>NC_143193.1:1222500-1822500 GCF_051530095.1 Phoenix dactylifera | reverse complement strand
AAAGCACACCACCCTCATGGAGGAAGACCTCAAAGGTCATTTTCTCTTTAATTATTACTGTGTCATTTGCCACGCCTCTTGGAGGGTCATTGGTTTGTGTTCACATTCGTCCACTTTTTTAATGTCAGTCTTATTTTTTGATAAGGAAATGATGATGCCAACGAAGAGTGAAGAAAGAAGAGAACGGTGGACAAGCTAGGGAGCGTCATAAATAATAGGAGAGAATGAAAATTGTTGAAAACCTCTTCCAAAAATTTAAAACAAATTGAAGATGGATCCTGTTGCTGGTGGTCCAAACCGAGAACGATTGACACAGCGGTGTGAACGGGGTTCCGTCTGAGTTGTCTTGGTTGGTGTTGGTTACGCTTCACCTTCCACCGGGAAACCTGCGAGCAAGCCTCGCACCACCACTGGGGTAGTGGAGGCCCTCCGACGATCAAGTCAGAGGAGATTGGAGGAGAAGGAGAGATAATAATCGCAAGCAAGAGAGTGCTCTGGAAGATATTGCTTACCCCCCCTTCTCCCCCCAGCCGCATATATACCTGGCTGGGGGGTCTCTGAGGGGGGTTTGTCATCGTGGGCGCGGCGGAGTGGCCACTGACATGGCCGTTACAGGGCGTCGTGGAGCAGCGCTGGGTACGGCCATGACAGGGCGTAGTGGAGTTCCGCTTTGTACGGCTGATACAGGAGATCGTGGAACAGCATCGGATACAGCCGTTGCAGGGAGTAGTGGAGCAGGAGGCCTCGGCGTGCCTCTGGGAAGCAGCCTGTCGTTATCAAGAGATCTCCGACTCGGGGTCGGAGTGCTGGATCAGGGGGCAGCCGACCCGGGGTCGGGCTGCGGTGCTGAGGATATCCGACTTGGGGTCGGATTGCTAGATTAAGGGGCAGCCGACTCGGGGTCGGGCCGCGAAGCCGAAGATGTCCGACTCGGGGCCGGACTGCTGGATCGAAGGGCAGCCGACTCGAGGTCGGGCTGTGGAGCCGAAGATGTCCGACTCGGGGTCGGATTGCTGGATCAAAGGACAGCCGTAGTCTTCATGGGCGCGCGTGCCGGTCACGTGGAGCATGGCGGCTTAGTTCCCCCGTAACAGATCCTATTGAGAGATAAATGATCATTAGAATGATGAAAAATTAATTTATACTAATAATTATAATATTTTATATATTTATTATTGTATTATACTATAAATATAATATAATATTATATTATATCATAATACATTGATATATTATGTTAAATAATTTAATATTATATTAAATTATTATTCTATAATACATAATGTTATAGTACTATATTATAATAATATTATATTACATTACATTAATATTATACTATATTATATATTTATGTATTAATACATATTTTATTTTATTATGCTCTATTATATAAGACTGGTAATGTCCTTTATGGTCATTTTGTCATACAAAAGTACTTTCGCAGTTTGTTTACCAAATACATGTTAAAGTGCCAGAGCACTTTAGAAATGTAGTTATCAAACAGCAAACAGCTTTTTATAAACGCTCTGCTTCAAACAGCTTTACTTCCAAAAGTTCTACTACTAACAGCTCTCCCAAACAGGGGCTTAGTTTCTTTCAAAATATAAAAAAATTTATTGTTCCTTAAAAGTAATGCAATGTGATAACTTATCATGAATACATGATTCACGTTGTGTTAATCTTTGCTTAACTCGATCAAACTTAGGAGAAAAGGAAACAGGGGGGGCATTTGCTCCCAACTTGGGATGCCCATCACCATCAGAAAAATTCTTTTCTCTCCACTAACTTTTTGATATTATTTTTCTTCTCGGAAAAGAGAGTTTCAAAGCGTGTTCCTTCCAAGGATGAGGTTCAAGGATTCTTCCAACATCCCCCAATGATATGAACCACAACATTTAGAATCCACCCTTTCAAAGCCACACACACACACACACAAGTGGGACTGGGACACACCTTGATGCGTAGATACTTCCACAAAGGGCTGCCAAGGAGGAAAAAGTTAAGTGGTGCACGAGTAAGACCCAAGCCCATTTCACATGATGGAACCAACTAAAAACAGAGTATGATTGAGACTTGAGAGCTCTAATAAACCATGATTGGGCTGTAATTTTATCAATGTTTCAATCTTGAAACAATTAAGGACACCTTTTATTCTCACATTGTTTGGTTGCTTCAACTATGTCTAGAATGCCAATTTCGTTTAACTAATGGCTTTTGACTCCAACAAAAATAGATTGATGAGCTTGCAATTCTGAAAAACCTACCAGCAACACCCGAAATTTCGATATCTGTAAATGTTTGATTTTTTTTCTTTTTGATAATGAAATAGTAAATTCATTAAATTTTTAGTCAAACTAAAAACGGTTAGTGAATTACATCAGATCATGGGCGAAAGTCGTAAATGATTAAAAGATATGGCATTGACAAATATTGGTGCATAATTTCTCAAAACAAAGGACGTATTGGAATATCATTTTAAATGCGTTGCCTCCTTATAGTGCTTCCAGACCAAAATGCAGTTGACATCAATATGAAGAGTACTATTAGGTAGTCCGAATAACTTAGTTTTGTATTTCAAAATTTGTAGCTTGCTGATATGCAAATGTTTATCACCTGATCATATAATATATACAAGTAAAAATTACATACTGAAAATGAAAACAACAAGAAGATTTTTTTTTTTTTTAATCACAAGACTGACAACTTGCTAGGTAAAAAAAGTTTTTGATTTTTAGATTTTTTAACATGATAAAATAGAATATCCACCTCATACTTTTTTTTCTTATGCCTGTGTCATTATGTGTGGTCCATGAATGGCACAACCATGTGCAAGCCATCCCCTCAGAAGTTTAGAATGGGGGAGGGGGGCAAATGGCCTTTTTGGTTCTTCCACTCAATCAATTCGAACCGCTGAAGCCAATAAATAAACAAAGCCAAGTCCAAACAAAACAAGCAAGAATTTTTCTTTTTTTTTAAAAAAAAAATATCCAAGCACAATAATTGTACCTTTTGACGTCTCCTCTTACTCCTACAAACCCTCTTCTAATCCCAACACGCAAACCTCTTTTGACCAGAAAAAAGAATTATAAAACCAAAACGGCACCTACAAAGACACCAACTTCAGAGGCAAGAATTGAGATGGAATAAAAACCTAATGAGCGAAAGCAGACAAAATATCTTACAATAAAACCCAGCCGCATTCCGGCTTGAGATGTTTCCACACTGCAAGTGGAATATGACATCTCTTTCCTGCCTTTTTACCTCTTATTCTCGTATCTATTTATATAAAAATCCACTTTTCCCCTCTCCCTACGGCAACGAAAGCCCGTCCACGTTCCTCACGAGGCTACACTGTATTCCCATTACCACCTCTGGTTTTTTTTTTTTTTTTTGGTATATCAACATCGCTCACATAAATCTCATGTGAGCACTACCATAAAAACTTAAAAAAAAAAATACACCCAAGCTATAGATTAGGTCGCTTTTTTTACTGTTCACCATCTGTTGTCTGAATTCTTAAGTTTTACTTTGAAATTACTAGTAACCATAGCTTGGACAACTGGAGCATCGTCTACTACATTTAATTTTCTCATGACATCTTTGGAAATACTATTCATGCATAGACACCAACAGCCCCCATGGTCTCTTTATTTTTTTTTTCTATTTCTATAGACAAATTATGATGGTTACATACAAGCTACCATAAGTTGATAGAGGCTCTGATTGCAACCTACAATATCCTTGGCAGAGTTGGTGTCACAATTTTTCTAACAAGCCAGTACTTTCCCCTCATCAATTTTGTCACCCAATAATATGCAGGAAATATATATATATATATAAAGGAAAACTTGTCCCCTTTATCCTGTAGGAAAGTTTCAATCTTAGCTTCTTGTTATTCTAATGCTTCTTTAACTTCCAAAACTCCTCAAGGATAATTCTTATCTTTTAAAATTCTCAATATGCCTTATCTTTTCTTCTTTTGTGTGTGTGTATATATATATATATATATATCCTCCTGTCTGTTGTTCTGGAAGCAACTTGGTCCACAACCGTGTCTCTATGCAAATTGGATTCCCTAACCCACTATGACTCATAAGATTACCATATTAGCCTTATCTCATAATGGAAAAAATTGAAGGAATTCAGTAAAAAGAAAAAGCTCTTTTTTTTTTTTTTTTTTTAAAGATCTCCTGATCATGCTTGGTTAAGACTGGAGAGATCCTCATTAGAAAGAGATCAAGCTATCATATATCACCGTCCTAGTAATTTTATCTTTCAAACTTGTATGCAGAAATTTTATGTTGGCTACAAAATCTATCCACCATTGCTTTTTACATGCAATTCGATTTAACTTAGTGCAGAACAAGATGAAAAAATAAGCAAGCAAATAATAAATCTCATCCTAAAAAGTAATCATTTGGTGTGCAGTGATCGCTTTTTGAACGTAATTACTAAACTATCACAAAAAATAGCTGAGTTGATAATTGGCAAAAATAAACTAAACTGAGCGGCTTCGATTCAGCTGTGTGGATTTTTGTTTTTTTTGAAGAGTCATGTTAAAGATGGAAGGCTATATAATAATGTAGTCATAAATAGTTAAGAAAAGGTCGCTTGATGTAATAAGTTATGAACGTGAAGGGTATTTTAGTCATCTTACTAGTCCACGGGAGCCGTTGATGCTCTCCAGCTGTAAGCATGACGTAAGCTTCCCCTATTCCATACGGCGGAGCCACTCCGCGGCAAAATGACCAAAACGACCCTCCTAATCGGCGAGCAGCTGGCGTATCTTCTCCGCAGATACGACAAAAGGATAAGGGTATTTAAGTCAACTGGAAGATAATCGATTCAGAAAAGTCCTCCTTCTGTCCTTTTCAATAAAAAAATATATATTTTTGTTTTCCTCTAAAATCCATGTCGCCACACATTTGTTAAAATGCGTCAAAGGGTTCGAGTCTGGTTCACGCCACAGCGGTCGTCGCCTTCTCCCCGCAACCTTACTATAAAGCTGCCCCTCGCTTTTCTCATATACAAACTCACCTCCTCCTCCTGCTTCTCCTCCTCCTCTCCTTTGTCCTCCTCCTCCTTCCTCCCTCCCTCCCTCTCTCTCTCGCCCCCTCTTGCTTCCTCTCTCTTCCTTGGATTTGAGAGAAAAAAAAATGGAACATGGGTGCTATTAGCTTACAAACCCATCTGGAATTGGACTCGAAGTGTTTGGTACTGCTTCTAGCTTCAAAGTGACGCAAGAGGTGTGAGGGGGTTCCTTTTGGTCATGGACAAGCCAAGTTTTATGAGGCAAGGAGTGCTCAGGCTGCCCCCTGGATTCAGATTCCACCCCACTGATGAAGAGCTTGTTGTGCAGTACCTTAAGAGGAAGGTCTTCTCCTGTCCATTGCCGGCTTCCATCATCCCCGAGATCGATCTCGGCAAATACAATCCTTGGGACTTTCCTGGTTAGTAGTACTAATTTTTAATGCATGAAATGTTTGTAAAAAACCAGCTCAACTTTCTCATCATAGACATGATGGCAGCCATAATTTGCAAAGTGGAAGTCTTTGCAGAATCATTTTAGCTAGATTTTTAGCATGCAGCTTTTTCTACTTTAGCACTCTGAATGTAATGATGATGAAGATGATTACATTATTGGGTTGAGCTTGAAGATGGTTGTGTTTTTCTTCTTCCTTCTCTCCTTCCTGTTGTTTAGGTGCGTGTAAGCAAGAGCGGTATTTTTTCCACCTTAGAGAAGCCAAGTATCGGAATGGTAATCGATCGAACCGGGCAACCGGCTGCGGTTACTGGAAGGCAACAGGGAAGGACAAGGCGATCGTAGCTTCGAGCAGCAACCAGGTGGTGGGGATGAAGAAGGTGCTGGTCTTTTATCATGGGAAGCCTCCAAGAGGGTCCAGGACTGATTGGATCATGCATGAGTATCGCCTCGCCGGCGCTGAGACTAGAGCCTGTGTCTTTCCCCAAAGAAAGAACTCAACCCTTGTGAGCTTTCAGTCCTTTCCTCCTTCCTCTTCTTCAATTTGAAAGAAAACTTTACTTGTACTCGCTATCACCCTCTCCCTCAAATTGATATCTGCTAAGCAAGCAGCTTCTTTTTTGCCAATCCTTTTGAACATTTCTGTCAGCTAAGTGAGCCCTCTCATCTCCTTTTTTGAATTGTGTCTAGCTAAAAAGTTCCTGTTAGGTTGTCAACAAAATCATAATAGTAGTTTCAATCAAGTAGTTTGAGTATTTCATCAATTACTTGTTTTCTATCAGTTTCCTAGCCTCATGAAAGATGCTGATACAAAACTACGAGTCTCTAAGAAGTGAGAAGAAGAAAAAAAATTTAATAGAACCGCAAGTGGAGATAAGTAAACGGTTCTAAAATCTTACTAAATTCTGCAATGCTTTTATGCAGAGTTCCATGGTTCCTACAAAAGATTGGGTGCTCTGTCGTATTTTTAAGAAGAAAAGAGCTACCAAGATGGATGTTGATGTCGAAGAATGCCACGAAGAGAGCCAAAGTAGAAATGGTAGCATTGGGTTCGTTGATTTCATGGGGCTGCAACAGAGAGATCAACGGCCTTCCTCAGCCTCTTCATCAGAATCAAGCTGTGTCACCGAGCCTTCTGATGGATCAAGCAGTGGAGATGCAACTAGCTGCAGCAACAGTTGATCACTTCCATAAGGAAGAAAGCTTAGAGCTCTTTTGCTTCGCTGTATCAAAACTAAAAGCCTCCTATTTTTCCTCTCTCTTTTTTCCCCCTTAATCGGAGATCCTCCATGAATAACCATAAGCTTTTGACTCTAGGAATTCTAGTCTCTTCATCTCTTGTAAGTTTTCTTTATGAACAACTTAGATACAAGAGATCTTTGTGGATCATCAGAGCTTGTTGCTAATGTGGAAGAGATGTTTTCCTTAATGAAACTCTGTGTTTTGTTTATTTCTAATTATCCTTCATTGTGTAATTCTGAGGTTTATTATTTTACCAAGGCCTAATTACCCATAATATAAATGAAGATAGCTGCAGTGGGTGCTTCAGTGCAGAGGCCTAATGGTTCTAAAATGCAAATGGTGTTTTGTAAGCAATAAAGAAGATCCAATGATGTAAAAAGAGAGGAAGGAAAGCATAGCAAGAAAGGGGGAGGCATTTGTCCATGTGGTTTGCTGAAAGAGATGCTTTGAGCCTTTGGGGCCAGCTGAGAAAATAAGGGGAGCTAGTCAAAGGAATCTGGGTCCCTTGACAAGCACCCATCTTGGCCAAGAATATTTGCACTAGATTTTGTTTTGACAAGGGAGGAGAAGAAATCAACTCAGAATAAGACCCAAGACTTGGATGTTCTTATTGCTAAGCTGAAACCCTGACTTGGTCAAATGAGGCATGCTCCGTGGACGAACAAACCTTGTAATTAACTCATGTAAAACTGTGACATTGCTTCTTAGACAATCCAAAAGGTGGTCATCTGTCAAAATCTAGATTCTTAAAGTTGTTTTGTCAACAACCTCTATGACCAGAATTAGAACAAGCTTGGTAAAGTAATTTATGCTGAACTTCATAAAAACTAAGCATCTAGGTGCTTCCCACACAAAATGGATACCTTAGAGGAGAAATAAACTTCCTAAAACACCAATTAGATTGTTATTCTAGTCTGATATTTGCACTAAACATGCACTAAACTGCCATTGTTGATGATTGTACAAGAAAAACCTCTCAGCCTAACTATTTCAGGTTGCTTGGAACACCTTAACACCCAAAAAAAAGCTGTCAATTTATCAAACAGTCTTCTAGTTCATGTTATGCCTGGTCTGATGTCTTGGTTAATCCGGCTAATTCTTAGCTGGACCACTTCTCTTGAAATTCGTTGCCCCAAGGTTATTTTTATGGATCGAAAACCTTGGAATAGTCAGTGATCGGGACATCGAAGAATACTCCGACGTGAGGAAAGGACAATCATCTGGACAAATTCAATGGACAAGTTGAAACCCATTCCATAGACTTGATGCAACCACTACTTAACAATGACTGTAATCAATAAATACTCTGGTTTCACTCATCAACATTGCTTCCTACCGAAAGCCATATATTACATTATGTAAGTTGTGCCTGAATTATCTAGTTTAGACACTCTCTCAATGCTGTTCTTAAGTCTTCTTCTAAATTACATTGGAGACAATAGAAGCATCGATTAGTGTTAAGTGTATGTTTTTTATTATGGCTTATAATGACCTTTATGTAGTTCTTAGGGGCACTGATTAGTTTCGTGTTTGCGTCATGACTTTTAATGACCGTCATATAACTATAATGGCCGTTACGAGTCATGACTAGTATACAAATTAATTAAAAAAATCATAACATTTTATGCAAGCTATTTCATTATATACAAACATATTCGGAGCAACACCTCATGACCATTATAAGCCAATAAGATATATTACAAACTGCTATTACAAAGCATATACTATTGATATTTTTTGAATTTAAATAAATCTTTTAATGCACAAGCTTCATGATAACCACTTTCAGTATCATTAGCAGTTCTTCATAATTTCAAGTTATGATCATTTCTGTGGGACAAACCCATTTATCGAAATCTTGGTTTGAATAAATGTGAAACCAAGGCTTCATTTAACATCTGATTATGGAAATCACTTCTCAAACTAGAAGAGCACAGGCTGGTGGAAGATGTTTTCATAATAAATGAGAACAGTTGAGATATTGTTCATGATCATATCTACAATCCAAGACATTCAAGAATAAAAATCGAATATTTTGAGTGCTTTTATGTATGAATAGTTCAAGTCATCTCCTGATTCAGATACATCCACGTAGAGGAAAATGATGCTTGATGAAAGGTGGATTGATGATGTGATGGACACACCATGCCTCATTGGCATTAGAGCAAAACTAAGTCATGATGACATAAGCTTATTATAATACATCTGTTATCAAGCATACAGAAGATAAAGAAATCCACATGACTAGCAGTGTTATAATGTAAATTATAAAGTTTAAAATAACATTAAAAGCACAAACGATGAAAGCAGTAGGGACGTCATGTCTTGGAAATTATAAAACACCCCAAAACATAGCATAGATGAGAACAATGACAAAAACAATATATAAAATCTAGTCAATAGATTAGCTTGGTAAAACTTGTAGGCATCTCAAAACCACCAAGTTTTTGATGGCATATGTAATATTATTTAAAAGTTACGTGCTAGCCATTACATGCGACCGAAAGAGAGAACGGCCGACCAAGGTTTCTTGTGAGTATGGTTTTAGGATCGTCATCCAACTAGATCTTGGGGAGTTCGTTCACGACACCACCAATGTTTCCTTTTCCATCCCCATTTCAATGAATGAATGAAAGAAACCCTGTCCCCCCCACTCCTTGACCCCTTCCACCGGTCTTTACCGGGTGCGCAAGATGACACCCAACAACCCGATAACCCGACCCATTTACGAGCAAGATAATCTCTAATTGAATTCATATGAGATCTATTCTATAATCGGGTTCCGATTCGGATCTTGCATGAATCCGACCCAATTACACCCCGCATGAGTGTGGGGTTGGATTGCTGACTTTGCGGTCATCGCCATCGACAAGGTGGGGACTGCCGGCATGGCGGACCACGCATAGTCTAAGCTTTGAGAGGTTTGGACTAACTACCCCCTGATGAGGGAATTTGAGCAGAGCAAGGAAGCAAGACATCATGCATGCATTTAAAATCTAGTTGAGAGTTGATTGAATGGCAGTTTGATCATTGAAAGGACAGTGGGGATCCACCCACCATGTGAACACCACATGAAGGTGCCCTGCCATGCAATGCAACAAACAAGGAGGGGAGGAGAAGCTTGTCTAGGACTCAATGTGCTGAATAATTACTAATTGGAACCAAACTGACAAGGCATTTATTTCCATATTTATTTTAAATGCTTCAATGTAAAGTTTGCAACTCTCTCTCTCTCTCTCACACACACACACACACAATTAATCTGAGAAATCTTGCTAATGATATGTTAAAGGCACAATTCAATTGCAATAGAATCCATTTTGCTTAAGAAAAAAAAAAACCTGAACTTCAAATTATGACTTGCTTAACAAATTCCTATGATTTAGATATGTTATGGATCATATGTGATGAACATCTGTTGCCAAATGCTTCAATACAATATTCTGTCTAGCAATTTCTCATCTTGATTTCACATTATGATGTGACTACCATAGATAAGTGTTTTACATGATTAATTTCCAAAATTCAGATTGCCATGAGATTATATAGTTGCATATTTGAATGTGTATGGTCTAAACTAATGAGTTGCTTCAACACCAAATTTTTGTTTCATGTCCATGTAAAAGCAAAAATTTCTACTTCTTTTTGGTAGCTAAAATTGCTATTTCTTTGATTTGTTGTCAACTAACTATTTCAGAAATCAGAACTACTGGAAATTCTTCAGATATAAGACCTAAAATGAATGTCGATCGCCCAACAGTAAAATGATCAGTAGAATGCCAGACAAAAGCAAATGGAGTTAATGAAATGATCAGAAATTAACTATTTCTGGTTCTAAATACTTATAGAACCAGAAATGAAATTAATGCATGCCTTCCACAAAAGCAAATGAAGTCATGCAGCACGCAGCACAGCTGGAAAGGGGGCCAATATATATCACTTACATTTGAAATGGAAAACAAATGGACAAGATGTCATTCTAGCTAACAAAGACAAAGATGAGGTGCAGCTATAATAAGTCAGCCTGATTTATGAATTTGTTTGTATTGGCAACAGACATTATCATGGTTTGCTTCACTTCATACATAAGTTCTAAGCATTGAGCACCCCTTCAGATTCCCTTGCTTCTAATGGAATAATTCAAAAGCCTCCAATACAAATTGAAAAAGAACAGATTCTTAGGGGTTGTTTGCTTGTCAGGTTTTAGTAAAATAGTTCCATACTGACTGTAATCCTTGTAATTTGGTTTCTTTTCATACAGCCTGTTTTGTGGAAACTGGCACATCATAGAGCCTGATAATTCAATTTTATAGAAAAGGCGCCCCCTTCTTCTTCATAGAATTGTTTTATAGAATATCAGGTTTAGTGGTTATCTTGTTTCTAACAACGCAGAGACAACAAAATGGCTCCTGAAAGACTTTAAGTTATACCAATAAACCACTGGACAGTAGACCATAAGCAAGCCTCATTGAACAGCTAAACTGAAACCAAGATCAAACAACAGGGGCAAAGATTTAACAAAGAAATACCAGAGCTTTTTTTTGAACATCTAAAACTGGGTGGCTTATTTGTCCCCCACCCCCCCTCTTTTTTTTTATTTTTTTATTTTTTTAATTTTTAAGTCCTAAACTAAAGGCGGTTGAGCCTACCATCTTCGGTCCATAGCAGGCCCAATTGGCCAATTCTTGTATTCTCCTCTCCTTAGACAAAATTTCATTCTCGAAATTGTCAAATTAAGGCCTTGTAAATTTAAAGATGCTCGGCCCAAAAACTTAACATACCCAAAATAGCTAGGAGATAATTTATTATGGGTTGAGTATTTTCCTAATCTGAAACCGTACGGCATCTCGGCATGCCACACACCAAGACCACTCCTCATGAGTCCTTCACTCAGACATACACCTCTAAACCTCTGCTTGGCACTTTGTCGAACTAAACATATGCGGCACCCTCGAGTGCCCGCTAGCAACCCAAACCCTTAGGTCAACCACAACACTCATGTCCATCTTTATGCCAAAGCATACATTCTTCCCAAAAGTGTTCTATAACTCAGCACCTCTATGCCTACTCTAAAGCTTTGCTCTTTAAGTAACAAAACATCCAAGATTTTGTCTCTCCTCCATCAAAATTAGTGCGATAACTAGATTTGGATCAATTATCAAAAGCCTCCTATCGTATTTAAGATTAAGATATAAGCTAGCAATATTGGCACTAAATAAGGAACTAAGTAAGAGTCTGAAATTGAAATCATCATTCTGATGTGAATGCAAGACTTCAAATTGGATTGAAATCAACTAAATGCTAAATCTATGAGAGTATCTAATTTATTTATTTTTTTCATTTTGATTTGGGTCAATCTACACACAAAAAAATTCTATAAGAGCATCTAATTTAATTTCTTTTTTTCATGAATGCATGAAATATCTAATTTGCATGCATGGAATTACTTTATGTAAATTAATTTTGTAATATGTGCATGGCATTGCATGCATTTTTTTGTACACACATGCAAATTTTTTTTTGTTCATAAATATTTGTATAAGAATTTTGTTGCAAGCTAAAAATCTAATTTTAGCATGACTAAATTTTATTTCATGCAAAAAAAAATAATTTTATTTGAATCTAATTTAATTAATTTCTTTTTTATCTGTGCATGAAATTGATTTAATTTTCTTGCATGCATAAAAATATTATTTTATTTGAATAAATTTAATTACTTTTTCCATGCACGAAATATCTAATTTAATTAAATTTTTTTGTGTGCATGGAATTACCTTTTTATGCATAAACGTATGCAAAATTTGTAAATTTCTTTTTTTGTGGGCACTTGAAATTACTATGTCTTTTGTACATGCATGCAAGTTTTTATTTGTGCATAAATACTTGTACATAGTAAATAAATTTCCTTGTATGCATAAAAATCTAATTTATTTGAATCAAAAATAATTATTCTTTTGTACATGCATGGGATACCTAATTTAATTATTTTTTTTGTGTGTGGAAGGATTTTTTTTCCTTAATTTCCTTTTTGTTTGTGCATGGAATTTTGTACCATTTTTGTGCATGCGTTCAAATTTTTTTGATCCATAAATATTTGTATGTAAAAAATAGTGCATAATAAAAACTTGATTTTAGTATGATTCAATTTTCTCGCATGCATGAAAAAACTAATTTTATTTGAATCTAATTTAATTACTTTTTGATGCATGCTTAGAATATCTAATTTAGTTGATTTTTTCTGCACGCAAGGAATTACTTTTTTTTGCGCATAATGTGTGTAAAATTCTTTAATTTCTTTTTCTGATCATGCATGGAATTCCATATTTTTTTGTCCACGTTATTAATTTTTTTTTGATATGTGAATATTTGTACATGAAGAATTTCATTGCATGCTAAAAAATTAGTTTTAGCATGATTAAATTTCCTTACATGAATAAAAATCTAATCTTATTTGAATGTATTTTATTTATATGATTTTTTTATGCGTACATGGAATTAATTGAATTTCTAGACATGCATAACAATCTAATTTTATTTTATTTTAATTTAATTACTTTTTTGTAGATAAGCATGTGCAAAATTTAGTTTTTTTTCATGCATGGAATATTTTGTTCGTAAAGAATTTTGTAAAATGCTAAAATCCCAACTTTAGCATGATTGAATTTTCTTGCATGCCTAAAACTCTAATTTTATTTGAATCTAATTTAATTAACTCCTTTTTTGTGCATGCATAGAAGTGACTGAATTTCTTTGCAACCATGAAAATCTAATTTTATTTGAATTTAATTTAATTACTTTTTTGTGCTTGCATGGAATATCTAATTTTATTAATTTCTTTTTTGTGCATGCATGGAATTATTTTTTTTGTGCATAAACATGTGTAAAATTACTTTCCATTTTTGTGGGTCAATGGAACTATTTTTTGTGCATAAACATTAATGGAAAAATTCTTTTTTTAATTTAGCGTGACTGCCAAAAATATCTTTATTGTTCTACAAATTTCTTTTAAGTTTTTAAGAATTTTGGATAAGCGTCGAGTTTCCTCTCTCCTTTCGATTTAATAGATATACAAGAATAATACCTCATGGTTTTTCTATGATTTCCTTCTAATTTTTCTAAATTTTAGAGAGGAGGCGAGTTTTCTCTCTCCTATCGGTTTAATATATAGAGAAAGATAGAGATTCAAACATATTTTGAATTTCTTTTTTTTTTTTGTACGTGAACTCTAAATGATCAATAATTTTTTACTAAAATAATTAGGAAGAGTTCCATTCAAGTTGAAGTTGTTTTAAATATGTCAAAATTCTTTCTTCTAGATGCATGGAATTAGTTAATGGCTTTTTTAAATTTCTTTGTGCGTATGGACAATTATCTTTTTATGGATGGATTTCTTGTGTATTATAATTTATTTAATATTTTTTCCACTTAAAATCTAATTGTGGAATGATTGAATTTTCTTATGAGAGTTTTTGTGCATTCGTGCAATTTTTTTTTTATGTTCATGTATTTTTTGTACCACTAAAAATATAATTTTAGTATGATTAAATTTCTTTGGATGCATTTCTTTGCGTGTGCATGTAAATTTTTGTTCGCGCATGTAAATTTTTTTAAATAAATTTGTGCATAAATTTTTTTTGAGTGAAACTTTTTGTATGCTTTTATTTGAATATAAATTAATTTAGATAATATTTTGTGCCACTAAAAATCTTTTTTTTTTACGTGAATGCAAATCTTTGTTCATGCACGTGAATTTTTTTTATGAGTGTGCACGTGAATTATTTTTTATAAGTTGAACTCTTTTGTGCATACAATATCACAAAATAACATAAAATATTTTTTCTTTGTGCGTATATAATTTTTACATAAAAGAATGTGCGAGCAATTTTTACATAAATGGATCGATTTTAATATAAATTTTTTTTTGTGCTTAATGATGATTTTAACATAAATGAATTCCCATTCAATTTTAACATAAATTGATCAATTTAACAATTTTTTTTTAAATGACTTCCAAAAATGTCTCAATTTTTCTATACATTTTTCTCTAATTTTCTGAATTTTGGAGATGGGTCAAATTTTCTCTCTCCTTTCCACTTAATAGATATAGATATAGATATATATAATATAATGATGATGATGATGATGATGTGTTTTTGTTTTTCAAAAACCAAAAAAACAAAAAGTTTCCTTGGGTTCATTTTAATGATAAAATAAATTGCAAAACAAGAGTTTCATTTAATATTTCGCTTGAAATACACTGCTAAATATGCCGTTCCTGTTATTTGGATACTTAACAAATTAAACCATGTTTAATCAATAATCAACTTATCCTGGTCATAAAATGCAATTTTTCTTAGCACAACCAACAATAGAAAAATCTATCACAGAGAATAATGTAGTCATATCATGATTAGTCTAAGAATCAACAATATTTATCTTTTTTTATTAATAAAACCCTTCTTCGTTGAAGATTCAAATCTTCCATCATAACATATTTCAAATCACATTGAATAATTCAAATCTTCCATCATAACGTATTTTTATTCATGTCATTGCAAACTCAGGCAGTGGTAGAAGCAAATAATCGAATACATTTAAAGAAAATCTAATGCATTTATTTTTTGCAAAACAAGAGTTCCATTAATCTATGCCGAAAAAGGAGGGATGCTTTGCTCATTCCAAAAGTAGTTGTCCGGATCAACTAGAGCCTTCACGCGTGCCAGCCTTTCAAAGTTGCCGCGGAAATAATTCTTGCCCCATACAGTAGCATCAGAGTAGGTTGTATTTCCTATTTTATTGGTACCTAGATCCAAATCCTTGACGTTGAAATAGGTAGCTCTCGGGTTGCTCGAAACATATGGAGCCATGAAGTCGTAGAAACCTCTCATGAAATCCAAATGCTTCTGATTGACCTCGTCCGGACTGTCAGGCCAGAACAAGAAGTACTGAAGGTTGATAAAATTTCCCTTCCTGTGAGGGAAAGGAATGGCATCCTCAGGTATCTCTTCAAACTTCCCTCCCCATGGAGAGATAATAATCTGAAGACTCTCGTCTACTGCATCTAATAAGTACTTCCAGATCTTATCCCACGCATCAGCAGATATAGGCTCCCTTGGAAAGTCAGACTTGGCCTTGAAGGTTCTGTTTCTATACGGCCTCCTGTCCAATAAGAGGCTCGTGTCCGTGGTAGGATAGCCCGCAAAGAAGAGAGTAGATTCTATCCACTTCAACTCGATGAGGTCGTTCGCCTCGACGCCGAGCTCGGGGTAGCTATTCTGCAGCGCGGAGAGGAACTCATCGCGCCCGCCGAGGAGCATGCCCTCGAAAGTGGCAAGGATCGTTCTGTTCGCACCTGCCCCGACGGCGATTGTAAGGATTCTGAGGAAGAGGTCGTCACTGGAATCATGCGAAACTTTCTGCCATTTCTCCACCAGATTACTTAAATCTTGTTCTAAGGTTCTGTTAACCCTGAACACCGTGACCGTGGGGGGTACGGAGACTAACCGGATCTTGTAAGCCAGCACGACGCCGAAGCTGGCAGAACTCCCTCCTCTTATGGCCCAGAAGAGATCCTCACCCATTAATTCTCTATCCAAGATTCTGCCGTTGACATCTACGATCGAGGCATCGACGACGTTGTCGGCCGCGGCACCGAACTTTCTGCTCATAGCGCTCAGCCCACCGCCGCCAATTATCCCACCGACGCCGACGCTCGCGCAGAGGCTCGCCGGGAACGCGACGGTGTCCTTCTTGGTTTGGGCGTTGATGTTGTAGTACAGCTCACCGACCGTTGCGCCGGCGCCGACCCATGCAGTCCCTTCGGCCGCGTCGACCGTGATGGAGCGTAAGTTGGCGAGGTCGACGATGACGAAAGGGTCGCCGTTGGAGTAAGACGACCGGGCCTCGTAATCGTGGCCGCCGCTCCGGACCCTCAAGTGAAGGCCGGTGGCCTTGCCACAGGTGACTGCAGCTTGGACATCGGAGCCAGTTTTCGGGGTCACGACGAAGGTCGGCTTCGTAGCGCCGGAAGTTGATGCGAACCTCGAATTTCGGACGGTGGCGTTGTGGATGGAGTAGAAGGATGGGGTGTCAGGAGTGTGGATGAGTGAAGAGGAGGCTGAGCTACTACTGTTGGTCTTCTTAAGGAAGCATTGGAGGAAGGCTTCGTGGGTTCCGGCGGATATGCATGAAGAGGCTGCGAGTAGGAGGAGAGAGAGGATGGTGAAGCTGGGTAGCGCTGTTGACGCCATGCCTTCCTCCTCGTTTCTCTTGGTCTCCATGGCATTGGGAGGAGGCATGATTTATACTAAGTGTGAGACGGTGACTTATGGAAACAATGGGGAATGCGTACGTATCGCTCGTCGCTCTTCTATATCAAAGGAGAAGATAGGGCGATTTGTTACCAAAACTGAAAACAAAAAGATACAGTTGCTTATATTATCTGATTTGCTTATGGTATGGAAGAGTAATTACCTTGCAAAATGTTCATGCATTGTAGCAGTGAAATATAAACGTACATTGCAATCTTGGAAGGAAGGGAAGATGGAAGCTGTAAAGCTTGAAAAGGACTTATATATGTGGAAGCAAAATCATTATGCGGAATCGTAACTTTATGTATCTCTATTATATTATGGAATTCAAGCAATTAGTATTAGTATATTTTCATTTGTGGAATCATGCTTAAACGATTCCAATTAAAGATTTGACAATTTAGCTGGATCCATGGGTACTGAATTTATATCGAAATAGTTGCTCGAATATGGACTGTACAATGCACCAAGAAAAAGTATATTTATAATATTATTAAATCCTTACCCTGTATAGAATTCAAGTTACCAAGTTATAGACCACTAATCTGGTTGTCCATGCTTGATATCCACAATGCACTTAAAAAAAGCATCATAAGTATTCAGGAACAAACAGGAGAGAGTGCACGAGGAAAACCATGGTTATTATGGATCGGTAATCCAGCCAATCTTGTTGTCCATGATTAGTTTTTCCTTACCTGTAAAAGGTGAGATTAAATAGGCTTTATGTGATAAATAGAGTCGACACGTTTGCTTCCTCCTCTCATAGCGTGCATGTCTCTCTTCTCCGTATAACTTGTGGGGCGTGTTGTTACGGTATGAACGTTTTTAACTTGTGGATGAGCTCCACACCAAAGATTAAGTAAGGACTCCACAAAAGGGGGATAGGAGCCGATCATGAGGTCGGTAGATGCTAGGTACAATGACTTTCAGTATTTTATGTTATATTTCAAGTAATGCTACCGAGGCTCTAGTTATAAGCACATGAACAATTTTCTTGCCATACAAAAAAAGTTAGTTGGTGCAACTTACAAAATTTTGCGGTCAAACATGGAAGTTGGCAGATGATTGAATTGTCAAAACCTAGTTCGTTCGCTTATTATTTATGCTGGAAAGGAGTCAAGAGGGAGAGAGGAAATTTCTTTGATATAGAATCAACAACTCGCATAATTTCAGAAATAATCTATGTTAGGAAAGACACTTTCACTAGACAAACAACTTTCCTATCTTTGTGTGAGTAGAATGAAAATTGGTGCATTAGTATAAAGGTTTTGCTTAGATCACAAAACTTGTGGAAGATTGTGGATAGAGGCTATGAGGAGCCTCGTGAAGATGCTACAATGAGTCCTACTCAAAGAAAGGCTTTGCAGAGAATGTGGAAGAAGGATCAACAAGCTCTCACTCTCATCCGTCAATGTTGGATGAAACCATATTGAGAGAATGGCTAATGCGACCATCGCCAAGCAAGCATGAGAGATCTTATAAAACTCTTACCAAGAAGTTGATAAAGTGAAGAAATTGTGCCTTCAAATGTTATAGGAGATTTCGAATGTATACGAATGTAAGAATTCAAGTCCATTGCAGATTTTTTTTCGAGGATGTTGGCCATAGTGAAACAAATGAAGAGGTATGGAGAAAGATTAGAGGATGTCTGGGTTATTGAAAAAATTCTTTGCTCGTTGTGTTTAAAGTTCGATTACATTGTTGTAACCATCGAGGAGTCCAAACATTTGGAGACTGTGATGGTTGATCAACTTATGGATTCATTATAAGCCCATGAAGAGAGAGCCAATAAGAGGAAGGAGGAGCCGGTCGAGCAAG
This sequence comes from Phoenix dactylifera, assembly GCF_051530095.1. Lineage (NCBI taxonomy): Eukaryota > Viridiplantae > Streptophyta > Magnoliopsida > Arecales > Arecaceae > Phoenix > Phoenix dactylifera. The sequence continues at coordinate 1,803,648 of NC_143193.1, read as the reverse complement.
TTCTAACCACCAAGCCCTCGATGAAGGAGAAGGAAGGGGAGCATGAGAAAAGTTAGCAAGGAAGAGGACGTGGACGTGGAGAAGGTCGAGAAAGAGGAAGAGGCAGACAAGGCAATCAAAACTCTAACAATAAAGAAAGGGGGCATTCCTCAGAAAGATGTGGTAAATAAAACTACACAAGGCAAAAATGATAAGTCCAAAGTTCGGTGTTACAATTGCCAAAAGAATGGGCATTATTCTGGGGAGTGTTGGAGTTCTTCTAGCAATGTTAAAGAAAAGGCTAATTATGTATAGAATGAGGAAGCAGAGGCCACTTTGTTGCTAGCCTATAAAGGAGAAGAAAGAAGTAAGAAAGATTTGTGGTATCTTGATAATGTCTTAAGCAATCACATGTATGGAGATAAAAGAAAGTTTGTGGAGATTGACGAATCATGACCGGATTTGTCACTTTTGGAGATAACTCTAAAGTTCCAATTGAAGGCAAAGGTACAATTTTAATTCGTATGAAAAATGGTGGCCATCAACTTATGAGTAATGTTTATTATATTCCAAGTATGAATAGTAATAATTTAAGTTTGGAACAATTTTTGGAGAAGAACTACGAGTTTCATATGAAAAATCGTAGTCTCTTACTCCAAGATAATAGGAAGAATGTGATTGTTAAGGTGCCCATGACAAAGAAAAAAATAGTTTTGCTTGATATCCAAACTGATGTTGCTAAATGTCTCAAGACTTGTGGAAAAAATTCTTCTTGATTTTGGCATTTGAGGCTGGGGCATGTGAATTTTGGAGTCTTGAAGTTGTTGGATCAAGAAGGGATGTTAAAGGGCTTGCCGTCTATTGACCAACCGGAACAACTATGTAAAGAATGTCTTGTTGGCAAACAATTCCAAAAAAGCTTTCTAAGAGAAACTACTTCAAGAGCAAATGAGCCACTTTAATTTGTTCATGCCGATATTTGTGGACCAATCAAGCTTTCTCTTTTGTTTTTTTTGGATCGGTAGTTCATACATAATGGGTGTGAGACTTGCCTAAAAAGGTGAGAGCAAAATAGACTGCAAAGGAGGCGGGATAGAAGCCTAGTCCACCCAAATAAAATCGCCTAAATGATAAGCCACATAGGTGGCCACCCAATCCGCTGCACTGTTGGCCTCTCTATAAGTATGAGAGGCCCAATAGGAGATACATTCGCCTAGCAGACGACAAATATCGTGGAATAATCGCATTCCTCCATCGGCACTCCCGATCCCTTGGATCCCCTCGATTGCCATGGTGGAGTTCCCCTCGAGTATAATATAGTCTACCCTTAGCACTCGTCTCGCATAGAAAACTCCCTCCCATGCTGCTGGACCCTCTCTTTTACTTTTTAGTTCGAAATTAAAACCATTCTTCAACTCTCTTCTCTACCATAGATAGCCCTTTATTGTATCCTTGTTTTACATGAAGATGGTCAGATCATGCTTTTAGCTTTATGAATTATTTAAAGAAAAATATTATAAAAAAATTGCAACATTTATCTTTTAGTGTATGAGATTTGGAATGATTATTTTTTAGAGCTAGAAAATTTCTCGTGTGCAAGCTAGTAGCCGATTTAATATTACTGTGACAAGATAGGCCCCATATACTAGAACTTTTCTTCTACTAGAAAATTAAAGCTCCAAAGAAAAATAGCTTAAGGTACACAACATAAAGGGCGGCCTTCTACCACATAGCCGTGGAGGTTGTTTATAAATTTAAAGAGTTTTAAAGTCCTTCAATGATTTTGCTTGGAGATGATTGATGTTGTTCTTCCACCCATGTGTATAGTAGTAGCAAAAAAGCTTAATCATTGCAATCTATCATGTGCCTTCAAGAGATCGTAATCCTTTTCTATATTCTAATACATGCTTTTATATATACATCTATAACAAGAAATATTACGAGCTATATTTTAATAAAATAAGATATAGTGGTTATTATAAATGGAGAACAATAAAATAGAATAATCTCATGATTAGTAAAAAAATTCCAAAACTCTTTTTGTTAACGAATCAATCTTTTTCTTAAGTAATATTTTTATAGAAAATATTAGGGAACATATACTAGACAAATCCGAGTGTTAAATAATTTAAAATAGAACAAAATAAAGTTAGAATTTTTTGCATGTAAATCTTCTTAAATATGTAATTTTGCATAAATACTCTTGCAAAGTTGTTATTTGCATGTATATCCTTATAAAATTTCTTTTTATATGTCTACCTATTAAAAATATTTTAATTATTTTTAATTTTATACTGATATTTTTTTACGGCATTATATATATATACACACACATGCAAAATAAATATTATATATATATATATGTAAATATATATGTATATGTAAATAAATATATATATATAAGTAAATATATATGTATATTGTGTGTGTGTGTGTGTGTGTGTGTGTGAATATCTATTTGAAAGAATATTTATGTAAGTTTTAATATTTAGAAAGTACGTATGCATAAAAAATTAAAAAAAAAAAAACGGGGAAAAGAAACAAAAGAAGCGCCGAGACGGCACCGTAAAACGAAAACCCTCGTCTCCGAGCTGTGTCTATAAGAGGGAAAAAGAGTTTCGCCTTTCATCCAAGCTTCGGTGGAGAGGATCGCGGGGAATGGCTACGAATCTCGCTCGCCTGGTCCGCCGACCCGCGGCCGTAAGCTTTTCCTTCCAATCTATTCAAATAAACGAAGAAATTTACTTCCTTTTTGGTTCTCTGGCCTGAATGATTTGGATCTCTTCCATTGTTTTTTGGGTTGAAGATCTTGTGGTATACATAATAGTTTGCTCTGTTTTGATATGCTCTACAGCATGTTTTCTTTTGGATGTGGAGGAATTTCATACCTTTATTTTTGGTTTGAATCGTTCTGGTGGGAGGTTCGAGTGAGAAGGCTTAGGGGGAGGTAATTGTGGTGCTGAGAAGTTAGTTTAATCTGGCCTGATTTGGGTTGCGATTTTGTTGGTGAAATTAGACCTCAAGTGTGGATCAAAAAATACGTTTATTGTTTATTGCATTCAAGTTTTGCTTTAGATGATATTCCACTGGAAAATTGGAATTATTACAGCTTCATGGGCGAATGATAGTATAAAAAATTGATTCTATTAGGTTGGATTACGATATCAGTGCGATGCAGCGGAAATATTTCGAGTGTTGACATGCCAGTTTGGATCTCCGGGTTCTATACTTAAAGCAATGCTATGTTTAGCATCGATGTGAGCTACCTAGCAATAATCTTAGGAAGTCAATTATGGATTGGTTTAGCTTATTGCTGGAAGAAATGCTGAAGTGTCTAGAGTTAGTTAATTGGATGTTAAGTTGGTGTGTGCTGTTGAGAAAACTGATTGAGCTGTGTTCCAAGGCCAATGAATCTAACCAACTGGAGCAAGGAACGGAAGCAAAAGCTCTTCTAAACAAATTGTTTTGTTGGTGTAAGCAAATGATCAACAAATAACGAAGATTCTTGGGGATTCTTGAACAAGAAATTCTGGAAGAAGAGAAGAAGAACTGTGTTGGAAAGGAAAGAGGGAAAAAAGTAGGTGAGTGGATGAAGAGGAAATGACGGAGAATAAGGGAAGCAAAAGAAATGGTGATTGGAAAAAGAAATAATTAGACAGCAAGACAAGATTCTCAATTGGAAAATTAAGGGGGAAAGAATACTAGGTAGCTGAAGGGACAAAACAAAATGAAAGAAGAAAAGAAGGGAGAAGGGAAGAGAGAAAATATTTGTGACAAGCAGATGACGAGTGTGACAATTGTTGGTTCCCTTGCACCAAATGAGAGGGTTTGAAGGAGTTATGAGCTAACATAGAATTGAACATCTAACACTCTTAGCCTATATTAACTTGCAAGTTAAATATTAAATGTCAAAACACATGGGTGATACTTGATATATTAACTTATTGATTTACTACATGCCCTTTGCGATCAATTAGTTTACCTTACAGCTTCCATTACTTGACTCCTTAATACATTAATTTCATCTACTCTTTGTTTAGTTTGTATTATTAAATTTACATGTTTTTCTGTTTAGTTGTGTGACATATGAATATGCTGTATTAATATGCTAAATTACTTATAATAAATATTTAGTTACCCATTACTTGAATTTTTACCTTCTCATGTATAAACATGTATACCAAATTTCTTGTATGTAAGTGTACAAACATAAAGTTCCCTTGAAATTTGCGTAATCTACTTGTTGTATTTGAGCATATTTACTTTGTGCACATAAAATGTAAAGCATATGTTAAGTATAAAGATTTACCTTAATATTTACAAAACTTAATATTTAAAGCATTGGTACTCAATGCAGTAACTAAGTAATCATAACAATTATAGGCATTAGGTAGTACTTTTCTAGGCAGCAGAAGTTTCCTAGGAACACAAGTGGGTAAAACCATATTCACCTCATCCATTGAATGTTGATTGTTTCAGAATGAATCTCTTTTTTCTTTTTTGAGGAATTCAGAATTTGATTGTCTCAATTCATAGACTTGCATGATGCTATTATACAAAAGGAGTTATATCAAACTTATAAATTTTACAGTAAGGAAACTTAGCAAAAAGCATGGCTTACTCATTGAGGTATGTACAATATGGTGCTAGTGGAAACCCAGAAGCATATGTACAATATGGTGCTAGTGGAAACTCAAAAACATTGTTTACTGACTATGGGAATCGTCGGTGGCAGGTCCGAAGTGTGTTAGGTGGAAGTGAGCAACTTGTGTGTGTTTGGTTCAGTGGATGTGAGGACCACAGTTCGACAGTTATGTCTTGACTTTTTGAAAAGTCCTGAAGTGGTTTTAACCTTTTCTCTTCCTTGTATTTGGGGAGAAGGGTTTTTCCGAAGTCACTTGGGGAAACTGGCCTCCTTCATTTTTGAAGACTTAGAACCAAACATGCCTTTAACTAATGCAAAGGAACTGGCTGTGCAGTCTGAAAACAGGCTCGCCTCCCAAATCAAGAGTGGTGTTTCCTTCAATTGATTTCTCTGTATGTTGGGCATACTAATCTTCTTGCACAAATTTCATATTGCCCCGATATTATGAGCAGCAAACATGCCACTGGAATGGCTTGCAAGGGAAGGGATGAACGATAATGGCTTAAAACAAGAAATCTTGATAATGTGCTAGATAAGATAACTCTTCAAAGAATAAGGAAATTTCCAGCTTTTTCACATTTATGGAACATTTGAATGGTTAGACATTTAACTAGAACTATGCCGAATCTTAAGGCAGTTGCCTTGTCTACAACTCAACTCAACTGAGCCTTAATCCCTAACTAGTTGAGGTTGGCTACATGAATCCTACCAAGGTGTTGAAAAATCTTGCTTTATCTGTGTGCAGTTTTTGATTAGAACAAAACGCTAGAGGCTCTGGTGTTGAAGATTAGGGATTTTCATTTTGTTTGTATCTGTTAGCAGTTTTGTGCATTAATGAATTGATTTCAAAGGTTGTTTTGTCTTTAACATGTGTAATTGTTGCTGTAAATCATAAGTATATTTTCTTCGTAACGTTAAAGAATGAGGTTGCACCAAGAAAGTCATAACATAACCAAAACTTTCCAAAAGAAATATATAACTATCACATGTGACCGAAAGTAAGGAAGATGTGGATAATAGAAAAAATAAAGTATATGTAAAATCATTAGAAAACCAAGCTTTTGTCTTTTTCGAATAAGAATTATGTGTGCCAAAAACAAATCATTTTTTGTTTCTTAGGATGATGAAGTCAGTATTGTTGTAGTAGCAAAATTGGTTTTGTTACTATTGTTAGTTAGGCAAATTATTGTTATTGCAGTAGTAATTTTATAACAGACCATGGTGCTACCATAGCACAATGTAGATTCTTCACCATTGTTTTTTCCTTATTTTTATTCCAGCTGGTCTTATTTCACTTTGTGGTGTTATATTAGAAGAATTATTTTGAAGAAATAATTGAAATCATATTTCAACTTATTTGCAAGCTGACAAAAACCTCCACCTGTTTGGTCCTCTGAACCTTCCAAATTCCTAGGAAAGATCTTCATGGATTGAGTTGTACTCAATCCTTAATGTTAATTAATAACCTTCCAAAATCTATTGCAAAGGCTCCCATTTTCCAAAACTTTTGCCTTTCATTTGAAGTTCATCCTCTTATATATTTTGAATAATTTTCATCATTTGCATTTCCTCAAGTTCTCTCCCTCATTCATGTTCTACATTTGCTTGCTGATATGGTGCTCTATTTGATCTTTCCTTATGTTCCATATCATGGTTATAGAAACCCCACCATTGGCCAGTCTGACCAAAAAATCGGTGAACCAAGCCCCCAGCCAATCCTGTTTTCATACAGGACCGGATATGCGGTTGAACCGCCTGAGAAACCAGTGGCCCGGCTGGTTTTATCAGAAAGCAGGTGAACCGGGCGAGTGGACGGTGGGTGATCTGGTCAAACAATTTTTGGAAGAAGGCATATTGAGTCAGGATGGAACACATGACCCAGGTTTCTTGGCCAAACGCTCAACCACTAGGACAGCCTTTGATTCTTGATAAATTATCAAGTGATATAAACTATATCAATCTTATTCCAAAAATGTCATGTACTCACTTTTTTGATAATCAATCCTTTCCAATAAAGAAGAAAAATAAACAATTATTTTTCTCTTTGATGCAAAATTTAAAGAAAATGCATCAATTTTATGCATTGGATACTTCAAAACTTTACTATTTAAAAATAAAATATCAATAAATTTTATACATTTCCCTAGGTTATTTACAACTTTTTTTACATTTTTTAAAAATTAAATGAATCACAATTTTTCCTATTTATGTTCTAACAAAAGAATTGTGTAGAATGTAGTTCAATGCATTTTATAGAGTAGTATATAATGTAGAAAATTATAAATAGTTTCTTGAAAAATTAGAAAAAAATATAAATAGTTAATACATATTTTTATATTATATCTAATCATTTTAATATTTTTATTTTATAATATTTTTTAGGCATAATTCAGTTCGACTAACTGACCCAGTGATTGGACCAACAGTCCCGTGACCTTGGCTCTTGGCCAGATCAGTCACCATTTTCTGTTTCATTCTTCATATTGTTTGGGTTGGATTCCAGTCATATTCTGATTTTAGTATTAAATCTAATCTTTATTTTGCCTCAAGTAGATTTTTCCTTGTTTTGATTTTATATATTAAGTCGATCGACTAATTTTTCCTCTGTCCTGCGAAGCGCTCACCAGTTTTGTCATATCTGTGCAGACATTATTTCTCTTGAGAAGTTACAGGCATGTCAGACACTTTAGCCATCATATATTTCCAGGTGATCTTGTTTATTTATTATCTTAAGCATATTTTGTTGATAATGTTAAAAACTGAGAATCTTACATCATGTTTCATTTCAGGTGGTGTGGTCTGCTCGAAACCTAGAAGGTTAGCAATAGAATGGAAACTTCATTTTTCCTTTCAATTTACTAGTTGACTTATTGTAGAAGTAATCAACCATCACAATTATTTTAATTTTCATTGTTATCTTCACTTTTGTAATGTTATTCTTTAGTCAGGAGACTATAGTCTACTCACATAAAACTGTTTTTCTTGGAGAATGTTGCTCCAAGGGTTTTCTCACAAATAAAATTTGCATGAAACTTGCAGGGATCTTATCGAGTTCCTCCCAAAAGCCTCTCCTTACCAAATATGGAGTAGGTCATTGGCTGCTGACAGTGGTAAGCGTCTACAGCTACTTCCACCTTTCTCGGCATATCTTACAGTTCTAGAGTATTAACTTGTAAATTTTTGCCATATTTTCCTGATTGAAGGCGACCTAGTCGATGCTGTTGTTCCTTTCATGGGTGAATCTATAACTGATGGAACTTTAGCAACCTTCTTAAAGAGTATGTAATTTTCATCTCTCTCTTCTCTTCTCTCTCTCTCTCTCTCTGTCTCTCTCTCTCTCTCTCTCTCTCTCTCTCTCTCTCTCTCTCACACACACACACACACACACAAACACATACACACACAGAGACATGCATGCTCTCAAACAGAATGCATCATTGGGCCCAAACATGCTGCCTCCACAGCTTGACACATCATTGGCATTAAACCTAGAAGCCAGATCACAGATGATGTGTTCATGTATATTTGGATCGTGTGATCTACAGCTCCTGCCCACATTTATTGGGATAAATTCTGGCTGTATGTGTGGATCATGGATGAATGTGCTTGTCTTCATAAGCATTCATGCTAACTTGTGCCTCTTCTGGACATGATAATTGGGAAACAGAGCCTGGTGACAGGGTTGAAGTTGATGAGCCAATCGCGCAAGTTGAGACTGATAAGGTAATATTGCTTTATTCACAAGTTATATCTAATTTATGTTACATTCAATATAAAAGGGTAGTCACTTATTTCAGGTGACCATTGATGTTGCTAGTCCTGAAGCTGGGATAATCCAAAAGGTTAGGCGTCATGCTATAATATGCTGCCAATAATTAATTTTTCTTATATATCATTTACCTTGCTTCCTCTTATACATTCAAGCTTCTGACTCACACAAATTTGATGTCTGTATTATATTGTTGACAGTTTGTAGCCGAGGAAGGTGCTACTGTGACACCAGGAACCAAGGTTGCTGTTATATCAAAATCTGCTTCCAGTGACACACATGTTGCTCCATCAGAGGAGAAAGCAGGTAAAGATGCCCCACAGCCATCTCCTCCTGCAAAAGAGAAGAAGATGGAGAAAGAAACGCTAAAAGCAGAAGCTCCAATCAAAGAAAAGCCAAAAGCATCTTCTCCTTCATACCCTAAAACTTCAGCTTCAGAACCTCAGCTTCCTCCCAAGGAAAGGGAAAGAAGAGTAAGTCTCACACAGCTGTCTTTTATTGCTAGAAGTGTGTTATTAGTAAAGCATGCTGCACTTGATACATAAGGAGGACTTGATAGAGAGGTTTCCTGGTATTGCTTTTGTCTTTTATATTTCAGGTTCCCATGCCGAGACTAAGGAAAAGAGTTGCCGTGCGTTTGAAGGATTCTCAGAACACATTTGCTATGCTAACTACATTCAATGAAGTTGATATGTAGGTATCTCTGTCACCACTTTCTTGTGGCCCTTGTGTTTATGTTTGTCACTGCTGGCATGGCACATGTATTCCTTTTCTTAGTTTAATTTATGCTGTGCTAGAATTTACAGTGAACTGGTATGATAATTTATGTAAAGAAACAAGACAAAAAAAAGGGGTGGCCCAATGCACGAGGTTTCTGCCATTGTGAGATATGGGGAGGGTCAGATATACGTCGCCTTACCCCTACATATAAAAAGGCTAGTGCCATGCTTCGAACCCATGACCTCCAGGTCATAATAGAGCAACCTTGCCATTGCGCCGAAGCTCACCCTCTAAAGATACAAGACACTTTAGATTAATTTGTCTTTTTTAATTTATTTGTTGAAAAATCTACTGCAAAGCAGTCTTTCTGCTATATATACATGTTCTGGTTTGTCACCATCATGATTTTTATATCATAGGACAAATCTAATGAAGCTTCGCTCAGACTATAAAGATGCCTTTCTCGAAAAGCATGGTGTGAAGTTGGGGCTGATGTCAGGCTTCGTTAAAGTATGTAATGTGTAGTGAATACTGCAAATAATATTTCATTGATCTATTCATTTACATTAATTCTTCATGTTGTCAGGCTGCTGTTTCTGGGCTTCAAAACCAGCCAATCATTAATGCAGTAATTGATGGGGATGATATCATATACAGGGACTACATTGATATCAGTATTGCTGTTGGCACACCTAAGGTTTGGGAGTATCATGTCTCTTGGAGGCCGTATGAGCACTTTATGTTTTGACCTTTTCATTTTGACATGAAGATATGATCCTGATTGTTTGGTTTTAATTTGTTGATTTCTTAGTTGTATGGCTGATAGAATAAGTGGCCGGATGAACATTTAATTTCTTAATTTTCTCAGGGCCTTGTGGTTCCAGTTGTCCGGAATGCTGATGAGATGAATTTTGCGGGAATAGAGAAAGAGATTAATAACCTTGCAAAGAAGGCAAATAATGGGACAATATCAATTGATGAGATGGCTGGAGGTACATTTACAATATCTAATGGTGGTGTCTACGGAAGCCTTCTGAGCACGCCCATCATCAACCCCCCACAAGTAATGCCCCTGAACTGCTTCAAAAGGTCTCTGTTACCATGTATTATTTGTATTGTACCCTGATGTGCCTACATATTTTGTGCAGTCTGCCATCTTAGGTATGCACTCTATTGTGTCTCGTCCAATGGTGGTTGACGGCAACATTGTTCCAAGGCCAATCATGTACATTGCGCTGACTTACGATCATAGATTGATTGATGGAAGAGAGGCTGTTCTATTCCTGCGGCGTATTAAAGATGTGGTTGAAGACCCTCGCAGGCTTCTCCTTGACTTGTAGGCACATCCTACTGGCAATGACTGTTGGACCCTTTTCCATACCTGTTACCAAATAATTTCCTTCTGAAACTACAATTTTGGTAGGTTCCTTGTTGCTCGTCTTCTAAACAAAGTGAAGCGACAAATCTTTCTAAGGTCGTAATTAATTGCGACGTCATATTTATTTCGTTAAATTTTCAGTGTTTCATTTGGCTTACATTACGGGAGTTGTTCTGCAATCATGTTGTATTTTAGCAACTACTTTGAGCTGTATGACTGGAGATACAAGGTATGTTATGAATTACTTGTTGGACAATTGAATTTCGCATCCTTTTTTGCGACTTAGGATGTTGCTTTGTCCATCCAAATTATGGTCATGCTGCAGTAAGTTTGCTTTAGAAGCCTTTTAGATTTGCTGCTGCAATAACGCTGGACTCTTTACAGGGAAGGATGCGAAGAACATGCTCCCCTTCGTTCCACTCCAGTTTGGGTTACTTTGACCTCATCTATTTCACCTGATGTTTTTATTGGCAACACCTGCAAGTTATTGCATTGTAGATCTTGAGTTGTCTGTGTGAGTATTAACAGGTACCGCCTTTACCAAGCTGACAAGTAGAAGGCCATTCATTTAAGGTGTTTCAGGTACTCGAATACTAGAATGTCTTTGAAGTAGAGGATGAACAATGATCACTTTTAAAAGAATAGTAAACACCGATAAGCCTGTGGGATTTTTTTCTTCTTCTTTTTAGAATAGGTGAGCCATTGAATAAATTATGTTATATGGGATTGAAAAGCTTTGTTCAATATCCAAGCATTGGTGGAATAAAATATAAGACCTGTAACTGGGGATCAAGATTTGAGTTCAGTCGAACCCGTATAAGCATTCCTGATTACATGATACACAGAAAAAAAAAAAGGAGATAAAGTTTTTATTCCCAGATACACATTTTGAACCCATCGTGATACTACCCTATCAAATATTTCTGAGTCCCAATACACCAAAGCTGAATGAGAACAAAAATTTACAAGGTTCAAGAATTTTTGTGCCCTTGTTTATGAGCAATACCTTTGGAGGGATTATATTCCTAGAGTTTAGACTAGCAGAAAAATGCTCTCATAATCTGGTTGTTAACATATCGGCCTCAACAAAATCCTGACTGCTGAGAATCTGATAATGAGAAACTGGAACCATTGTACCATGCGTGTAGTATGTCTGTATCACGAGGAGTTGACAGAATATCTATTTCTTTCATAATGATTTCATTATCATACTATTTGGCTTAAGCTGCAGCATTGGGTTGGTATTCATTCTTTCCCTGCCAAGACACTAGATTTTTTGACAGAATGGAGGGAGAGCTAGTTGGGATGTTATCATTATCAATTAGTCAATTACTTGGTGCATTTGGCTTGAAAGAGATGCCAGAGTATTCAGAGATTAGAGGAAATCTCCCCAGAAGACCTGCAAAAACCAGATACTTCTTGGTGAAGGAAGAAAAGAATCTCTAAACTAGACACTGTTTTTATGATCCTTTATAATATTGTATCTGGTTAGCCTAGTGTATCCTTGTTTAGATAGTTATCTATTAAATCTTAGTTAGGCTTATTCTTGCTACTCTCTTTCCCTCAAAATCCAGTTGGTAACATAATGCATTCTTGTATTAAAGGCCCAAATGAATCATCTATTCTTGTATTGCAGTGCTGTGGTGACTCAGAAAGATCGCTTCTGAAGTCAGAAAGCTGCTTTTCACCATTGCCTTTGCTTCATGAGAAAACAATACACCACCTGAGTGACCAGTTTTGTTAGATTTTCAGCTTGTTAAAGAATTTCTGTTTCTGATTCTTGCTCATTCTGGGTATGTGCTTTTTTTGGGGGAATGCAATAGTAATACCCATTTGGACTCACACTCAGCAGCTCATAAGGTGAACAATGGTATTTAGGTGGGCAGCATACAGCTTTCAATTCTTTACATCCAAAAGAAAAAACATTTCCAAGACTATATACGACTTGCATGCTCAATGAGAAAATGCTCGCTTAAAGGAAAAGTTCCGCCGACATTGAATCTCTGATTAAAAACAGTCATTTTTTTCAGAAATATCAAAAAAATTCAGCATCTTCTTCACATGGAAACCATATTTTAGAGCCCTGTTTGGATGGCCGAATAGCTTACCTATTGATAAAAAAATCTGCCCGAGAAAAGGAAGAGAAGAAGTGGTGGAAATGGAACAATCCAAGGGATCAAGAGAAACCGCCAACCCCACTCCTTGAGGTTTCAGGAGAATGCATGCAACTTTGAAGGTAGTTTACACACACACACACACACACACTCAAACTTGGGTTGTGAAGTGGAAATGGTTTCATTCATCAACAAAATTCTGTTTTTCCCAATCTTTTTTCTTCACTTCTTGATCGCATGCAAGATGATATACCGATAAATAATTCAAACATCTGAATGAGTACTTAAAGCTTTTGTCTGATCATGACCCTTGTTTGATGATCAAGATTTCTTAAGCAAAAACTTTATTCCCTAAATAATGAATTATGTTTTTTCCCAGCCTTTTTTCCTCAGACTCTACCATTTTGCACAAGTTATCACACCAATAACTAATCCAAGAACATGAACCATAGCAATTGTCCTGGTGGTAAATTCCCTCTGCTTGGCAACAAGAGATTCTGGATTTGAAGTTTGGATGGAGCATCCTAAGTATGGGAACCTAGATAATTATAGTGTGGGTGGATCTCCCTCCCTTTCTCTCGAAAAAGATAACTAATCCAAACAGGAACTTAATGCCGTTGCCGGCCGTTACTGTTGTTTAATTGATCAAGATGTCTTTCATTCCCTCACCAAGAAAATTCTGTTTTGCCCCAGCTCTTTTACTCCCATTTTCCCACAGCTTCGGGTTATCGCATTGATAACTAATGCAAACATCCATATGGGAAATGAAAGATTTTATTTAGCCATGACCCTTATTTGATGATCAGGATGTTTGAAGTAAAAAATTTATCCCTTTCATCATTGAACTTCTTTTTTTTACAGCTTTTTTACTTCACACTCTTCCATCATGCATAAGTTATCACATTGATGTTCTATGCAAATGTCCAAACAAGGAGTTATCGCTTTTGTCTAATCATGTAACTGTTATTTAATGATTAATTTTCTCAAATAAAAGCTTTAGTCCCTTCACCAACAAAATTCTGTTTTGTTCCCAGATTTTTCTCTCACACTTAATGCTTTCGTCTGATCTCAACCCTTAACATGGATTACTTGAGCAAAAATTTGATTACCTTTGTCAACGAAATTCAGTTTTCCCTACCTTTTTTCCCTCACATTTTCTCCAATTTTTTTCCTCACATCTTTCCTTTTGATAATAAATACTACTGCTGAACAAGGACTAATGCTTTCATCGAGTCATGTCAGTTATTCCCTTCGTGAAGGGAAATTCCATTTTTCCCATCTTTTTTTCTCCCAAAGTTTCCAACAATTCACAAGTCATCATTTGATAATTGATACAAATATCCAAATAGGGACTATGCTTTTTTATTGTCATGACAGTTAAATAATGATCAGGATTTTTTTTTTTTTTTTTTTTTTTGTGGGGGGGGGGGGGGGGGGGGGGGGTGGAAGCAGGAGGGGAGTTCAAGTGTTCAACCCACTTCATTAGCAAATGAAACAAAATAGTTACAAAAGAAGACAAAAAGATTGGGGGGGATCAGATGTCCATGAGTAGAATAGGAGAAGAGCATTCTTCAAAACTCTCTTGAGGTCCGAAGATTTTTGAATGAAAATTCTGTTGTTGCACTCTTTCCAAACTGACCAAGCTACTGCATAATGATCAAGATTTCTTAGCAAAATTTTAATTCCCTTCATCAACAGAACTCTGTTTTTCTCAGCTTTTCTCCTCATATTTTTTTAACTGTTCAAAAGTTATCACATCAATTACTAATGCAATTGTCCAAACAAAAATTCTTAATGCTTTTGTCTATTCCTTTAAACAAGGAGTTCTTTTTTTCTCAGCTTGATCTCCTCACACCATTCAACAGTGCTTAAGTTTCCAGATTAAAAACTAATGTAAATGGCCAAACAAAGACGTAATGCTTTTGTCTAGTCATGACTGCCATTTAATGATAAGGATTTCTTAAGCAAAAAAATTTATTGCCTTGATCAATAAAATCTGTTTTTCCTGGCCTGTTTTTTTGTTTGTTTGTTACATACCTTTCAACCGCGCAATAGTTATCACTTCAATAACTAATGAAAACATCCAAATTTTTCCCTAGGTTTGTTACATACCTTTCAACCGTGTAATAGTCATCCAAATTGTTTGTAGGAGTGTTTTGCTGCTTTTGGATTCCATGTTATCCTATCATGAACCTTGTTGAGTCTAGGTGGATAAATAAGCTTAAGAGGAACTCTGATAGGAGTGTGGCTTGCTATAAAACTAGATTTGTAGAACAAGTCTTTGAACAAGTGAACAGTATTGATTACTTTAAGACATTTAGTCTAGTGCTCAAACCACCAACAATTCAAATGGTTTTTTGGCTATCTCCAATGGTCAGGAAATCAAACAACTTGATGCTCAAAATGCATTTTTAACATGGTGATTTAACAAAAGTTGTTCATATAACACAACCCCAAGGTTTTATTCACCCGAAATTTCCTCAACATATGTGCATGTTAAGAAGGTCCTTTATGTGCTTGATAGATTCAGCAACTTTATTCACACCACAGGTTTTATGCGTAGTCCTGTAGATAATTCTACTTTGTTTGTTTCACCTAAGGATGGCAATTGGATCAAGTCAAACTAGATACAAGTCAAGTCAGATATAGGATAGACAAAATATCTCTTAACCAAAACCTGACATTTTCATTAAGCAGGTCAAAAATCCAAACCCAAAGGCTGAAGTAGATCATTTTATTAAATAGGTAAAATAACCCAATATACAATGGCTTGAAGCAAATTAAACGAGTTAAGCAGGGTAAGCATTGCC
This sequence comes from Phoenix dactylifera, assembly GCF_051530095.1. Classification (NCBI taxonomy): domain Eukaryota; kingdom Viridiplantae; phylum Streptophyta; class Magnoliopsida; order Arecales; family Arecaceae; genus Phoenix; species Phoenix dactylifera. The sequence continues at coordinate 1,788,233 of NC_143193.1, read as the reverse complement.
ACCTCTATTTTCATCTCGACAAAGCCTATTATATGTCATCATATGCGGATGATAAGGTCATATTTTCTCTGCTAAGTTTGCTCCAAAAGATTCGGTTGTAACTCCACTACTTCTTGGGTACAGAGGCTAAGCGTGACTCATCGGGCTTACATTTAACTCGACATTATATTACAAAAGGTCTTCTTGCCAGGTTTGGTGCGGATCAAGTCAAGCCTCTATGTACATCACTTGCTGCTCATACTTTGCTCTCATGCATTGATGGTGCAACTCTTGATAATCTAAGTATGGTTACCTATCCACTACTATGACAAGACCTGATATCTCCTATGCAGTGAGCATGGTCAATTAGTTTGTGCAGCAGCTCAAAACCACACACTCAGCAAGCAGTGAAACAAATATTTCATTATCTTAAAGATATCTTTGACAGAAGCCCTCAATATCTCTAATAGCTTTTGCTATTACCAACTGGCTGGATGACCTTTACAGTCATCCCTCCACAACTGGCAACTGTATTTTATTTGGTGATGATCTAATTCCTTGGGTTCTAAATAAGTTCACAGAATGCCATATGAGCATGAAAAACTGGGTTTGCAGCAACGTAAGTAGCTGCGACACTGTCGTATTAGATGGTGATTGACTCATGAAGATAGAGTTCAAGGACTTTGAGGATTTGATGCAGCCAATAAATTTTTCAGCAGCAGCATAAGCAACTGAAGGAAACTCAGGTTCTGCATTAATTGGAGCGCATTTTGTTTAGTATTACTCAAAAAGGATGATCTCTTTTAGTGGAAAACTCCACACTCTAGAATATAAGATTCCCATTTTCTTCATAAATCTCTAGTCCCCACTGTAGAAAATGAAATTCCGATATCTTTTTCATGCATATGGATTTACTCTAGCTTCCATTAGAAACCAAAATATTAATGCCTTATTTGGATGGCTGATTAGTTTATTTGGAGATAAATTAATGCTTGGTAACAATTCTTGGGATTAGGACAAACCATCGTCCTGCGATTCTCAATTTATCAAGATCATGCACTCATATTTTGCTTTTTTTTTCTCTCTTTTCTTCTATGCTTTTGCTTTTCTCGTCTCATTTTAATAGAGATAGATTACCACTGTTTTGCTCCCAAAAAAAAAAAAGAGTGCGAAGGGTTCCCCTTGTCAATGAATTTTTTTTTATTTGTTTAGCCTATTCTTCTTCATACTTTTTCACTGTAGACAAGTCATCAAATTTATAATGCAGACTCCAAATAAGGAATTTATGTTTTCATCTAGCCAAGATCCCTATCAAAAATCAAAACTTTCCTTGATCTAATGACTAATTTAATTCTACTTCTTCACCCGTCTGTCAGACATGCATAAGTATTTTTTTTATAGATACAAACACCAAAAATAATTATAGTTAACTAGAGTAATATGTGATATAATTATTCCAATAGATATGCACATATGGCTACTTCTCCTCCACTTCTTGTGAGCTTTATTTCTTTTTATTTACATTGAGCTTAATTGTTCTACCAGAAGAGAGATGTTAGACAATAAAGAATATCATAAGGTTATACCATTCAATGCGAGACAATAAATAAAATAATAACTGAATTAACAAAAAGAAAATAAAAGGACAAGATTCGAATACACATATAGCACTTATTGTGACATTCTAGTCCTTTAAATACAAATATCTACAGGAACTATATAGTCATAGAAATATCTCCAGAAAATATGTAACGCTAGAAGCCTAGATCCATCCATTAGAAATATTCTATGGAAATATCTCAAATAATAGAAATCTCTAGAGACTTCTGGATAACTTTACGTAAGCATGCATGCATGCTCATGCAGAGATATTTGGAATGGGTTTCAGGTTTTCAAGTATGGATCCACATACAATAAGACCTTGGGTCTAAACTCTAAATTCAGAATTCTGACCTAATCCAATAGCATATTAAAATTATTTTTTCATACTCGAACTCCCTGTATCTGCTAGCAGGCCCACTCAACAGTCATACCTACCTGGTGACCAGGTTGGGCTCCACTTTCCAAACCAAACTTCCAGGAAAATTGGAAAGATGAAGGTAATCAAAAAGATTAAAAAGCTTTCAGGTGAAGGGTGGGCTCTGCTCCTGTTTTAAACTTTCCAAGGAAGGCCACTTTTTTCTAGAAAAATTAAACAGATGAAAGTAATCAGACAGGAAGGGTGGGCTCTGCCGGGTCCATGTGACAAAAGGAGATATCATCTGGATAAATTGAGTGCCAACAAACAACAGGACAATAAAATGAACTCAAGTGTCAAAAGGCAACCTAAAATTAATAGCCAGAATGATGGATAAATTTCCTGACATCAAGCCATTCCTGCAACCACCAAGCCTGTCAAAATAGATGCATGAACCATATAGACAGTATCTGCATTATCCATGTATCAAGCCAGAACAATTTGAATGACAATTTGAAAAATCTTCCTTTCAACGAAGGCTCAAACAGAATAGAGGAAAAAATACAGATGCCTGCTAAGGAAAAGTATACAAGTCCAGGCCTTCAGGTTGCAAATAAACATTTCAAACTCATCACCCACCTTTTCTTTTCTTTTCTTTTTCTTTTATCAATTCTTTTTTTCCCTCTCCAACAAACTTCATCTTTTCTTTTCTTCTTTTTTTTTCATTTTTTTAATTTTTGTCCCCTCTCATACATTCATACCACTCTTCATTTATTTCTGTTAATAAATTGATCCACTATCACAACCCTTGGCTTCCTTTTTCTGTTCTTTTTTTCTGCAATTTCTTTCCTTTTTTCCCAAATAAATGTTTCATGTGTACACACATTGTCATCCAGTCATCAATGGCTGGCAGGTAGCAATGTGCTGACATCATAGCAGTTTCAGGAGGCTGGCGATTCCCTCAACTTTATATTAATAGAAAATTTTTTTGCTAAATGCAAGCAAAAAAGGTGGGAAAAGAAAAAACATGCAATAAGACAAATAAATGGTGGAGCTTACCAGATTTCTAGTGTTATGCCATCCAAACTCCTGTACTCTCAAGTCAATGTGAAACCTTCTCACTTCAGGAAATAAACATGGAACAGTTGATCCAACCAAATAGCCCCACAATGCTAGTCAAAATTCTCCATCTCGGTAGCGGACTCCATACCAGTGTCACACTAACACAGTGTCTGTACGGTATGGTATGGAGTTTTTTGGCATACCGACGCCGTTACACTAACACAGTGTCTGTACAGTACGATACGGAGATTTTTTTGGTATACCGAGTATCGGTACGCCACTCATACCGGATACCGGTACCGAATCAATATGGTACAGTACGTTTTGTACTGCCCGATTCGAGCCAGTACGCCCCGTACTGCTTAATTCAGGTTGGTACAGCATACTTTGATGCTAGTAATAAAATAACCTACACATATAGCCCACTGAAGGTATGCAGCAGAAGTACCTTAAAACATGACATTAGTTATATGGCAATGATAATTTCTATAATCAAGGTTAAAGTATAATACTCATCAATGTAAAGTGCCAATTGACAGCAAGATGAACATGAATAACCTAAAGGAAATTACATTTCTAAAAGTAAATGCAGACGAAACCCAATCCGGGTAGCGACTAGTTCGCAATTATCCTTTTCCTTGCAACATAGTGTTTTCAACAAAGGAATGTTATGTATTCAAGTCTGCTGCCACAGCTAACAAGATTTGCAACTGGATTTTCTTTGAATGTTGCAAATGATGTCGGAAAGTTCTTTCTCCACTCAAGAAGGAAAAAAACAAAACAACTTTCTGTTGGATACGAGAACTCCAAGGGAGCAACGGATATTTATGTACGCTGAAGCCTCACTGAGCACCAAAATCTGATCCAGAGTGCCTGCATAAAAACAAAGTTATGGAGTGATGATTTATGATCATAAAAATTAAAGAAGGTGGTGCTCAGTTTCTGCATGTTATGGTAATATTCATTCTATAAAATGCTGAAGAGCTAACACTTGATATCCAAAACATTTCATAATTTACTTTCCAGCTAAAAGAATTTGCAGGAAAAAAAGACTATTTGTGTCATAAAACGTCATGCATAAACATGAACAATGGCATTGGTATAAGCTTGAGTTAACCAGTTTTTATGCACCACCGAGGAACTCACGTAAACTAACAATAATAAAAGGTTAACAAAATCGATCCCCTCACTGTCACACACCCAAATCAACATTGTCCAAGAAATCAGCAAGCTAGGAGCTAAATTATGTATAACTAACAAATTTGGAATCTTCCCATCTTTCTCATGATTGGTTAGAATTTTTATGGGTGGTAGGCCAGTAAGAAAACTAACTATTTTGGCTCTTTGTTGTGGCCCTAGAGATAATTTACTACTTTTAGCTCTTTATTTCCTCTTGCTTCTACTGTAACACAAAATTCCCAAGCAATGTAGCACTCTTTTAACTGCTGCTTTTTTTTTGGAACTGCCACCATTAAAAGCTGTCAGAAAAAGGAGGACAGCACCACATCAATTGAATGATTTTTTTTTCTCTAGTGAAATCTCTGAGTTACCAATTATTTCCTTTCCATTTACTTCTCTAAGTAAAAGGATGATTATGAAAATCTGCCAGCATTGGGAGTTTGAAATTTTTTTTTTTTTGTTTTTTTTTTTGCTTCTGCAAATGTCACGGGCTAATGCTAGGGCGGACCATTTTGCACACGTGAAAAGTTCCTGCCACATGGGAACTGGTCACAAGTCATGAGAATTAGTGCAGTATACAGAGGGTCATTGAGTATAGTGTCATACTGTCATACATGGAAAGTAGGACTGAGAGAACTTTTCATGTGCACTAACAGGCACCCCAGAGCATTTTCCTGGGCTACAATAGACGGATGGTGTGGTACTGCGATGCTTATTTAGTGTTGTACACTTTCCATTTAAAATATTCAGCTTTTCCAGTAAAAATTGACCACAAGGGAGAGAGAGGTTAAACCATAATACATAACTGACTTGCATCAAAAATAGCATGAAACATGAGATTTCACACTGCCATAGTATTGGCTTTTCTCCAAAGTTCATCCTTAGTTACAAGTCGCATATATTTACACTCATCTTCACAGATTATGTATTACTGCTTTAAAAATCATTCGTTGGCTAATGATATGTTTTAGAAGTACAATTATATCATCCTGTCCAATTAGCAATTATTCTCTTATTTTTAGATGTTCTGATGTGATTACTAGTTTGCTGAGGCATCTAATTAGCAAACATTTTTTCGTCTAGATATTGCTTTAAGTTGCTGTAGTTTATATTAATTTTCTGCCATTATGAGCCTCTAGGGCATGTCCTTTTTGTAAAACAGGCTTATGTAGGATTTAAATTTAATAGACCATACGGAAAAATGCAGCTGCCACTTTTAAATTGTATGGGTTATTTACCTTGGATTCTACTCAAAAGTGAGAATAAGAGGATTAACTAATTTCAGGAAACCATCTATTTACGAAAGTACCAATAGTTGCAGCTTGGGTTAGGTTGCTGAACTGCCCTAAGTTTCATCTCATTTTTCCTCAAGACTACTCTTCTTTCTTGATTCATCAATAGTATCAAAAGAAAAAGGTTGTGGATTTTATTAAGGGCTTCAAGATAGGGAGTTGCATACCACATACTTATGTCGATGACTTATATTTATGGTGTCTAGAGGGGAATTGGTGAATGCCTGGTCCTGATTGCTTGCTTTGAGCAATGTCATCCATATACTTATGGATATGAGTATGCCAGTTGGGTACAGGTCCACCTAAAAAAAAAAGCACTTGAACCTTATACCTGCAGTACATGTGATATATGCTTAGAGTAGTTTTTGGGCCTCTAAAATCAACTAATCTAAGATATTAATTCTTGCAATGGATATAAACAAGACCAATCCTGCATTTTTTGTGACACTTAGGACTATTGGGACCACCACTTGACATGAAAAATTATAGTTTAGAGAGTTGTTGTCTCTTCGATCACAACTATCTCATCAGAATACTCCTGCTTCTCCTCCATTATTGCCATCGAGATCCTACTCCCTTGCATAGGGGACCGGATGCGGAGCCCCACCTCCGCGTCTCCCCAACCTCCGCCTCCTCCTCACGGAGGCTCCCCAGCTTCCGTCAGCCGGCCTCTCTCTTCCTTCCTCTCGTTCTCCCTCCCTCCCCCGCTCTCTCTCTCTCGTTCTCCCTCTCCCCCACCTCTACTGTGTCGGTATTGGGCCGGCACGGCACGGCACAGGGCTGTACCGATCTGTGCCGCCAAGCAACCGATACGGGCCCGGTACCGGCATAGCAAACATTGTCTTTGAGATTTTAAGACACTCAAGGCAAGCGTTTTTGCATCCAAATCGAGGATAAAGCTTTAATACACGACTCTATGTGTGTGTGTGTGTGTGTGTGTGTGTGTGTGTGATGGGGGGTTCTTGTATGCCATGGCCCCAAAATAATGCACAAGACAGATGGCCACTTTTAGATTCAGTGTTTGTAGTAATGGTGGTCAAATCACTATAAGATTGCCATTTCTAAGCCAAGGAGGGCATGGGGGGGCTAATCAAAAGGTTGAGCCAGGCGGGCTTTCTACCGAGCCGGGGTGACCTTTTTACCAAGCCGGGGAGGTTTAATCAAATTGGAGCTGGTTCAGCCTATTTACCGAGCTGACAGAGCGAATCATCATGGTTCCCTATCGGTTCAGTTCGGTACAAGATAGTACATCCAACCATGCAATGAATATATGTATTAAAAATCCATATACATGGAAAAAAATTATACGGTAATATATTTAAACGGGGTGCTATTGATCAATTTAAGCTATTGACCAAATAAAAGTTATATCAGCTATTGTGTTTTTCAGGGAGATCGGAACACAAGTTTATGTATCCAGAAAACTAAAAATGTCAATATTATTATTAAATGAGCAACTTGATTACATATATTATAGAAACTAAATATACTTCTTATACCTTAAATGATTTTTAAAGCAATAAAACATGCTGTCCAATCATGTATACCTTTACTTTAAAGCATTAGCCATGCCCTAGTATCTATGAAGGACTCAAATCGTAAAAGCATCTAACAAACATGCATTATTTATTTGTTGTTATATAGAAATAGGTCTTAATACAATAATAAATTTCCATCATGGCAAGAGGAGGACAATTTATTTCCATTTATGCCTTCAACTATCCTTCCCTTTGTCATTATTATGATACATTAAGAGGCAAAAAGAAGAAAGTGAATATCCATCCACCTATGGAATCTTAGTGAGAATGGTGGGAGAGAGGAGGGATAGTCATAGTTGAAGAGAAAAGGGGAATTATAGGAGTAATAGCAAACACATGAGATTCAAATTAATGCTTTTCTTAGAGTGTCTAAGACTGAAAACTTTTAGGGACCTATGGCCTTCCATTCACATTTAGTAAGATGGAGAGGGGAAGAGAGAGGGAGGGGGAGAGAGAAGGAGAGATGAAATGATGCATGGTAGCGCAAACCCCACTCCAATCAATTGACCAACGAGGGATTAAGAAAAGTAGGCAATACATTTGATAAATCATTAAGACTAACAAGATGATGGTAGGCAATTTTGAGAAGGGAGATTAGTATAAAGGAGTGAGGGCATTTTGGAAATAAAAATAGACAATATATTACAAGAACGTTCCAAAAATTAAAAATGATCCCTTTTTAATCTAGTATAGAAAATTAAAGTAGGCTTTTGGTGGATTATATTACTCAAAAGAATCGACACAATACATCCAGTCTATATCCCTCAACACTAAGATTGGCGGAACGGTCCTGAACCGGACGGTTCCGACTGACTCGAGCTGTACAAGCGGCTCACCAGTACAGTTCCGGCAACAGAAACGAGACCTATTGCCGGAGCCGAAGAAGGAGAAGGAAAGAGAGAGCAAGCGGGGGAGGGAGAGGGAGAGGGAGAGGCGGCAGACGCCGACGAAGGGCCGTGGGGGGCCAACGGTTAAGGCTGTTAATGAGTCGAGCTGCTCGGGCTCGGCTCGGTAAAAGCCCGGCTCGGGCTCGGCTCGTTAGTCAAACGAGCCCGAGCCCAATATGAGGCTCGTTTACATCCAAGCCCGAGCAGCTCATGAGCCCAAACGAGCTCTAGTCTCCCACTGAAAAATCTTATTTCAGCACTATAATTCATAAAAATCTGACCACATAGAGAAATATAGCCTGTTATCGAGCTCGAGCCCGATTACGAGCCCGAGCTCGGGCTCGTTCTGGAGCTCGTAATTGAAACGAGCTTTACGAGCTCAAGCCCGAGCCTTTGCTTTGCCAAGCAAGCCCGAGCTCGAGCCCAATATAGAGCTCGTTACCGAGCCCGAGCCCGAGCCCGAGCTTCTGTGAAACGAGCCGAGCCGAGCTCTCCCAGGCTCGGGCTCGGCTCGGCTCGTTAACAGCCCTACCAGCGGTGGCCGTAGCAGGCAGCCTCCGCCTCCCTCTCTCTCTCTCCTCCTTCTCTCTCTCTTTTTCTCTCTCTCATAGTATCATGCCCTCGCTCATCGGTACAGGCTCGACATAAGCCGTACCAAGTCCTTCCGCCGGAAAACTGGTACGGTGCCCGGTACCAGTTCCTCAAACCTTGCTCTCTACTCTTCATCGTTTTCTTTTATAAAATCTCTACCATGATAAAGTGAACTGTGGGGATGTGACTCCACCCTATTTCGATTACACCTTCACATCACCCATTCTTTTCTAGCCATGGGTGTCTCTCAAATGGTCAAAAAAAAAACTTTTCTAAAGACAAGAACTCAAGAGTCCCAGATCCCTAAGCTGCTTCATACTACTATCGTAAAGAAAATTTTGGGGGTGCCACTCCTCCCCAAAGTTTGACTGCACTTCAATCTCCCAATCTTATAGCCAAGGGAGTCAATCTAGCAGTATTAAAAAAAAATTAATAACATTCTATCGAAAGCGAAATCTAAGAGTCCCAAATCCCTAAGCCCCTTTATATTTATTAAGCCTCAAAACCCCCCAAACCTAAGCTAATAAAGAGTGTGGTTTTGTGCACACATCTTTTCTAGAATTCTATCTTTATCTCCGCTGTTACAATGGGACTTTTTACCCTACTATTGTCAGCATCCATCGTTGGGATTAGAGTCCTAGAGCCACAGGGTTTTAGATGTGACTTGTGACAAATGGAAGTTAAATTGTAGACGGCAGCCACATCAGCATAGCCATCCATGTCTCTTATCACATGCAATTCAACCCCCAAGTTCAACTTCACTCTAGGCTTTTTTTTTTTTACCCTTTCTCCAATTCTATCTTGAGCATTTGTAACTCACCACAAGGCCCATCATGGAGACTGTACCCTGCACCTCCACACAATTTTCCTAATATTTCACAAGAGGCCACATGCTTCAATTTTTCCAACAAAAAAAAATCCCTTCATTCCATTTACATCTGCCAAGTGCATTTTTTGTGTTGCACGCCAGTCTGAAAATGATGTCAGATCTACAGCAATTTAGATTTGGATATACCTATGAGTTCAGTCTCAGATCAACTTCAAGAATAACTAAAACATCCATCTAATTTTCCAAGGATCATACAATAGGGGTTAATGACTCATATATATTTTATGGTTACAATTTAATTAAAGCACTTGTGTTGTCATAGCCAATAGGCATGCCAAATGGCATGTTCACTAGCATGAAGCATTAATTGTAGCAGACCTTACAAATACAACACCCCAGGATTTGGGCCATCACAGACACCCATTTCTGAACTATTTGAATACACCTGCAAGCTGCGAGATCTTTATTTTGTTTCAAATTCGCATTCTTAAAGCATTCTAGAAGGTAAGAAAGTTTTTAAGATTGTAGGGTGGCATGAGTATTATATTAGTCTATTAAGTTAAAAAGGTGTTATTCTTACTCTGAATTTAAGGATTGGAATTTGTGGTCCTTTGATCATTTTAAAATAAGACCTAAGAAAACAACCAAGTTGCTTCCTGTGAGAGAACTAAGGGTCTATTTGGTTTGAAGCAAAGCAACCAAAAAGAAAACAGAAAGGTAGAATTTTTCCATGAAAGAAAAAAGGATTTCCAGCAAGGTAATAATAAGCTTTTCAGATTTAACAATTTTCTATTCAAACAACTAAATGAAAAACTTGATTATCCAAGAAAAATAAGTTCTCCAAGCATATTTCCTAGTAATCAAAGAGAACCCAAGTTATTTCGTATGATTCTTACACTTTTACTAAGATAGCACTCCAACCTTCCTAACCCCGTGGCTCTCTACCAACAATTCTCAAACATCATCACTGTGGCTACTGAATCCTCCATCTATGATCTACCCTTCTATCGGTATCTTGGTTCTTACCTGTACTGGGAGAGCACAGCTTGTTGCCAACCAAAATTCTAAGAAGTACAGTAAAACAAGGATTGATTGAAGTTCCAATTTCTGGCAGCTCAGGATGTAATCTGTTTTGCTCAAGCAATAACATCTAGGCCAAAACTAGTAAGAAACAATCATAATCAGGTGGCAAATTATGAATATTTCTCGTTCCACTTGCTGACGTTTTGCCAGAATGCTTATTTGGTGACTTGTTTCAGGTTATTACAAAAACACCATAAATAATTATTATTAGTGACAAAATCAAACCTTTTCATCTTAAATTAGCTGCAAACAGGTGTCTATTGTACACCACAGATGCAGTTTATGCTGACCTTACTTGCCTCCTTTGGTTTTTAATATCATTCCAAGTTGTCAATCATGTTACATGACATTCCTGGAAGTATGATATTTATGATCTTTTCATTACTTGCCTATTGGATCTCAGAAATTAATCACCATCTTAGTTCCATCCGCCACGTAGTAAAGAATAGGGCTGCAAGCAAGTCGGGTTGGATTGGGGATGGGAACAACCCGAAGCCACACTATATTTGAATCAGGTAAAAAAATGAACTCAAACCTACAATTACCTTCAGGTTGGAATGGACCGGATTTAATATAGTTTTATCAATCCATTGGACTTTTCTGGTCAAATCAAGTGCAAATTATCAAACACAAATCATAATAAACATAATCAAAGTATTTACTTAGTTATATCGTAAATATATTATGCAATAAAATAATAGCAAGCAAAATGTAAACATTATTGAGAACATATTCTACATGGGATTTGATTGGTAACCATGCATAATTATAATCAACAACATAAATTATTCACAAATTATATCATGAGAAGAAGACTTATTTACTAGTTTTGAATCGGTCTGGTTCAGTTCAGCCATATCTGGAACAGGTCATTTTTCAAATCCAAGCCTAATCCAAATAACTTCAGTTCTGGTCAGACTGGATTAATTTTGGATCCATTCCAAATTGGAAGAAGTTCAATCCAATCCATTGCAGCCAGCAAAGATCCTCCCGTGTTTACCAAGTATCCCGCACAATATGTGGCCAGCTTTTAGTTCCCATTTTTCTTGCTTGAAGAGCTTTTTAGTTTTACTAATCACAAAATGATGTCATTCTTCTATCAAATCTGGCATTCAATCCGAATGGCCGCAGACGACCATTTTACCAAACAAAAACAATCAACTACTTGGATATTTACTAGCTATTTGTAAATATAATCGCATGTAGAACAAAACAAGACTACAAAAAAGCAATTTCCTGTTGGTTCAATAGATAAAAAGAGTTTGTGACCAAAATCCATCATACCTCACTTTGCAAAACCGATGTTGACGTTATCTTCAACCATGGGAACATCAGACATTGGGGGATGCTCCTCACATGGTATGGTACTGGAATCGGAGGTCTGTACCAGAGCCTTGGGAATGCTAGCAGGGGCAAAATTTGTGCTTTCAGCATCCATAACAGACACTCCATTTCCAATAGCAGCTACCTCGGACATGACATTGCATGTTGACTTTCCTGCAGTCAACGAAGATGACCCAGATGTTGCTACCTCAGCCTGGATATCAGCAGATGTCACTACCTCAGCTTGGACACCAGCACTTAAAGCCCTCATAGGAGTTGAAGTTTCTTGGATGTTATGATCAGTGCTGGAATTGGGAGAGGCTGTTAACCACATGAACTGCAAATTGTGGCCTTGCCAACATTTACCAGTAAGAAATGCCCTCATGGCAGATTGATGGGTGGTAAAAGTTACACATGCAGAGCAATTATGAGATGGCTTTAAGCCTGCATTCTCACTGTGAGCTTCCGGCTCTTCGAGCACAACAGAAGAGAGATCGCCAAATGATGAAAAATGATCGTTCAAAGCAGCAACCTGCAATGAACAAGAAGACATCACATCAATAGTAGAAAATAACCAGGTGACAGGCTGACAACAGCACGAATTTCTTTTTTTTTCTTTCCATGGAAATTTTAAAAAGAAGGAAGATATGAAATATATTATACAAACTACTACTGAAGGCACGAAGTGAAAAAAATGAGAGAGTATAAATGTTTCAGCCATGACAGTATGTAAGTATATGTCCTGTAACATGCATTATGCATGTTGTTTGATGACAAAGATATAAGACATTTTTTTTTAATTTTTGAGTAGAAGGAGACGGCTAACAGCCCAAGAATAATAATGCAGAAATAAGAGATTCACATTAGAACTTTAAATGCTTAGTTTCTTCAGATATTAAATATATTGATTTTTCTATCAGCAACAATGTCAGGCAAGGTGCAAGGAAACAGATTATTCAGACTCTAAAAAAGTTGAGGGCACAGTTACTAGTAAACAAGTAGCTTAAAGAAAATACTGCATATTGGTGGAGCAGGCAAAGAACAAGAATTTTTGGCAATGCAGACAGGAAAAAAAAAGACACTAAAATGTGAATTTTTCATTGACGTACTGTCAGAATTCAGGATATTTGGGCATGCAGGATCCTCATGAATCAGAGAAACCAATTGTCTAATCAATGCCACACCAACATGTCACGAACAAAATGTCCATACAACAAACCATAAGAGGTTAAAATAACAATCACAAAAGTACGTTAGGATCACAGTTACATTGTACATAGAGGGTGATAATCTTAAATTGTCCAGAAACAACGACCAAAACAATTTCATGCTTCAGTAACAAATGAGAGCATAACAAGGTATATTATCCTTTCTGTTACTTCACACCAATGACTGTTATCAAAATCATTGTGAGTCATGAATAATAAATCACAATGAATCATTTTAAAGGTTCCACTTCCATATGAATTAAATGATCTAATTATCTAACAATTTCAATTGTCAATAGTATGATTCAATTATCCAATGTGATTCAAGCTCACCTATGTCCACATAGTACAATATGGTACAATGTAATCTAAAACAGTATAAACCATTTCAATGGTATAAGCGTCTTTTGAGGAATTCAGTGGTATAAGTGTTACTCTATATATATACATAACATATATACATATATACATACATACATACATATATATAGAGAGAGAGAGAGAGAGAAAAGGGAGGCTAGAATGCTTCTGAAAGCATTTAATACCTAAAAACTAAAAAACATTTATTTTGGAGCCCTCTTACCTGTGCATCTAGCTAGCGAAAAAAGACTGGTAGCAACAAAGCTAGTAAGAGAAAACATTGCATAGACTATTTATTTTGCAATTCCAAATCGTTGATCTTGGTCTAAATATAAACATATAAAGATAAAATTTCAGATAATTTGGATGTTTCCAAACTATAGATCAAACTAAAACATAACATCATAATATTCAAATTGTCAATTTCATTTTCTTTTGATGCATGAGTAAAAGATCTCAGAAATTTGTGATTTTTGGTTTATATATCATAGATTATGATCAACAGTGCCAATTTTCATTTTGCTAGGATCTTTTCCACCAGGAAGCATGTGCAGCTAAATGCTCTCAAAGGTATTCTAACCTAACTCTATATGTGTATGTGTCTATGTATGTAGTATGTATGTAGTATGTATGCATGTATATGTAACATACATAGAAACACGCAATGCATGCATGCACACATACTGTTGTGGGATGGGGTTCCGAACTTTAGTCCCACATCGGCTAATCAGCGGAATGGTCTGTGCCTTATAATGAGGAGGCCTAAAACCTTTCCTCACGAGGGCCCTTTTGTGGGACAAAACCGTGAGGGACGCCCAAGCCCCCTGTACGAACTCCGCGCCTGCAGGTGGGTGCGCACCCCGTGCGAGCTCCGCGCCCGCGGGGCTCAGAACGGACAATACCTCGGGAGGGACGCAGCCGCTTTTCCCTCTCGGCCGGTGTGCGGGCTGTTGCCGGGATGAAAATCCCGCAACAGATGGCGCTAGAAGGAGGGCCCCGGCCACGCACAGACCTTCCCGCTGGGGGGGCTGTGTTGTAGGATGGGGTTCCGAACTTTAGTCCCACATCGGCTAATCAGCGGAAAGGTCTGTGCCTTATAATGAGGAGACCTAAAACCTTTCCTCACGAGGGCCCTTTTGTGGGATAAAACCGTGAGGGACGCCCAAGCCCACTGTACGAGCTCCGCGCCTGCAGGTGGGTGCGCACCCCGTGCGAGCTCCGTGCCCGCGGGGCCCAGAGCGGACAATACCTCGGGAGGGACGCAGCCGCTTTCGCTGCTCGGCCGGTGTGCGGGCTGTTGCCGGGGTGAAAATCCCGCAACAGATGGCGCTAGAAGGAGGGCCCCGGCCACGCACAGACCTTCCCGCTAGGGGGGCTGTGTTGTGGGATGGGGTTCCGAACTTTAGTCCCACATCGGCTAATCAGCGGAAAGGTCTGTGCCTTATAATGAGGAGGCCTAAAACCTTTCCTCACGAGGGCCCTTTTGTGGGACAAAACCGTGAGGGACGCCCAAGCCCCCTGTACGAGCTCCGCGCCTGCAGGTGGGTGCGCACCCCGTGCGAGCTCCGCGCCCGCGGGGCCCTGAGCGGACAATACCTCGGGAGGGACGCAGCCGCTTTTCCTGCTCGGCCGGTGTGCGGGCTGTTGCCGGGGTGAAAATCCCGCAACACATACATACATGCATATGGTGTTGTTAAAAGCGACAGCCTAGGCACTTTTTTTTGGCTGGGCTGTCAACCCTACCTCTTTAAGGGTTTCCTTTCCCAAATTCTTTATGTATTTAAGCTCCATATGGCACACGTAGGAGGATAGCGAGGGCTACCACCAACCTAGTATATCCAGTGGGCTGATCAATGACTACTAATAGGTCAGCCAACATTGACAAGAGGCAACGGCGATTATAGTGACCAGCACATCTCTTCTTCATCTAGCCATTATTCTATTTTTTTCCTAAATTTTCCTTTTATTCTACTTGCCACTCTCTAGTCCGCTTGCCGCCTCCTGCTTCTTGCTAGGTGCTAGGTACTTGGATGTGTTCAACAGCTTGCTAGATACTGTAGTAGCAGCAATTCTACTACCTCTCCTAGTAGATTTTGATCTTTAGACTTTTTAAGTGTGAAAAATAAGGTTTATGATCCCAAATAGATGAGTGTATATAGAATTTATGAACATGCTTATTTGTGCATATGATTAGAAGTATGAATAATAAAATCCTAGAAGGCTTTCCTCCCTGAGCAGCATATGATTAGAAGTATGAATAATAAAATCCTAGAAGGCTTTCCTCCCTGAGCAGCCTCCTAGGCACCTGCCTAAGCCATACAAGGGGTCCACCACCTGGCCTCACCTATGCATTTTAGCAATTTTGCATATGTACATACATATATATGAATATGTATGCATGTATGTGTGTGTATGCATTTGTATATACATATATGTGTGTATAAACCCACGCACATGCACGTGCAATGCATGTTTAAGAAAAATTATAAATAAAATAAAATAACAATTATAAAAATAAATAGATTTAAGTGATTTCTTATTTTATCTAAATCGGATTTTTATTATTGAATTTTAAAATCTTAAAGACACTTGAGTTTATTTCATAAATAAGGAGGTTGTAGGAAAGATATTCAATTGGACAATTGGATTGGAGAAAAAATTCCAAACAAAATTAAACTACATTTAGTTGTCTATGTTCCATTTTTCCCCTTTCAAAATAGCATCTTTAAGTATGTTTTATTAACCAAATCTAATATGTCATTTTGGTCAACAATTTTGACAAATAGAATCTTTTGGCAAATATATATCGCATTTTATAATAATTGAGAAGAAGTGCATGTTTCTTAAAAAGCCTAGAGTTATAAAGTAATAATGCATTCACAATATTTCTTTCCTGCAATGTTCTTTTTTTTCTTAGAACTAAGACGAGAAATGCTGGCCAAAATCTGGGTGAGGTTGGGACTTAAAATTCTTTCCCACAACATTCTATATCAAAGAATGAAAACAATCATAGATTCTCTGTGGATATTAAGTATTAATAATTTATATTGCAAACCTAAAATTCCTAAAACTGTTTACCAAAATATCTTTAAAATTGTATGGTAAATATCCCAAAAGCCTCACAATTCATCCCCTCCTTATTTGGCACCTACCAGCTGGAAAAAGAAAATTGATTTTTTATCTTCATATATAGTAGTTGGCAATCTTCCAAATCAATTAATGCAGATATATTCACATGAAAAGCTCAAGGTAGATTTTCCATTGCTGAAATAGTATTCCCAGCATAATGTACAGGCATGCTGTGTTTGTATGAGAGAGAGAGAGAGAGAAAGAGAGACTTACATTTGCAAACTCAGCTGGTAGAGGAGGAACAACTCTAAATGAAGTAGGAGAATTGTCCAGCTTAAATCTATCCAGCACTGGTGCTGGCAGACAACTTGTCTGTTTAATATTCCTAGGAGATTGCTGCAGAGTAGTTGCATTTTCTTTCGAAGAGGATAGAACAAGAATCTCTCCAGAATTTCTCTTTTCCAATGTCTTTTCAGCTTCCTGATGTGCCCCTGTTGTACTAATGTTTGTGGGTGTTGAGGCTGTAGCTTTAATCTCTGCTTCATGAGTTGTGTCCACTTTAAGCATTTTACCAGCCTGTTCAAAAGCTACTTCCCCCTTTTTACTTGAAATTGTCTGCAGTAAAAATGTCAAAGGTTCTGAATACCGTAAATACGGATCCACAAACTTAAAGGTAAATATTGTTATTGAAAAGTTATCCTTTTGATCTTAATTCTTTTAGATCAAAAACCAAATAAGTAGTAAAATGGAAAACCAAATCAACTACATGTAAATTTAGAAATCTTCAAGTCCTTCCTTTAAAATTGAAAAGCTAAGACATGAAGAAAAATTCAAAGGAGATTTCATATTAAGGGGAAAAGGATTTTACTAAGAATGGAAAAAAAAAAAGTTAAGGGAACAAACATTTTCATGTTGCAGATTTCTGAAAGTTGTCTTTGACAATCTAACAAAGTCTTAATTCTGGGAAAACAGTGGGCATATTTCCAACACAATTGCCAATACTATCTAAAAGATAGTTATATATAAGCAGAAAAAAAGAGATTACCTGTTTCTCTAATTTATCTAATTGGCGTCGGAATTCATCACGTTTCTTGTCCAAAATTTCCTGCTTTTTACGCAGTTCCTCTTTTAAAAGCTCCAAACCCTCCACCTTCTTTTGCACGGGCGGCGCTGCTTTTGGACCATGTGCTGACACACTTTTTGGAGGTCCACCAGCATGAAAAGATGTTTCGGCTCCAAGTGCACTACTTCCCTTTGGAGCTGTAGATGGGAGATTTTCTTTACCTCTGCCACCAATGGACAACTGAGATGCAACAGAAGGAACTGCCACACCAGGAGATTGTGTAGGCCTATTATGGACACTGCCATCTCCCTCGTCAGAAATTGTATCTCGGTTGGCCCACCAGAGTTTTATAAAACGGTTACCCATTACAGCATCAGGCGCCTTCAGTGCTGCTTCTGCCTCCTCCCTCTTAGAGAATTGGACAAAAGCCTTTTCACTGTTCAGTGGAATATAAATGTCAATAACCTCACCAAACTTCTGGAAGTGTGAAAGAAGAACCTCCCTTCTGTTGCTCTTTTGAGGAATACCATTTACATAGAGAGTACGAGATGCTTTCTGAGATGCTCTACCACCATTACGCCCAGAATCTGCACGCAGTCTTGGTAAAGGTTGAATAGCTGTTGCTTTTGGACCCATCTCCTTACCAGCAGCTCGTTTTCCTTGAGTAGCAGCACAACTATCAGCTATTGCTTCCTCGTGATCTATCTTCATTTCACTCCCAATATGACCTGTCGCATTTGTATTACTATTAGCCTTCCTTCCAGTTTCTGACTTATTCCCAGGACCGATGCGGCCCCAGACAGAGCCAATATTGGCTGCAAAGCTTCTGCCTGCATGTTCACTTTCAATGCCATCAATTGACCTGAGACCCTGGTGAGCAGAAGAATCAGCTTCCCATAAAGTATCATCATCATTGTTTGGCGTAGGAAGCCTCAAGTGTGCATTTGATGTTTCAGGATGTTCATTGTTCCACAGAGGCTGATCAGGATCATATACGTCTGCTTCAGCAACACCTGAAGCAGATGAAACTCCATTATTCAGTTTCAATGCATCATCTGTCACTCCAGATTTGTTATTTTTTGTAGATGCAGCTTTACTGTTCGTCAAGAGGCTTGAAGATGCACTAGCGGGAGGTACAGATCCTGCCCCAGCTTGAATTCCCAGTGCGTGTGAACTTGGAATTGAGACAGGAAGATTGAATTGAGACAGACTCTGCAAATTGCTAAAGAATCTATTACTGATGAAAGATATACAAAATAGTACATGATAAAATCATGTTTATCGCATGTATGAAATGCATACTACCACATACAGTTCGTCAGAATTTGGCAAGTGATTTTTGGCTGCACTAAGAATTTATACTTCCATAAAACCACAATAAGAATAGCACTAGGGATGTCAATCCCAACTAAAACAAGAGATCTAGGCAAGGCCCAAATGGAAGAACTGACTATGTAAATCATGCTAACAACAGGGACTTATTAATTTTGAGGTATGAAATTGTTCTGCCCATGGAATTTCCAGAATAAAACAGTGTCCAATATCAAACGCAATACATTAGAATCCTATGATTGGGAAGTTCTAATTTATCTCTTGTGTACTTTCTTAAAAGCATGTTTAGTTACAAATATGGGTGAAAGTTTATGTTTCTAAATATCTAAGCAGTGAAATATATTGATGCATGCTAACGTACTCACAAAAAGTTGGATTGCAAAAACAGTAGATATGCACCTGGACATCTTCAACAACAATTCGATTTACACCATGTTCCATCGGGCACATATCCCCTCTCAAGCAAAAGCCCCGCTCCTCAAAGTCTCTACAACGCTGACGTGGCATGCCAATATTTAGTAGAGGGCTGATTGAGGGCTGAAGAGTCCCTTGCAAACCAAGTGGGTGAATTGTATCCAAAATTCTGTTATTCATTCCAGGAATAAAGCCATAGGCACCCCAAGATGTATTTTGTGTACTTGCAGCACTCGGTAAACCTGCCCCCACATAAAGACTAGAATGTGTGGGTGGTCCTTGTGAAGCCATCTGTGATGCAAAATCAAGAGTGTCATATTGGTTGAATCTTGAATCATGTTGACTCCAGGGAACGGTATTCCTTCCTCTTCCCCTCCCTATAGAAGGACGACCTGTGGATGCAGATGAATCAAAACGAGAACCACTATCAGAACGAAACTGGTTCACTCTAGCACGTGGGCCTGAATCTGGAAGAGCCCGAATCTGTGGTGTCAAGCCAGCGCGGCGTTTCTCTGACCTTGAAGAGACATCCCTCTCCAAACTAGATGGAGGATCAGTTTCCAGAAAACGTTGTCCATTTTCAAAAGGCCTGTTTCGCTTTCTGTTGGGCCTTCTTATAGGTAGTCCATGAACATCATTGTCAAAAGAATGAGGTCGAACCTCCCGCCTACGATGTTTGTGGTTACGATCATCATCATCACTAATTTCTTTGTCTTCAGGATCACTGTCAGGTTCAGAAGAAGAAGAATGAATTTCTTCCTTTGGTGATGAACTTGCCATCTGTACAGTGTCTATTGTGGGAGATAGTGATAACTCCAATTTCTTAATAACATCCAAGTTTGCATGGGCTATTGAAATTGAACCATCTTCAAGGGCCTGGAACAACTTTGTCATAAATGATTTTGTACCTGCAAACATAAGAAGAATGGAAGCATTAATTGGTGACTGACCGAAGCAGAACATATAAAATAAATTACACGATAGCTTTGGGTAATGTCAACCTTTTAATGCATGTAACCCATAAATGTAATTAAAAGAATTGGAGGAGCAAAAAGGCAAAAAAGAAATTGTTATTTTTTTATATTATGTAATAATTTTCTATATGTTATGTAATAACCTATGTGCATTTATTTTTATTTGCTACATATGGTTTAAAAAAGGTGCCTGCTAATCTTAAATATATTAAAATTGGATGCATGTTAACCTCATGTAAAAAGAAAACCCCTATTACAAATAATAATCTCATAAGTGCATTGACACATCCCTTTTGTTTGAATATGTAACATGATGGAATACTGGATAGTCAAATGCAAAAACTGAAAAGCTTTCTATCAAATGAGCAATGAACTATCATGCAAATAATCAAAGGCTTTGATCAAAAAAAGGTGGATATATAATAATTCAAGGATGAAATATCACTTTGGCATCTATAATCTGTAAAAATATTGGTGGCTGAGAAACATACCATCACAAACACCAATATGTTTTCCGCCAATAAAAACATTTGGAACTGTCCCTTGTCCAGTCCATTCTGTTAGTGCAGATTGTAGTGCAGTTCCATCACCTTCATGAATGAGATTAAACCAGTCAGAAAAAATAACAAAAGAAAAAGAGAGAATTTTTTTTATCCACCTAGAATAGTCTTTGAGAATAACTATGATGGAATCAGTAAGTAATAGGACATAGATTATACAGTTTAATCATTTGGAAGAAGAGGATAAAATTGTTTCACAGCATTTATAGAAGGTGATTATATGCCCACGACCAAATTGATGTAAGAAAAAAAATACAGTAACAATGAATTCCATCTCATGACCTTAAATATTACTAATAGGCATGAGTTATGCTACAAAGACATCAAGTCTGATTAAGCGAAGTCCAAAAAGTCATGAGTCATGCTACAAAGGCAGCAAGTCTGATTAAGCAAAGTCCAACAAGGTGTGATGCTACTTTGTAGCTTATTTATAACCTCAATATAAGGAAAATAATGTATACACAATGAGATACTACTGGGGCAAGACCAGCAATATACCCTATTCTGTATTTTTCGAAAGCATCCAAATCCAGGCAAACTCACAAAGTGAGAATCCTACCATCCAGGGGGAACCAAAATATTTCCTATGCATGCAAGTCCTGTTCAATTACCACTGTGGTTTCAAGTGTTGGCTGTGACAGTCCATTCCAGGCCAATACCAGCCCCTAGTACCAAGTCGTTACCAAGTACCAAGTTTGCTGGCATATATCAACCAGTGCTTATCAGGCATGGATCAACATGGCTCGGCACTGCTCAGTGTTGAGCCAAACAACCTCCTTTATAATTTTTCTGTTACAACACAGCACAGCATGTGTCAACACATGCCATGTCAGTGCACTTAAATCTTTCATCACCTCACATGAAGAAACCTGCCGGTGCCACAATGAAGTTATCCACTGCAGTTTATTATAGTCTCAGGCAACACAAAAGAATCAAATACCACCATGATTGTATCCTATTTCTGCCAAGTCTGATGAAAGTTAGACTCTTGCAGTTTAATATCATCAAAGATAATATGTTCTCTTGCCTCAGCAAGAAAGATGTCTTTTTTCACTTAATAACAATTTCAGGGTATAACCGACAAAGAAATGAAGTTAAACAATCATCAATCAAGACTGCATGATAAATCATGTATTGGTGTTCACAAGATCTTCCACATGAAAACAATAAAGAATATTACACATAAGCAGGAATATAGAGATCGAAAACATTCTGCACCATTAAGAAGCAAGCACAATCTGACGATCTCCAGAATAAAATTGATCAAGTACTCATACTCACTTTCAACATCTAATTCAATCACTTTATAAGTTGCTCCTAATTGTGTTAGCAACTGCTTAACCTGCTTGCAATATTCACAATTTGTCTTGCTGCAACCATCATAAACCGCATTAGAAATCCATGAGCCAAAGAAGGTAAAAGGATGAATTACATGTTAATGAAAAACAAAGAGTCAACATCAACAGTCAAGACAATGAGCTGGCACTAAATGAATGAGATCCTTTAGAGTAGTTGAAGATTTCATGTATATATTCACCCATGGGTTTTTTTCTACTCAAGTCAACTCAACTAAGCCTTAATCCCCAACTAGTTGGCCTCAGCTACATAAATGCTTTTCCTCCATTCCGCTCAGTTTAAGGCCATGCTTTCCAAGAGATGTTGAGATATCAAGTTCTTCTTTACATCTCATCCCATATAATTTTTGGTCTACCTCTATGACTCTTTCCTTCTACATCTATCAAATCGCTCTTTCGTACTGATACATTCTTCAGCCTACGTTATTAATGTCCGGACCATCTAAGTCATCCTTGTCTCAATTTATCATTGACTTGTGCTATCCACACCTTTTTACGAATGACATCATTTTTATTCCATCTTTCCTTGTATTATCATGCATCCATATTAACATTTTCATTTCAGCTATACTCCTCTAATGAACATATTTTCTAATTGCCTAACATTCTGTACCATAATACATAGCTGATCATATAGTTGTCCTATAAAATTTTTCCTTCAACTTGATCGGTATCTTACAATCATATATTATCCCGATTGCACTTCTCTATTTTATCCAAACTGTTTTAATCCGCCCATAGATTTTTATCAATTATAAAATTTATATGTCATCAGCGAAATCTTATATGAAGTGGATTTTTGATAAGGTATTAATGTTTACACATTATTTAATTTTTATTTTCTTACACAACATGTTTATAATATAAGTAACTTGTTTATGCATATTTCTTATGGCTAGTGATTGGATTTGTTTTTTCCCTATTTGACCTAACAAACTCAATAAATCAATAAATAAATCCTAAATTCAATCATATCTTATCCGAATGGAAATGAATTAGGCTTGGGTTCAGTCTTTTGATTGGATCAAATCTATGGTGTGCCAATTTCAATCCAACCTAATCCACTTGCAGCCCTACTTACGAGAAACTACAAACATGAAAATGATGAAGTAGGCAAGAAGTCACCATGTTGCCTTAATTAAATCAACGAGCTTACTCTTTCTTTTTTACCTTCAACTTGGAAATATGAGTTTCAGGCTTCCCTATTCTTCAAATTTCATAGGAGGGGCAGTGTGGCATGATAATGTTAACAAATCCAAGTGTTTAATGATTAAAGCACAAAATAAAGTTAACCTATGTCAAAACATGGTTGTTGAGACCAAGGTTTTAAATCCTATGGGACGGAGGTGACCCGGTTTCTCTATGGAAAGAGACACCCTGCTACCTCGCCCCATCCCAACGGTGGTCCCATTCATGCAACCCTTCGTCTCTCCCCTTCGTCTATCATTTCTTTCTCTTCTTTCTTTCCTTCCTTTCTTTCTTTTTCTTATCCCTTCCTTTATTTCTTTTGTCCATTTTCTTCTTCTTTCCCTTGACTTTCTTCCTTCTTTCCTTCTTTTCTTTCTTTTCCTTCTTCCCTTTTCTTTCTTTCCTTTTTCTTCTTCTTCTTTCCTTTCACTTCTTGCTTTTATCCCATCACATCTTTCCTTCCTTTTTTTCTTTTTTTCTTTCTTCTTCTCTCCCCACATGGATGGGTTTCAGAGCCCCAACCCCATCCCAGTCCGGTTTTCTCACAGGAACGGGATGGGACGGCCGAGACACCTCCCATCCCGCTAGGACTTAAAACCTTACTTGAGACAATTACCTTGCTTAAACGCATCATCATCCCGACATTCAAATACTAGAAAATCAAAAATCGAGACTTTTAAACTTGTTTTTTTATCTATAATTAGATATAACATGTTCAAGATGTTCGAGAGCAAGTTAGCTTGGTGGCTGACCGGATTAGGCAATCATAGAAGATTTTTTTACCTATTTTCTCTGCAATAAAGACCATGCCTGATTTACATTTTATAAATCTGACAGTGAAGAAATCCTCCTTTCAATCACGCCAGTCAACTTCATCATCAACTGTTCTTTATAGGCTACACGACAAACATCTCCATTGCCATAAGTTGGCATGACCAAGAATTGGGTACCAATTAGCCAAGGGTTGACATTGGGTAAAGAGTCAGTCTTCGGATCACACCCTGATCCATGAATAGAAGGCTAGTTGGAAAATAAAAAATAATCTCTTGCTAAATTTGAAAATCAAATATTTAATTGAAATATATATTATTCTTTGATAATTTTAATCAAAGATCTTATTGTGTGCTGATTTGAAAATTGTATAGTTGGTCACAAAAATAATGAAGATACATGTCACTAAATTTCAACAAAAGGTATAGGGCTAAGGCTCATACAAGGGAACTACGGAATAAGTAAATGCTAACATTACATAATTCTGCATCCCAGATTCTGTGCAAGCAACAAAAATACAAGCCTTGCTTAACACCAAGTTCTGGGTAATGTCCTCCTTTGACCAGACCTGAAACTTATATGCGGTATGATCATCTAAATGCTTCTTGAACCATGTTAAAAGTCAAGGAGCTAGCCAACTCACTTCCAACCTTATCTGGACTTTTGATTAGAAACAGTTTGATAATTACAGTACATTTGATTTACCGTTTACAACACAATGATATAGTTCCTTTAGTCTAGCGTTAGCCCCTTGGTTTTCAGTTATGATGGTTTTTTCAAATAACAGCAATGCTTTTGATTCTAGATCATGAAGCTTTCTAGAACAAGGTTTTTAAAAAGACAATTAGAATGAGGATACAGCAAGTATCACTTTTACTTTCCTGAAAATGTTGGCTGTGGAAAAGGCTTCTAATACAGGATAATCTCAAAACGAAGATAGCAAAATGTTCTTTATAAACTTTTGCTCCTAAAAAATGCATAGAAATCTTTTCCCGTCGCTTTGTTTTTTAATTTTGACTTTAAATGGACACTCTCATGTCAAGCCCTTCAACACATTCAACTTTTTCCTTCCTTTGACTACAAGTCATGGAGTAAAAGTTACATTGACACATGTACCTAGACAAAGGTTGTAGAAACTTGGAAAACAACATAAGAAACCATCTTGCCTCGTTTCTAATTTTTTTTTATAAGCAAAAACAGGGCAAGCCTAAAGAAGTTTTAACATCTCTAACTTTTCACTGGTGCTAAGGTTTGGAAAAAAAAATTATCCACCAAAGAAGCCTTCACAAGAGCAGGCCCTACAGAACTTTTAAAATCTCTAGCTTTCCTTGACTAAGCTTCGGAATCTCATCCATCAAAGAAGCCATTAACAGTCAATCGAATAGAAATGCAGCTTTTTCCCGTACAAAAAATAAACAAGTTACAGGCAACTCCAAAGTCCTCATAGACAACAGTTTCAATCACTAGAGATACTTTTGTGGCCGTTTGTGGTGCTTCCTTCCCTTTCTTATTCAAGATAGATTAAAAACTCATATGTTCTCGATAAAGGGTTCCAACTCCCCAAACTTTGTCATTCTATCAATTTAACAAAATCATGCATCCTCTTTCTCAAATTAACATACAAGAAAGCAAAATTTTCGCACATACACTACCCATCCACGCCACTCTTCACTCAAAAATCCAAAAATTCACGCCATCCCTCAAAAAAATACCTATTTCCCGAACTCACAGCTCCCCCCCCCCCCCCCCCTCTCTCTCCTAAAGGTCCCTCTGTCGGCTACATTTCGACGCGTAAACCCTAATTTCTAATCCCAAAACCCATCCCCGAATCCCTATCCCGTCATCAGACCGAGCGCCGATCACCAGATAATCAAAATGAAGAGGTCGAAAAGAAAACCAGAAAAAAAAGGGGGAATGAATTCGGAATTCAACGGGAGAAGAAGGAAGCCATCGAATTCGAAGGAAAGAAGGAAGAGCGGGAGAGGGGAACTGCACCTGAAGACGACGACAGGAGCGGAGGATGCGATCTCCTTGGCCTTGGCGAGCGCCATGTCGAACCCTAACCTATCCTCCGCGGGAGAGCTGCTCCTGCCATGGCCATTAGTGGGGTTGCGACGGCCGGGCGGGGGCTGGGCTGGGCCGGGAGGTCGACTTGTGGTTGGCGGGCATTATTTAACACCGTGAACAAGGCTTGGGCTCCTGGCCCGGCCTAGCCCAGTGTTATGTGATTGGACCTAGCCTGGCCCGGCCTAGCCCAGTGTTATGTGATTGGACCTAGCCTGGCCAAAGGAATTCATTGGATGGGCCAGGCCTAATTTCAGCCCATGGACTCGAAATAGTAACTTTTGGCATGAGGTGATGGGTCTCAAACTATTGAAATCCCACAACACTACCAATTTGAAGACCATCATTTGAAAACTATCTTCTAAATTAAACCATATTGAATCATTTGAATCTCTCGCCTACATAATTTAATAATTTGCATTGGCTTATGTGAGATCAAAAGAGAACGAAAGGGCTAGAAAAGCTCAAACTTTTAAGGGTTTTGTTTTGCATGAATATCCTCCTAAATATCGAACTTTATATGAACACCCCCCTCAAATTGATATTTGCATGCATACTCTCATAAAACACTGGTTTTGTTATTCTATTTTTTTTTAATCCTTATTTTTGTATATATGCCCTCCCATCTAATGTCGTTAACAAATTAACGATTTCCAATTAAAATGACTAAAATACATTTAATGGGTATATGTGCAAAAAGAAATATTTATAAGGCGATCGCAATGGAGGACAAAAAGGTAATTTCAAAATTTATTTTATTTTTAATTAAAATAAATATGGTTTTTGTTAATGGTGTTAGAAGAACCGTTATATTAGGGGCAATTGTGCAAAAATGGTGTTTTATAAGGATGTAGAAATAAATATAAATTTTAAAAGAGTATTCACATAAATTTGAATTTTTAGAAAGGTATTCATGCAAAAAAACTCCAACTTTTAATATAGCTTACCTACCACCCTCTTTACTTCCACTCCTCATGCATGCCATGACCAACATTGAGGCTTGGTAGTAGTTGTTAATTCGTCCTCGATGTATATCCATCTACCTAACAATACCAGGGAGTGTCCAATTACAATTACTAGAAAAGAATGCTAATTAATGGAGGTTCATGGGGCTAGGTTAGGTATTTGCTGATTATTATAATCAAAAAAGAGATTATCATAAACCAAATCCTTTTTTTATCTTTATATTGAGGCAACAAGAGAAAAGTGATAGGTAGCCAAATAAGGTCCTTTTTTCTCTTCTTCCTCTTTGTGCTTCAGTACAAAGCATAGTAATAAGTAGAAAAGAGATTCTGCGCATCCTCTTCTCCTACTTCTATTAAGTTAAGATGATGGGGAATCATGAGGCTTGAGAGTTTGGGACTAGATTAAGAGGATTCAATGCATCGAAGGGGTTTTCATGAAGATACAGGCTAAATTATTGTCCACTCGAATGATAAACTATAACCCGAATACCTAAATAGTAAGGTTTAGGTCAATGATTAAAAATTACAAGTTGCAACCAAAGTTTATTATTGAAAATTAAAAAATGTCAAAAAGATAGCACATCCCTGACCTAGAAAAAACATGCATACACTCCTCCCTCCCCTTTTTCCATGAATATTGGAGTTGTACAAAATAAGATTAGCCAAGTTAGCTTCCTTAACCCTTCTACTTGTTTTAATTACTCAAGCTCTATCCAAAATTGCAGTATCCCTCTTTAATTTATGCCTGGTATCATGATCTTATTTCTTAATCAACTACTCCGAAATCTTGCTGAGAACTTCACAAATCCTATTTGTTGGTTCCTTTATCTATATTTAAAATTGTCACTTGTGCAAAGTCTTTTTAATTTTCAATGTCTGAAATTTTTAACAGTTTGATGGAAAAATGATCTATGAAATCCATTTTACTAATTATTAGAGAGAAAAGAAGAAGAAGAGAAGAATGTTTTCCTTTTGATTTAGAGATACGGTATAGACACCACCATCGAGGCTTGAATCCTAGAGTTGTCTCAAATGAAGGGAGATGCCAACCAATTGTTTCAATGCCAATTGACTAAGCTAACCCAATACTAACTTGTGCAAGTTTTAGATTTAGAAAAGGCTACTTTTTAAAAATAAACTGAATATAAGATTATTTGTTTTGAAAATAAATTAATACTATTTTGAAGAAAAGAAAATCCTTTTGTATGGCTTTGTGATATTCCAAGAACAGCATGTACTTCGGAGTAATTGAGAATTGTTCACCAAACTACTTTGAGTACTCTATTTATGGATAAATTCTAATCTACCTTCCCCAACTTGTCACCTTATTATTAGACTGCAAGTTGTGTGGTTAATTAGTATCTTATTATCAACTATGGAGCTATGAAAACAAAAATGCTTCTAATTTGACAAATGAGGTGTAGTTGCATCATAAGTAAGATTATATAAAAATAAATAAAAATGCCTATCTTATTAGTTTGGCTACCTTTTAAGTTTGCATTTTTTTTGTTCGATTTTCTGAGTTTGCTTTGGCCACGATATCTAAGAAGAGCTCCCGCCTATCATTTGAACCATGAGAGCTACAAAAATACCACTTTTCCATCAAAAATGATATATAATGCTCATTTTACCCCTGACTTGTAATTGGGTCTCTTCTTTAATAATAATCAATGGCGTTAATAAGGCTGCAAAATGGGTCGGGTCGATTCGTGACTTAACCCAACCCGACCAATTTTGGAGGATCCGTTGGGCTGAGTCAGGTCCTAAAATTGGACATGTTTTATATTCTAGATCGAATCTAGATTTACTGAATTCAGACCCGATCCGACCCATTTGAAATTTGGGTAATTTTAGATTTTCAATCCTACAACCCAATCCGTTCCGACTGACATCTGTAAAATTATTTGGACTCGTGAGAACAAGTTCTGAAGGCAAGAATAAGTTGCCCCGAATTGGACCCGAATTTTTTGAATTGGGTTCGGATTATACATGGACCCGATCTACCCGTATAACCCGTTGGGTCAAAAATTGTAGCGGTGGACCCGACCCGACCCGATCTTCTATTGGGTTGGGTCTGGGTCCAAAATTAGGACCCGAATAAGAAATCGGGTTGAGTCGACGGCACTTATGACTCAATCCTACCCGACCTATTTGCATGCCTAGGAGTTAATAATATGATTATTTCATAATGGAACCCCATTGGAACCAAAAATCAAAATTACTCATAGATTAAATTAATTGTATATATTGGCCGGTAAAAAAAATAATTGTTTGTCTAAACCTCTATTTGCTTAATAAAATATTATTTCATAACCAATGATTGAATTTTTTGATGGAAGCATAAATGAAAATATTATTTTATTCTAATGAATATTGCGAGAGTCAAATAATGTCCTATAGCTCCATGGTGCAATACTTTTAAAAAATAACTATCGCATAATGATATTGTTTAGACACAAGTTAGCAATATAAGTACCGACTTATTTTTAATCTATAATAACTTTATTAGTTCAAACTGAGCTAGTAGGTTTTATTTATTGTCATGTTCCAAGAAATTAATGAAAATCTATTTGGATTTGAAGCAAATAAGGGTGATAGGTTATTGGGCTCATCTTCTCAATTAAGATTTATCTAATGATACAAATCCAATAATGTGTCATCTAGATTCGCGGTGGATGGACTTGGCTTAGTGCATCGAGGATGGTTATCTTATACTAATAAAGATTTTTCAGCTCAAAGAAATTTGATAAAAAAGGGTTGATATAATAAATCATTGATGTTGGTAAAAATTTCATCAGCTCAATCTTGGCTCATTTTGAACAAAGAAACCTTTTAGTAGCTCCAAATAAGCCAATTATAATGATATCAAAACAATAGTGTCATCAGGTTAATTTTTTTTTTATTATAATGGCAATTACATAATAAATATACACAATTTTATTTGAAGGTTGCAATGTTCACTAAAAAAAATTATGTTTCATTCCAAGTTCTGAACCGAAAATAAATTTATTTAATCATCAATTGAAATGATATTTTTTTCAATCAATTGTGATTTGAAAAATAGTTACATTGCTTTCCATTATTAGATTATAAATATTATTATTTAATTATTTTAGTTGAAACATTTTTTATGCCGGGAAAAATTGATTATTACAAGTGCCGTAGCACGAGTAGCAAGTTTGATGAGATTCCATTCGCAGCATAATTATGTTGCTGAACTTAACTTCATGCAACTGAGGAGTAGGTGACATAACTTAATCTTTAAAAGAAAGGTTAAAAACTTTGATCTTATTAAAAATATTTGCAGAAAAAAATAAAAAAGCAAGAGTGAGAAAAATGATTTTATTTCTCTGTTTCAGCACATTTTGTACATCTCGGGAGTTATATATACTCGTAAACAAAGTCCATACAAAAAAAATAGTATATGCTAATATAGAATTATGCTAATAATAAAAAATAATACTCGCTAATATAAGTTATTATATGATCCTTAAATTCATTCTAAGAAGATTATGCTAATAAAGAAAATAATATTGATACATATAGAATCATATTAATAAAAAAAATATTATGGGCTTGTACATGTTGTTACGTGATTTCTAAAATTACGCTAACAGATCTATGAATTCAATTATCAATATGTTATTTTACCATTCAAGTGCATACCAAGCTTCAGTTCACTGATAGCACTCTCTTGCTCATACGCAAGAAGTTAGGGTTCACTCGAGTTCTCCACTCAGGGAAAAGCCCGAGCCTTAAAATCCCCTTAAATGGGAAGGCAAAAGTTAGATCTCTCCACATCTCAAAAGAATAAAACTAATATGCTTCAAATGGGGCCAACAATGTGAGTAATGCATGTTGCTTAAAAGCAAATGCAAATTGTTTTGGTTGCATTAAAATAATAATGTTGAGGTCAAAGTGAGGTCGGGCTCCGGCCCGCGTGTCCAGCGTTATGGAGGGATTTTCCGCCCTCTGACCTCCCCATTAATGAGATCGAGCGAGGTCGGGCTTCGGCCTGTGCGTCCAGCGCTACGGGAGGATCTGCCGACTTCGTCCCCACTGATCTCAGACAGCGGAGGCGACTGCTTCTCCTCAGAGGTATTATTCGCTTTGGGGATCGATGGCTCCGGGCCCAATGGGCTTGCTGGAGGGCGCCACCCCTCACGATTTTGCCCCACAAAAGGCGTCTCTGAAAAGAAAGGGGTTGCCCCCCTCCATTTAAGGAACAGACCTCTCTGCTATCTAGTCGATGTGGGAGTAAGTCCGAAACCCTTTATTTTCACAACAAATAGCATTAAAACATGAATGCATTGCGAAACATTAGGATCAAATTAGTTCCAATCTTGTTATCACAAATGGTACCACATTTGTTGGACATGTTCATGCAAAGTAATTGGTTTTAAATAATTTTGGAAGGTAGAATTCATGTTTTGGCCATGAGATATTTGAGCAAGCACCGAGAAGTCTCAATTCAAGAGTTGGGACTAATCAAGCAATGAGGTTTTCACATTCACACTTATTATCGCGTGCATTGCATCTGCCATGATTTGGTCGCGTCAAAACGAGATGCAGACGACTTGGGACACTGAGTTGGGTGAACGCATGGGCCCATTCTTGGATGAGTGACATCGCCAAGTAATCTTTGGGTCGAGTTTGACCGGGACATCGCGAATGGGGACGGTGTGACCGGGAAATGGGGCGAAGACGGAGCGGTGGTCAGTCAGCGGTCAAGACACCGCGTATGCCTTGACCGGACGACAAGGCAAACAAAATTATTACGAGCACTAGTAAAATGCTGGAAAAGTCCTTTGACATTGCAACCCTTTTCGCATCTACATCCATCACCAATTCCTCTCTCTCTCTCTCTCTCTCTCTTTTGGTACCTATCAGCTTAGCATAAATACTTTTCTCAGCATTAATAGAAAAAAAGGCTGCATAAAAATAAGAGGACAGAATCAGACTCAATCCAAAAAATTTCTTCCGAATAATGAGCAGTAAAAAAGACGATCCAATCTGCAGTCATATTCGTCTCTCACAATACATAGATAATCTGAATCGAACGGCAACTCGCCACTAATCTTTGAATATCCCTAAGAATAAAGTGGCCATCTTTCTGATGCCCAACATCCCGAATTCACTCGGTTACCGTAGAAGAGTCCCCCTCCAGAATGAGGTTGTCCTTTACAATTGCCTTCCAATAGGAGGGTGAAATGCTTGATGATATACTTTATTTCATCGTAAAAATCTCAGTAACATTTTCCTTGCAGTCAAAAAAAAAAATCAACCCAACTATACTAAAACATTTAGAAATATTATTAATATTTATTTTAAATAAATATTTTATTAAAAGAGAGGAGTGGCTCAACTATCTTTTCATGGATGAGACACAAACTTGTTAGCTGGGGTGACAAATATTTTCAAACAAATTCACGCAAGACTTGAAGGTCAAGTTATATATACTTTCATATATAACCTATGTTTCATGATTTGTAGATTTGAGTATGATATATAAAATTTATAGATCTGAGTATTACCATCCCGTGCTACTCCGGCAATTAAATATTTATGGAGATATGGGGCCTGTATATAATACTTTGATTGCTGACTTCGACATTGGATCAAATAAAACCATTTTTATTATGTCTCTTCAAAACCAGCTAATTAATTTTCACTAGTTACTATTATATTTAGCTTGATATAAAAAATACTAGTCCTGCAATCTAATATTAGTTTTGCTTGTAGTATTTTAAGTTTCATATAGTCAATATCAAGAGTTTACTCGGTTGCTTGTCAGGTTGTATATTTTATCAAATTGTGTATTTAGATATAAATACCATTCTACAGTTAGATTTTTTAGGTTCTAAATTGTGCCTAAATCTCTAAAACATTCTCACCCTCTTCCTCTTCTCAAGAAATTATTATGTGGACCCATTTTATCCACAATAGTTGTATATCAAGCTAATGATTTTCCGCCACCCTCGCCATTCCCACTATCTTAAGAGAATAAAATAATATTTTTTTAGTAAATAAAAAAAAAGTCGAATAAGTTCTAGCTATTTTACTCCTGCATCTACGTCTGAAGTCACAACAATCTCTGAAGTGCACTACCATCGCCACTCTCCACTGCGTCATTGGGTCCTAGCTTATCATCCCCACCTCCACTACCTCCATTATTTCCACTGCTTCCTACCTCTTCGATTCCTCTGCCTCTTCTCATCATATCTTTCATCATTTACACTTCCTCTGTCTTCTAATCGAAAATTTTTATCTTACACAGTATGGCTGAACATGCTGTTAATTATAGCCGCTCATTTCTATGGACTCTATTTTACAAGTGTTTATCTCGCTGCATTAGTATAAGAAACGAGCAATTATAATTGATGGCGTGCACTACTAGTCCAGGCTAGGCAGGATTCAACCTTGCCACCTTTTAATTCTCCCATTCCAATCCCTTTTTTTATATTTCCATTTTTCCCGGTAAGCAGCATTAGACAGCCATGTTAATGTTATTAATAGATTCTCTAGAATCCAAGGAGAAGATATCACAAAACCGGTATAAATAGCCCCCCCCACCCCGTGCCTAAGTCAACTATTTTTTATCTTCTTTTGACCAGGAAGAATAACCTGAGCTAAAAGCAACGAAAGGAAAACAGAGGGGAGAGAGAGAGGGGTTGCTTCGTCCTTGCTCTCCCAGTCTGGTCTTTCCAGGGTTTCCGACGGGAGAGAGGAAAACAGAGACCTTTTTTTTGACTCTCTTTCTCCCTTATCTTTTCTCCTCCGATCTCTTTTTCTCTCGCTTCTCCTTGTTCCCCTCTCTCAATCTTCTTGGGGATTTCGATCTGGTGTTGGGATTCTGAGACGGAAGGCAAGAGGGGGGATGAAGTCGCCTCTGAAGAACCTCCGAGGCTTCACGCTCCACCGGCGCGATGCCAAGGAGAAGAGGGAGCACCGTCACCCTCTGGCAAAGCTGGATGAGCTCGTCGAGGCCGCTCAGGTGACGCTCTTCTCCCTCTCCAGGGTCTTTGATCAGACATTTTGTGGTTATTGGATCTCCTTGTCTCGAAATTGGCAGCAAAGATGGGATTTTTATTTTATTGCATTGCTCTGCTTCCAGCTCGAAATATCTCTGGTTTTATTTGATTTTTGATGCACATCTTCTTTGGGGAAAAAGAGCAGCTCTAGTTTGTGTGTAGTGGTCCCTGTTCTTTTCTTTTCTTCAGTATAGTTTGCTGAATTATTGGGTTTGATCGTCTTACTGGAGTTCAAATTATCTAAATTTATCTTTTGAACAAATTAGTGTAATTAATTTTGATATTTTGGTTGGAGGAAGCAGAAAGATTTTTATTTTTTTTCCCCTCACTATTCTCTAAATTTTGATGGCTCTTTAAATTTTTATCCAGTGCAGTTTGTTTGCCCAGCTTGTTGTGTCCGTCAAAGTTGAAGTTTTTACGTGCCTAATCTTTTTATTTTTTGAAAACTAAATAAAACTCATTCATTATGTAAAGGACAAAAAGGTATAAACTTCAGCTCTATTCTATTCTCCCCCCAAATTATTATCCATGATAATAGAAAACAAGTGTCACAGGTAGGACAGATAATTCCAGGCAGCAACTACTAGACCTTCCCCTGGAGGGCTTGGTGGAACAGTTTTTGGACCGTTTTGTCCCGAACCTGAATCATTGTATTTTTGAATGACACAACTAAAAATTTCTTTTTGCCCCCATAATATTAAGTTGGAGCATTCTTGCAAATGGGAAAGCTCTGTGTCCACATTTTCTATACATTATTTTTTATACAAAATGCGACCAGTATTTCATTTCTAAGACACCTTTGTTAATTTGCACTGGTAATGGTTGAGAGGACGGTTGAGAGGTATTCCATATTATAAGAAGTCTGACTGAAAATTTATTTAAGAATGAATGGATACTCTTTCAAATGGACTGAGTGACCAAAGCAATCTGCATATCATATGCAGAAATATATATTGTTAACCTGCTAAAAACAACTAGTTTACCTGTTTTCTTCTTTTAAAATCGTACCTTCAGCTCTCACACTTGGAGGCTTTGCGTTTGCAGGACGTGCAGGACATGAGGAGCTGCTATGACGGCTTACTTTCTGCAGCAGCTGCCACTGCAAATGGTGCATATGGTACATTGCTTTATTGCTGTACTTAGCGTGTTCTCTATCTTATATATTTTACATCTTTAAAATGAAGGGCAAGCTATAACTGGAATACTTGTATTTAATTATTTTATATTTTTACTTCAGTAAGTTTATAAGAATCTCTTGTCTGTACTCGGGAAATTTTACCTTTTTCATTTTGAGCTCATATGTCCGATGAAAACTTACATCATAACTTATGCAAAGTTGAGGGTACTGTAGCAAATAAGCAGTCTTTATTACTTGAGCACTATTGAAAATAAAGTAAACAAGAACCTTTGCTATCTGAGCTACTCTTAGATGTCTACATATTCTTGCAGAGTTCTCAGAAGCATTGCAGGAAATGGGCACATGTTTGCTTGAAAAAACTGCACTAAATGATGATGAGGATAGTGGTGAGTCAACTGAACTCTTATTTTTCCGGTATTGCTTGTGGTCTGATTAATTTTACCAACCTTGTTTTCTGGTTATATGTAAGGATATAATATTGAATATTTCATAAATAAGTTAATGAAAATACTGATAATAACTGAATGCTGATTGAAATAATTTTCTGGAATTCCTAAAGTTTTCTTATCTTCTTGTTTGTCTGTGGTATCTGCGTGTACTTTCTGAAATGTGATAGTTCATGAAGCCATTTTTATTTTATGCATGCTGGAATCGTGCCAGCATGTTTACCAGATTGCTCATTTTAAACATACAACTTAAGGACTCTATTTATAAGAAACAATTTAAAAGATACGAATTTTAGATATTGAAGTGAGAAAGGTAGACTAGTCCCCAAGTAAACTTTCAAAGTGTGAAAAGTAGTTCACGTCCTGATTTCTCATATGCATTTTGAATTTGATTATACATGCAGGCAGGGTTTTGTTGATGCTGGGGAAAGCACAATTTGCGCTTCAGAAACTTGTAGATAGCTATGTGAGTCCTGTATTCTATATTGCAAATAGACCATACTAACACAAATTCTTCATATCTATTCCTGTGGCAAGTGATTTGACATCAGTTTGACTGGAATTTATGTTAAATTTTATTTCACAGCGTGCCCATATCATCCAGACAATTACAAAACCATCTGAGTCTCTTCTCAAGGAGCTTCAAACTGTGGAGGTTTGTTCTTTTTGATTTGTATGTTCTAACTGGAATAATTGTATTATTTTCTGATCCTGTGCAAAATGACTGATCAACTAAGTGTTTATTTGACTATCTAATGCATAGATTTAGCTGTTGATTTCTCCATTTATATGTTCTATAAATGCCTGCAGCCTCAGTATGCAACATCAATCTGTCCTAGGATGACTCATTTAATAAGGAGCGAAATTGGTGATCAAAGAGACCCTTAACATATTCCTGCGTGTCCCGAATTGCTTTTTGCATATAATAAAAACTAAGGGTAATAAGTAATAAGTTGACTAAATTATTATTCTTCTGAAATCAGCTGTGTATCATAACACTGTTATCTATTTCTAATAGATAACAATATTTACTGAGTGAAACATGGTATGAAATGTATCTGAGTTTTCATGCCCACAGTAATTATAGCATGTCATGTCTTAATAACATGTGCTTCATGTTTACTTGTGAAGGACAGTTTCCAAATTATAAACTTCCACTATGAAAAAAGTGGGTCTTGTTTACATGATCCAGCTCTATTAATCTTTAGAATAAAACTTCAAGACTTTTTGAGCTCTCTTTTATTGCAAAAAAATTAAGATTAAAGAAACTAAGCAGCAAGTCTTGAATTTTGTACAATGCTGGGCAACGAAAGAAAGTCCAAACAGAATAGGATAATAAAAAAATCGACGCAGTTCCAGTGGAAGATTGCACATTAGGGATTAATAGAGACTGAAACAGTTGTCTGGTAGCTCAGTTTTCGTCCTATTGTCTGTGATGTCTTGAGGTCTCATCATCATCATCATCATCATCATCATCATTATCATCAATATAGTAATTATGATACTGATTTCTTTTTCTAAGGTTTTCAGTAATATTTAAAGTATGTTGGTTAAACAAGTGAGGCTAGATGGGCAACAAGGCTATTTTATTTGGATTGAATTTAGTCTTTAGGTGAAGGTGGGCCTTTATCTTTAACTGAACCAGATTTTAAGTTGTCTGGACTGCTCATTGAATGAGGTAGGCTATGAGTGGGCAGCCCAAGTGATGACTATGTTTCCATAAACAAACTAAAGATCAAAAAACCGGAATAAATAAAGAGAAAAGACAGTTACCGCCCTCCCCCCTGCAAAAAGAAAAGAATCCTAAAATTCTCTCTCTCTCTCTCTCTCTCTCTCTCTCTCTCTCCATGTCCCATCTTTGGTAGGTCTCATTATATTCGTCATGGAGAAATTCAGCAAAACTCTACCTCCTTCAGGAAACTTTGAAGGAATAAAATAGAATCTTAGAAAAGGGAAAGTGCTGTAGTTTTCCTATGTTCTAGAAATAATTCTCCTTCCTCTGTTTCTTTCTTTCTTTGTTATCTTTCCTTAACTCTAAGGCTTTAGGATTGGCCCAGTGGGTTGATTTGATACATAATTTGAAACCTAGTTAGTCCTTAGTATAGGTTTATAATAAAATACTCGTTTATATTATTGTAGATTTCACCAGAATCTTAGTAAAAAATATAAGGTCAATTTTTCCTCTAAGACTCGAAATTTCCCTATTAAGCTGGCGAACATATCCTTAAATTTGGAAGAAGGGGGAGAATATATAGTGCCGATGGACTTTTATCACCAACCAAAATATAAAAGTAGTTTATATATCTCAAAGAGGAGTTCCATAGGGCACCTAGTGTTACTTGGACCATCATTACACATCAAGCTCCAATCAGAATTAGGATGTCCTTGGGAAGGGGCATCAACTAGAAAGAGTACAATTTGCTGTTCAAATTAATTTTCATATGGAATATTTTCATGACTCTATAAGTGGAGTTGCTTATTGACAATCTTTTCTGTTTCCAGCTTCTCCTCTTGTTTTTCCTTAATGTCTTGTACATAGTTTCAGTGTTGTCTGAAAAACATTGTTTCAATCTAGTTATATCTCCATCATTGAACTCAGCATAAGCATTTATTTATTTATTTATTTTTTAAGTCTGAATGATTTTCCAAATTGACATCCATTAAGTCCTATTCCTTGCCAAACTTCTGCATTCAGCTTATATTTCATAATTTTGTGCCGAGAATATTCTTGAAACAAACCATGACTTACCATTCTTTTAATGGGACTTTGTTTGCCATTGCAGGAGATGAAACGGCAATGTGATGATAAAAGGTACAAATCTTCTGCCATTTTCTGTTCATTTTTCTTCATCTTTATAGTGATTTTCTTCTGGCATATCTTCTTCAGAGAGATCTATAAATTAATGCTGGCGGCACATCAAGAAAAAGGGAGGTCGAGACGTGCCAAAGGTGAAACTTACTTAACACAACAGTTGCTAGCAGCTCGAGATGATTATGTAGAGGAGGCAGCCCTATTTGCCTTCCGCTTGAAATCATTGAAGCAAGGTCAATCTCGAAGCCTTCTAACACAGGCTGCTCGCCATCATGCCGCACAGGTAGTTACTTCAACTCTTTTATGTCAGGAATATTTATTTGTTTGATGGAAATGTGACGCAATCTGACCTTGTTTTGTTTTCTTTTCTCCTGCTTGGACTTCAGTTAAATTTCTTCAGAAAAGGACTTAAATACCTTGAACTGGTTGAACCACATGTTATAGAAGCTGCTGAACAACAGCATATTGATTATCATTTCAGTGAACTTGATGATGAAACAGACAACAATGATGATGATTATTCTGGTTACGATAGCAGTGATGATGGGGAGTTGAGTTTTGGCTACGGACAAAATGACCAATATCAAGATGTTGTTTTTGCAAGTAGAAATTCAACAGAGGTGAGTTCATATTTATTTTAAGGTCTTATTATGTTTTCGTTATTTCTGGCTAAAGGTTAGGTTTAAAATTTGCATTATCTTTTTTTTTTTTTTTGCATGCAGATATTTTATCATTTTATTAGATGATTTTTACTGATGACAGTGAGTTATGGGTTACTAATTGCTTTGAAGTTGATGTAAGTCAACTTTTATTATCAGAAACAGTCATATTGAATAATTTCCTTTTGTGCATCTTTCAAAGTGCTGTGCCAACAAATCTATATCTATACCAAGCAGTTGGATTCTTCCTAAGAGCAAAGAGGGAAATTCTCTTATTCACAACAAGGGAAAAAGGAAACATTCCACATTGTGTGGCTGAGAGATGCTATTATTGCCTCATGTCACTGTCTAATTTAATGCTTAAAATATTGCTTGCCGGTGGTTATTTTTTAAAAGAAGTTGTTAAGCATCATGGCTCTGCACCTTCTCTCTGAACTGAAGAAGCTAGATTGCTTATTTGAGCCTCTATAACTTTTTTGTTTTAAGATTCTATAAGTTCTTGATCCTTTGCATGGCTGCATGGGATGACAAACTAGTAGGGCTGTTAACGAGCCGAGCCGAGCCCGAGCCTGGGGAGGCTCGGGCTTGGCTCGTTTCACAGAAGCTCAGGCTCGGGCTCGGCTCGGGCTCGGTACCGAGCTTTGTATTGGGCTCGAGCTCGGGCTGCTTGGCAAAACAAAGGCTCGGGCTTGAGCTCGTAAAGCTCGTTTCAATTGCGAGCTCGGGCTCGATACGAGGGACTCTGGGAGACTTTCGTTTGGGCTGGGCCGGCTGAGAGTTTTTCATTTGGGCTGGGAGACTAGAGCTCGTTTGGGCTCGTGAGCTGCTCGGGCTCGGGTGTAAATGAGCCTCATATTAGGCTTGGGCTCGGGCTCGTTTGACTAACGAGCCGAGCCCGAGCCGGGCTTTTACCGAGCCGAGCCCGAGCAGCTCGGCTCATTAACAGCCCTACAAACTAGTTACTTGATATGGAAGATGGTTGTATTTTAACCTTTTATTTACAAATTTAAGCAATATTCTGTTCAGCAATTTGGAAAAAGATGCTCTATAATTTTGTATGGTTTAAGCTATCAACTTTTTGGACATTCAATGTCAATTTCCTTCTCATCTATCACGTTTAGTGGTGGCAATGGGTCAGATCGGGTTCTGATTGGGTCAAATTAAGATAACATCATAAGAAACTTTGACCTATACCCTACCCTGCCTAACCTAACAGCGGGTCAAGATCCTTCAACCTTCAACCATACCTACTTATGGGTCCACCCCCTTTTCCAACCCTTTCTTTGGAACCAAGCTAGAATGTAAACAAGGAAAAGGTGGAAATCTCCATATCTGATCCAGGTGCAGATCGGCTGATTTGACCCCTAACATAGTCTAATTTGCAAGCCTCAACCCTTACCCAACCTAGCCTATCTAAGCCAATCCTACAATTCCTAATGACTTAGGCCTTGTTTGGGAAAGCTGTTAGCAATAGAGCTTTTGGAAGTAGAGTTGTTGGAAGTAGAGCTTTTATAAAAAGCTATTTCTAAAGTGCTGTAACACTTTAGCATGTGTTTGGTAAACAAATTAAGAAAGTACTTTTGTATGACAAAATTACCATAAAGGACAGTACATAGTATTATACAACTAAGCATAATAAAATATAACATATATTAATACATAAATATATAATATAGTATAGTATTACTGTAATGTAATATAATATTATTATAATATAGTAATATAACATTGTATACTATAGCATAATAATTTAATATAATATTAAATTATTTAACATAACATATCAATGTATTATAATATAATATAATATTATATTTATAGTATAATACAATAATAAAGGTATAAAATATTATAATTATTAGCGTATATTAATTTTTCATAATATAACATAATATTAAATTATTTAACATAATATATTAATGTATTATGATATAACGTAATATAATATTATATTTAAAGTATAATACAATAATAGAAAACAAGAATATCTTTTCTTGCATGGAAGGGAGTCTGATCCATGGCTAGGGTTCTTTGTTAGGGCTCCAGCAGATTTTTAGGTTTATAAAGGGACAAAGTATGTAATTATTATATTTTATTATGAGTATTTTGGTCAAAAAAACAGTTTTTCGACAAAGCTGAAAACAGCTTTTTCGGAAAGCTCCAAAATGGAGCTTATCCCAAAAAGTTGTTTTTAGTTTTCTGAAAAAACTATAACAGCTTTTCGAAATTTTTATCAAGCACCCTTTTTTATCCAAAAGTGCTTTTGGAGGGCCAGAAAGTGCTTTTTGGCCCCCCAAAAGCTCCCCTAAACGGGGCCTTAATTTTCAAGATGAGTTAAACAACTAGTATCAAAAGGACCACTCATTAGATTTTTAGCTGAGGTGATGACTCAACCCGACCTAAATTGTCTTGACCTTATGAGTGCCTCGAGCTCTTTCTTTTCAGGTCCTAGGTCTGTACATATTGGTACCAGCTGAACCATTAACCAACCTGGTAGGTCCTGGCTGGGACCCTGTGGTATAGATCGGGATACCCAGTTTACTGGATCTTGGATCTTGTAATCATCTCAGGCCCTAGCCTCTCACTGGTCTGATCCAGGATGTCCGGGATGGATGAGGATGGACGCGGTCCTGAATCCATGCTACTGTTTTTTTTTTTGTGAGAAGATGTGCTTCTGACAAATGTTACCCAAACAATAACTTCTATGTCTCCTCATTCATGTTTCTATTTTTCTTCTTTTCCTTGCATGCTCATCATGGCTTCACATGGTGTGGACCTAAGACATATAACAGTTTTCACATTGCATTTTTTCCCCTAATAGTGTATAATCTAAATGTTAAAAGAGGGCCAAACTTGCAATGCATACTATTTATAAGTTATATATAACTGAGTTGTGGAGGTCTTTCTGATTATGTAAAAATGTATGTGGCAGTTTTTTTTCCCCATTACATGTCCCATTGTTTTTCTGGAATTTTGCCATATGCTCTCTGTTGTAGGGCTGGTTCTACTATGGAAAGAAAAGTACTTCCACACTTAAAAATTACCCTTTCCATTCATGCAGGAAAATTTAGATAGGAATCAAGATGATTTCTTCACTTTCAGTAGGTGGCCTGGGGCTGGCAGCCAATCAGCACCAATTTTTGCGGATAAGAAGTTTGATCCATCTGATAAGATGAAAGAAACCCAACCTCTATCAACAAGAAAGTTTCACAGTTATGTTCTACCCACACCTTGTGAAGATAAGGACTCAGACACCATGGGGCCTGCGAATAAATTTTCTGCAGATCATCTAGAAAGCAAGGGTGGCTGGCCCACACAGCTGTGGCATTCATCTCCACTGGTGGCAAATAAGTTTGGGAAAGATCTCAGAGATAATGAATTATCAAGCTCTTCCAGGGTAAAGGAAACACAGTCAGTACTCAAGGAAAGCAACATTAATAGTGGTCCCATCCGCATGCCTTCTCCCTCAGCAGACGGGCTTCCATGGCTGCAATTTGGCCTGTGCGGTGTTTCTGATACTAAAAAAGTCAAAAGACAGGCATTTTCTGGTCCACTGCCAGGTAAAGCATGGTCAAGCAAGGCAATGTTTTCTGCCACTGATTACAGATCCTCTGTGAATTATTCTCCTATATTTTCTGCAAAGTCAGCATCTGTCCTCACAAAGCAGCCAGCGGTGTCCTCAAAAGTGTCTCCTGGCACCTCACCTCCTCCTATGTCATCACCAAAAATTAGGGAACTTCATGAGCTTCCTAGACCTCCCACCCTAGCAAATGCTGCAAGACCTTCCAGGCTGATCGGTTATTCTGGTCCTTTAATTTCTAGGAGTCAAGTGCGTGTGGCAACAAGCAGAATTCCATCAAATGCATCACCTACTGCATCACCACTACCAGCACCACCTGGTCCAATGTCTCGCAGTTTTTCTATTCCGTCTGGTGGTCATAGAAAGCCAATTTTACCAGTTACTAAGTTATTAGAAGCTCCTCATAATCCAGATTTGACTGAAGAGGTCACTTCACCTCCCCTGACACCTATATCTCTAACAAATATTCATCCAGCATCAGAGGCTTCAAAGCCTGATACTCGAGCTATGAAAACATAAGGTCAGTGAGAGTTGCTAAAGCACATAATGTTGTCCATTTTCTAAAGCTTGCGTTGTTTATATTTCATTGATTTGTTGACAATGTCATTGTGCTATATTCTTTTCAAATTGTTTCAGTTGATGTGTTTGAATATAAGTGGAAAATAATTGTTATCTCGGATATGTTTGAAGGCTTAGTATGTTATTTATAAATAACTCATTTGGGAGTACTATAATTGTGAAGCAAATTGCTTTCATTTTCTGATGGATTTTTCGGAGAATATGATTTTGTCTCATGGCTTGCTTGCATGGTTCCCAGATTACAAATTTAACTT
This sequence comes from Phoenix dactylifera, assembly GCF_051530095.1. Taxonomy (NCBI): domain Eukaryota; kingdom Viridiplantae; phylum Streptophyta; class Magnoliopsida; order Arecales; family Arecaceae; genus Phoenix; species Phoenix dactylifera. The sequence continues at coordinate 1,744,691 of NC_143193.1, read as the reverse complement.
GGGGGTGTATCCTTGAGTGATTTACCAGTAACTCTAGTCCACATTGCCATGTACAATAAATCATGAAATTTTTTTTTAATCAGATATTAGTAAGAGAATAGTAAGTTATACTTCTAGGGATTCACTAGTCCCTTGATGCTATATGAGATTCTAGGATTTTTTATGTCATTTAAAGGGAATACATTATAATCTAGATCATTCATAATCACTTGCATATTTAAATTGGGAGTTATTCATAATCACTTGTATAATCTAGATTATTCATAATCACTTGTATAATCTAGATCATTCATAATCACTTGATAATCACTTGTTATCAAAATTTCATTCAGAAATTACTTGTATCGCATAAAAAATGTATAAATCAGAAGCCTTTGAAGTTAAAATTTTTGAACATATTATTTGCATTTCTACCAAAAGGAAATGACAATATACGATTTGCATGTAGTTATTAGCCAGTCCCAAGGTCTCTGCTTTACTTGTCTATACACAAATTTGTCATCTTAGCTGAAAATAAAAGGAAAAAAGGAGATAAAAAACAACAAATTTCTGTATCTTGTGAAAATTGTTTTTTTTTAAATATCAAAGATAGTGCCTGGGGGAGTTCCTCTCTAACTTTTGCCAAGTATACATGCATGTCCTTTTTCATTGTTTATGCTTTCACACAGACAACAATCTGTCAAAAATTTTGTGATCATGCGCAGGCCATATACCCTCAACATGATGTTTTACAATCTTTTCCCCATAAAAATTAAAAAAACATCGTATAGCCAGTTACCTTGTCACCATTTGAATATCGCCAAGCAAGAAATGGAAGTTGAGAAGAGTCTTCCATATGATTTGAATTAAGGTTCGCCGTCTCGGTACCGAACTCCGTATCGGTGCTACACTAGCACAGTATCGGTACGACACGGTATAAGATTTTTTTGGTATACTGAATGTCGGTACGCCCCCCATACTGAGTACTGGTACTGAACCAATATGGTACGGTGCGCTCCGTACCATATTGGTGCGCTCCGTACTGTCTGGTTCGGATCAGTACGGCGAACCATAAATTTTGAATTACCTAGACATGATATTTTTAGCCTTAAGTGAATGCAGCAGTATTAGTAGGATTCATAGAAAAATCTCTATCATAGTTCACATTGTAATATGTCTTCATGCTATGTCCAAATGTAGAGTGAGTACTTCCAAGTTTGATGACATTTTCTTCCCTCTATTTAGCTAAAAGAGGGTAAATTATTGAAAGCATAAAGGTTATCAAGGTGGTCTCCACAACAAATACACAAGCACGTCCAACAACAAAATGTAACAAAATTTTTTGACATTGTGAAATACAAAACCCCACATCACACTGCCTTTGGCTCAAAATTCTACTGTCCATATAGTCTAAGGATGTTTGCTTTTCTGGTTTATGTTTTTAATGCTCGTAGATGTTTGTTTATTTCTAGGTTGCCCACCAAATAGTGTAGCATTTCTCCTGCTTGTCATTTCCTCTATCAGTAAACAATCCTACCAAAATTTGCCTCTGGGTCGACCACTTTTTCCAAAGTATGCAAAACATTCCCCAGTCTTCTGGCAAATTTTTGGCTGCTTTCTGATGGGTATCTAATGAGTGAGAATATTCTGATGCATCAAGTCTTTATATTGAGTTCAAAGGGTCAGAAAAGTGCAACCAAATTATGGTAGTAAAAGACTTGTAGATCTTCCATTTTGGAGGACTTTGTTTGGCTGTGAACCATTAGGAAATAACAATCCTTACGTTCTCACTCATTTGTTGATAAGTGGTTGTTTATAATGAATTATGAAAAATCTATGTAGTTTTAAGTTACTAGATTTGAATATAGTTTCTCAGACTGGAATTGATGTTTGGATTCTACATTTTAAGGATCCCCTGCTCAAGTTAGACTAAGCTTCATCCATCTTATGGTGAAATTATAGTATGCTCAGTGAACCAACTGTTTTTGCTTCTTTGCAGGATTCTTGTGATTAATTTCACCTTGCTTTGGCTGTCCAGAGCTGGTCAACTTGGTCGGCTGTCATCCTGCGATTTTGCATATAATAGCATGTACATTCCTAGTTTCTCACATGAATCTCATTTTTTTTGGTACCTATAATGATGGGAGAAAATTGTAAGTGCGAAATAATGAATCTTTTTGTATTCTATGATTCATTAATGGAAAAATTTAATTTTGTTAAACAAGCATCAAAGCATTTTTTTCTTTTTTTTCTTTTTTTTTTCCAAGTTTCGTTCTTTCTTGAGTTTGGTGATGTTTATGTGGAAATTCCCTAAGACTGATGTGGATCTCACATTTGTGTCAGTGCTCTGAGGTTTAAAGATCATTGAAGTTGTGGATCTTTCTTTTCAGGGAACCATTAATAAGGAGTCGACAGATCTAGATCTAACGACCGGTTATGAGGACAACTTTTAAAATTTTGTGAATGAATTGAGTGCTGAAAAATCTCATTCTCAACTTAAGTTGGATTCCATCTTATGATCAGTTAAATTTGGTCCTCACACACTGACATGCCAATAGCATTCAGTTAATTTACTTATGTCTGCTTTTGATTAATGATGTATTTTGCTATGGGAAATAAATCATATTGAAACGGCTTCAAACTACCCTTTTCCTATATTGTTTATTAAAATAGCTGCATTCAATTCCAGTTCTGATTCACATGTTGCTGCCAAGAAGCTTAATACACCTATATATAATGTGAAGGAAGTAATAAGTAATAACCCTTAGCCACAAGCCATCAAATAGATTAGTAGCAATTTTGAGTTTCTGGCAGATGCATGTATGCAATCTACTATTATTGTCTCTAATATTACTTTATTTAGTGTTAAAAAAGGTAATGTCCCTTAGCCCTGAGCTCTCAAATAAATTGGTAGCAACTTTTAGATTTCTTCAGATGCCTTAGACATGCAATCTCAGATTGACTTCCTGCAAGGTGTATCCTGCTAGTATTTTGGATCAACACTCAGTAATTACTTAGAACACAATCTCTATGATCTCCAATCCTTGAGTAAATAACTTATTGGTGTGCATGCAGGAAAAATTCTCCGAAGAGCCTACTGGTATCCTATTTGGTTGCCAAATCTTGCTCCTCTTCATCCCCTATAAAATTTCTTCACATCAGCTAATTGTCTGTTTCAGCCTAATTTAAGTGAACCTTTTCTATCTCTAGTCCTGGGACCCTTCCCAATAATGTGACATATTAATGAGTATTTAATTCATTAATGCAACAGCACCTGCTTAATTCTGTTAAGGTTTAAACTGGAGTGTTTTCTCCTCTCTCATTGTCATAATATTGTCGTTGTTATCGATCTAATACCCTGCATAGAAGAACTTTATTGCAACTAAAAATTTATTCAAATAAATTATAGGATTTATGATTCCATTCCTTTTCATTCTCTCATGGGCCTTTGCCATTTATTGAAACTGTAAAAGAACATTGCAGATACTTTATCTAACAAGATTCTTTTCTACAGGGAAAATTCACTTTTTTCCTCTTATTACAAATGGCTTTGAGAAACAAAGGCATAAAAGCTACTTAAAATTTTATGTGTTTTTTTTCCCCTGTCAACCTCATTTAACCCCTTGCAAAAATGCATGTTTTTCGCATATCCTGCTTGGGTTACAAATTATTTCTTATGTCGAGAAATTTGCTACCCCTTCATCAGTACGAATGCTTCTACAAAAATGAGTCACTAAAGATTTTACTATTGTTTTCCTGAGGATATTTAATATGCAGTGTGATAAGCCACGTAGGTCTGAGAGGGCGCCAAAGCCGAATCCCAAGTATGGGGGAGGAAGATCAGGTATAAGAACAGGGCAGGCGTAAATGTTGAACCCATGCATGCTTGAACGTTGGAACCGGAGCAGCTAGGCAGCAATTCCAAACGGCTATGAGAGGCTTTACTACGTCAACTAGTTGTTGGAATAGTTTTAGGCATATGTTTTTTTTCCATTCTATTTTATGGTTGAGTTGATTTCTGTTATTTTCTTAGCCATTGTATTAGAACCTCTATTTTCGGCTGTATATCCAAATAGTTGGTTGAAGTTAATGTATTAATAAGCTCTGGACATGAATAAACAAAAGAAAGGAGAATTTCTATCCTATATTATCTTGTGGTACGTTCTCACCCAAAGAGAGCAACTGTGTCAAGTGCTATTGTGATTTGACTACTGACTGGGACCTTTATCACAGTGGCTGATCAAAACAAGATGTGCTTGATTTAAAAAGCTTGCCGATATGAATTTTCTCGAAGCGAACAAATGATGGTGTAACCACACGCTTATCCTTTCAGCCCCAATGATCTCCAATGATTAAGTCAACTAATGTGCTCCAATGTTCAAACCCACCAACTACTTGTGCTTGCACCTTTTATTTACTCTGTTCTCATACTTTCTCAATTTATTAAGTCTAAATCTTTACCTTTTGCATTTCATGTCATTCTTGACATTTCTACAATCCTATTGCATATCTCCTTGTATAAAATGTAATAGACCCTCTCTAAAATTATCATATCAGCCATTATAATGTCACACATAGGGTGATGTACACCGAAATTCTGCTTTTCTTCTTCTTCTTCGAATTTTCTATTTTCATTGTGCTTCCACCTTTTATTTACTCTGTTCTCATACTTTCTCAATTGATTAAGTCTAAATCTTTACCTTTTGCAGTTCATGTCATTCTTGACATTTCTACAATCCTATTGCATATCTCCTTGTATAAAATGTAATAGACCCTCTCTAAAATTATCATATCAGCCATTATAATGTCGCACATAGGGTGATGTACACCGAAATTCTGCTCTTCTTCTTCTTCGAATTCTTCTTCTTCGAATTTTCTATTTTCATCGTGCTCCCAAGGTTTTCTCCTGGATTTTGAAAGCATTCCTGTTGACCCCCTAATGGATTTTGATGAATACAAAACACTAGAGTAAAATTCCATTATATCTTAACAATTCGATTGAGGAATTCATGTGTTTTACTTAGAAAATTGTTAAGAAATGTCTAGGCAAGTTCCCACAATTTTTATGAATTTATTGAAGAATATTTTGAGCTAAAGAAAAAGTTCAGGGACAGCCGAGACGTCTCCTGATAGTTTCAGAGACGTCTCTGGCACAAACAGGAAGAACTGGCACACTTGGAGTCGTCCCCGGCACCTGCCGAGTCGTCCCCGCGTTAGCGGAGTCGACTCTCTCAGAAGCGGAGTCGACTCTCTCAGTGGCGGCAGAAAGACGTTTCTCAAGGGATATGCGCGAGACGTCCCCGCTGTACGCGGAGTCGTCCCCGCAAGCAAAAAGGAGACTCCCCGAGACGTCCCCAAGATGGCGGAGACGGCTCTCTCAGGATTTTCCAGAGAATGGTTTTTGCGGTGATAAGGAAGCGGAGTCGACTCTGAGATAGCGGAGTCGTCCCCACGCATAAAGTGGACACAAGCGGAGACGTCCCCTGAAAGAGCGGAGACGACTCTCTCAGGGAATTCCAGAGGGCAAGTTTTTCGGAGACAAAGAAGCGGAGTCGTCCCCAAAGAAGCGGAGTCGTCCCCACTCAAAAAGCACAGACAAGGCGAGACGTCCCCGTAAAGTGCCAGTCGACCCCAGATAAAGTAAAAAGTAAAATCCTGTAGGTGAGACGTCTCTCGCTGTAGCGGAGACGTCCCCGGAGCGCCTGGGACGCGACTGACAGCTTTTCAGGTTTGATTTTGAATTTCAAATCCTTCTCTTTTTGTCTCTAACGACTATATTTGCTTTTTGGGCTATAAAAGGGACCTCTTAAGTGGTTCTCAACAACTCTTCACCAACCCAAAGCAAAATCATTCAAGAGAGAAGTTTGAAAGAAAAGCTCAAGGGAGTGAGTGCATCCAAGGAAGGAAATCAAGTACTTTCAAGTCTCCCAAGTGATTTCAAGCTCAACCACTCTCGCGCGCTCGGGAATCAAAGCTCACACTCAACCCTACGCGGTCTACCTTGGAAGAATCAACATCTCCCACGCTTCCAACGGCAAAAAGATTCTTCCGGGTTTCATTGTTCATAAGTGCTATATTTGCTTTCTAGAGCTTTTATATTCTTTTGTACACTCTTTTATCGTGGTGCTTGTTCAAGTCAAGGGACTTGGAACAAGGGAAAGGCGTCCCAAGCCTAAGAGAAATTGGGGGTTTAGGGTTTGTTGTGAGCCCGGTGTAAAACAACGAGTTGGGTAGTGAACTCGCAAAACTACCGTACTGTAATCTTGGATTATAGTGGAAATACCCAAAGGCGCTTTGGGGAGTGGATGTAGGAGCAGTGAAGGCTCCGAACCACTATAAAACCGTGTGCTTGTGGTTGTCTTCTCTTATCCCTTTATCCTTGCTTTAGTTTATATATTTGTGTGGTTTAATCTTAAATTAGTCAAAAAGTTTTTTAAAACACCCAATTCACCCCCCTCTTGGGTGACCATCTTTGGGCAACAAGTGGTATCAGAGCAGGTGCTCTTATATTTCTTGAAAGACCTAACCGTCTTAGCCAAAGATCTAGATGGGAACACCCTTTAACAATGTTCCTGCCGAGGGGCAAGCAACCAATAGACCTCCACTCTTCAATGGGACAAATTATACCTATTGGAAGACTAGAATGAAAATCTTCATTCAAGCACAAGACTATGCCTTGTGGAGGGTTATAGTCAAGGGACCACAAGAACCATCACACATAGTTAATGGCATTCGAGTTCCCAAACCTGAAGAGGATTGGGATGAGAATGATGATAGGATGGCTCAACTCAATTCTAGAGCCATGAACTCATTATTTTGTTCTTTAGATGCAAATGAGTTTAATAGAGTCTCCACATGTAGTTCCGCTAAGGAAATATGGAATAAGCTTGAAGTTACCCACGAGGGTACAAATCAAGTCAAGGAGTCCAAAGTGAACATTCTAGTTCACAAATATGAGTTGTTTAAGATGGAACCCAATGAAACCATCACATGCATGTTTACACGCTTTACGGATATAATTAATGGTTTAAAAAGCTTGGGTAAATCCTACACTAACTCGGAACTTGTGAGTAAAATTCTCAGGTCTTTGCCAAAAGCATGGGAAGCAAAGGTCACGGCGATCGTAGAAGCCAAAGACCTCAACACCTTGGGGCTAGAGCAACTCTTGGGCTCATTGATGACGCATGAGCTCACGATGAAGCAACATGAAGAAGAGTTGCCGAAGAAAAAGACAATCGCACTCAAGGCTACCTCAAGTGTGTGTGAAGAAGAGAGCAGTGGGAGTGAAGAAGAAAGCCAAGATGAGGACTTGGGGTTGATAGTTAGGAAGTTTAAGAAATTCATGAGAAGGAAGAAACCCTTCCCAAGAAAGAAATTTGGAGGTAGAAATGATTGGGAAAAAGAAAAGGAAAAAGAAAGAGATCCAATCATATGCTATGATTGCAAGAGACCGGGACACATTCGTTCCGAATGCTCTCAACAAAACAAGTATTTTGGAAAGAAGAAGAAGAAGGCATTGAAGGCAACATGGGATGATAGTGACACATCATCCTCCGAGGAAGAGAAGGAAGAGACCGCCAATTTATGCTTCATGGCGTTCGAGGACGACGAGGTATGTCAAAACCCAACCATAAATTTTACTTTAGAAGAATTGTATGAAGCTTTTCAAGAACTTATGGGTGATTGTAGTATGTTAGGAGCAAAAAATAAAGAATTAAAAGCCTCCAATCAAAAACTAAAGGAAGACATTGAAAACCTATTAATTGAAAAGGAGAGCGTTAAAAATATTAATACTACTAACCTAGAAATTAAGAATTCAAAACTTAGTATTGAAAATGAAAAGGGAAAAACAGTAATTAAGGAATTAAATCTAAAATTAAAATCCCTATTCGATATTAATACCTCACTTGCACAAAATGTTGAATCTCTTAAAAAAGATAAGGAAGAACTAGTCAAAGAAAATTTGAATCTTAAGAATGAGGTACATAAGTACAAACCAATTGTTGAAAAATTCACACAAAGTTCTGAAAAATTAAATCTCATTCTTTCAAATCAAAGAGCCGTTTTTAATAAAGCCGGATTAGGTTATAAAACTAATAAACAACAAAAGTATCTAAAGAATTTCTTTGTAAAAGCGAAAGATGTAAAAACTGAAAAACCTACATGCTTTCATTGTGGAAAGACTGGACATAAAGTCTACTCTTGTATTCAAAGAAAAATCCAAACTAACAAGAGTACATTTGTGAAAGCCAAAAACATAACTAAAGTATGGGTGCCTAAGGGAACCAATCACACTAACCACGAAGGACCCAAGAAAACTTGGGTACCTAAGAGCTTCACATGATCATTTTGCAGGTATGCCTTGCAGCCGAAAATAAAAAGAGAATGTGGTATCTTGATAGCGGTTGCTCAAGGCATATGACCGGTGACAAGAGTCTCTTCGTCACCTTGGAATCAAAAGAAGGAGGAGTAGTCACATTTGGAGACAATGCTAAAGGCCGAATCATTGGTGTCGGTAAAATCTCCATATCATCCTCCTCATTTATTGATAATGTATTGTTAGTTAATGGACTGAAACATAATTTATTAAGTATAAGTCAATTTTGTGACAAGGGCTTTAAAGTATCATTTGAATCGTCACTATGCATAATTAGTAGTCCAATTGATAATGAGATCATACTCACAGGACATAGGCATGGAAATGTTTACATGGTAGATCTTGATGATCTCACCATGAAGGATGGCCAATGTCTTGTAGCCATGAATCCTAAAGTCAATGAGACTAGTTGGTTATGGCATCGTAGGTTAGGGCATGCTAGCATGGATTTAATTTCTAAATTGATTACAAAGGATCTAGTCAAAGGACTACCGAAAATAGACTTTGAAAAGAATAAAATTTGTGCGGCATGTCAATTAGGAAAACAAACAAGAAGTTCTTTTAAGTCTAAGAACATAGTCTCAACGTCAAAACCCTTAGAACTAATTCACATGGATTTGTTTGGACCCACTAGAACTGCTAGTCTAGGGGGTAAGAAATTTGGTCTTGTCATTGTTGATGATTTTTCACGTTTTACATGGGTTTCATTCCTTGCACACAAAGATGAGTCCTTTCCCGCTTTTATCAAGTTTCATAATAAAGTTTCAAATGAACTCAATCTTAAGCTAAAAGCAATTGGGAGTGATCATGGTACCGAGTTTGAAAATCAACACTTTGAAAAGTTTTGTGACGAAAATGGTATCAATCACAATTTCTCGGCACCTAGGACACCCCAACAAAATGGGGTGGTAGAAAGGAAGAATCGCACACTCGCAGATATGGCTCGTACCATGTTGTGCGAATCGGATCTACCAAAGTATTTTTGGGCTGAAGCAATAAGTACCTCATGTTATATCTTAAATCGTGCTTTAGTTAGATCTATCTTAAAGAAAACACCATATGAATTGATAAAAGGCAAAAAACCAAATATAAGTTATTTTCATGTTTTTGGTTGTCGATGTTTTATTTTGAACAATGGAAAGGACAATCTCAGTAAATTTAGTGCCAAATCAGATGAGGGGATCTTCTTAGGTTATTCCTCATCTAGTAGAGCATACAGGGTCTTCAACAAGAGAACTCTCGTTGTTGAAGAATCCATTCATGTTGTTTTTGATGAAACTAATGGAGATTCTTCTAGAAAAGAAGAAGATGTTGATGCAGGTATACTTGAAGACCGAATCAAGGAATTCTCCATACAAGACAAACAACATGAGGATGAGGTTAAGGAAGATACAAATCAGCAAGATGAAGAAGATCAACCTCCATCAAACAATCAAGATCTTCCTAAAGAATGGAGGTATGCACATGGTCATCCAAAGGATCTAATCCTTGGTGATCCTTCACAAGGTATAAGAACTAGATCTTCTCTAAGAAACACTAGTAATTATCTTGCTTTCGTTTCACAAATAGAGCCTAAATCACTAGAAGAAGCTGAAAAAGATGATAATTGGATGAACGCTATGCAAGAGGAATTAAACCAATTTGAAAGAAATGAAGTTTGGACTCTAATGAAAAGACCCCCAAATGTTTCAATTATAGGCACCAAGTGGGTGTATAGAAATAAACTAGATGAAGATGGAATAGTAATAAGAAACAAAGCTAGGCTAGTGGCCAAAGGATATAATCAGGAGGAAGGAATAGATTTTGATGAAACTTTTGCTCCTGTTGCTAGATTAGAAGCTATTAGATTACTTTTGGCATATGCATGCTTCATGGACTTTAAACTCTATCAAATGGATGTAAAAAGTGCATTTCTAAATGGTTATATAATGGAGGAAGTTTATGTAGGACAACCTCCAGGTTTTGAAAATCACTTACATCCAGATTATGTGTATAAATTGCATAAAGCATTGTATGGACTTAAGCAAGCTCCTAGGGCATGGTATGAAAGATTAAGTAATTTTCTAATTGAAAACAAATTTAAGAGAGGAAATGTAGACAAAACCCTCTTTATTAAAAGAAAAGGAAATGACTTATTGCTTGTACAAATTTATGTGGATGATATAATTTTTGGTGCTACTAATGATAGTCTTTGTCAAGAGTTTGCCAAGCTTATGCAGGGAGAATTTGAAATGAGCATGATGGGTGAGCTCAACTTCTTCCTTGGGCTGCAAATAAAACAATCAGAGGAAGGCATATTCATCAGTCAGTCCAAGTATATCAAAGAAATGTTGGAGAAATTCAAGATGAAGGATGCAAAAGAAATCAGCACACCCATGGGCTCAAGTTGCAAGCTTGATAAGGATGAAAAAGGTAAAAGTATAGACTGCAAATTGTACAGAGGTATGATAGGCTCTTTACTTTACCTTACTGCTAGTAGACCAGATATATTATTCAGTGTTTGTATGTGTGCTAGATACCAAGCATGTCCTAAGGAATCACACTTGCAAGCTGTTAAAAGAATATTTAGATATCTAGTAGGGACATCTAATGTAGGCTTATGGTACTCTAAACAGTCTGACATAAACTTAATTGCTTATTCCGATGCTGATTTTGCCGGGTGCAAACTCGACAGAAAAAGCACAAGTGGGACATGTCAATTCTTGGGTGCCAATTTGGTTTCTTGGTTTAGCAAGAAACAAAATTCAGTTGCCTTGTCCACAGCTGAAGCTGAGTACATTGCAGCTGGAAGCTGTTGTGCCCAAGTTCTTTGGATTAAGCAACAGCTTGAAGACTTCGGTATTAAAATGGACAATATACCAATTAAGTGTGACAATACAAGTGCAATCAACTTAACAAAAAATCCTGTTCAACACTCTAAGTCAAAGCATATAGAGATTAGGCATCATTTTATTAGGGATCATGTGATGAAAAATGATGTGATGATTGAATATGTATGTACTGAAAATCAATTAGCTGATATCTTTACAAAGCCCCTTTGTAAAGATAGATTCAATTTCTTAAGGAATGCGTTGAGCTTGTATGATCCTAGCAAATGAAGTGAACTTGTATTGCTTTACTTTGCTACTCGAACTAGTAACCCACCTCAAGGCAAACATACGTGAAAACATGAATTCATCTAAACTAAATGACGAACTGTTTGACTTTCCGGAGGATGGTTACCCTCCCTTGGACTCTTCATAGAGATATTTTCAGAGCCTATAACATGGGTATTCGAAATTTGGTCAAACATTCCTCATTTCAATCTTAATAATCTAAAAGTCATTATCAAATCATTATAGGATGTATTATTAAGGGGGAGGATCACAAACAAATTCACTCTGTGTCTATCAAAAGAAATCACGATTGATTAGGGTGATTAAACAAAAATCTGGAACTGCAGTCTGAAATTTTTTGTGCCGGAGACGTCTCTGGCAAGTCGCAGAGACGTCCCCCCAGGGGGAGACGTCTCGCCTTAGTGGCGGAGACGTCTCGGGGACCGAATGAGGGCTTTTTAAATAGGTCGAAATCGCTCGAGCCGACTCGAGCTTTCTCCCTCATTCCCGACCAAAACGGAAAGCCCTAGCCTCCACTTGCTCTCCACTTCAAAACCTAGCTTCCATTTGCCCTAAATCGCAAACCCTAGCATCCATGGCACCAAAGAAAGCTAGGACAACCCGTGGGAGGCGACCTAGAGTAGCGGGCGACGGCGAGGAACGGCGGGAAGAACCCTCCGCGTCCTCCGGTTGCTCCGCCGACCACGACGATTTCCTGTGCAAATCGCACAGTCACGACTGGCAGGCACATCGATTTTTCCTTTCTAGATCATGAGGGGTTCTCTATTGGAGAGAGACTCCGAGCCCAAGGGTGGGAGCACCTTTGCACCCTCAAAATCTCGACCTACCCCGGCCTTGTTAGAGAAATGTTTAGTGATATGGCCTTAGGGGACTTAGGGTACACTGCATATGTCCGAGGGACATTGGTAGAAATTAATGAGGATGTCCTATCCACTGTCCTACAAATTCCTAAGGACGGTGAGGCACCGACCTCACATCCCCAAAGGGAAATAGCCCTAAACTTGATTCTAGGAAGAGAGGACTGCGGCCCTCTTGATGTTGTCTACTCCCAGGACCTAAATGCAGAAATGAGACTTCTTTTAAGCATTGTCAATCGGGTCCTATTCCCCAAAACCGGTCGCTTCGATTTTGTTTCGGAGCGTGATTTAGTCATAATGCACCATATCCTACTAGGGATCCCCCTAAACCTCCCTAGACTCATGCTAAATTACATTGCCCAATGTCATAGGTATTCTAGGTTTAGTATACCCTATGGCATGATCTTTACCTTAATATTTAAACACTTCAAGGTTCCCATTCCACCAAATGAACCTGCAAAGGCCCTAAGAAACACCGATTATTACAATGAGGGCTCAATGAGAAGAATGGAATTTCACAAGATAGATGGGTCGTGGGTCAAGGTTCCAAAAAGAAAAGCACAAACCATAGAGCCTGAAATCCCACATCATGAGCCTGACCATCACTCTCCTCCACCTAGCCACATGGACATCCCTGATATTCCCTCCAGCTCAGCTGGACCTTCCACATCCATGCCACAACCTCCTCCAGTCAGTGGGACCTCCTTCCTATCAGAGGAGCAGATGCACACTTTAGCATCTGTTATTTGTCAGCAGATGAGGGAGGAGATGAGATCCATGATGACTGCAGAGCTGGCCCCCATCAGACAAGAGCTGAAGGAAATTAGAGCTCAAATTGAAGCCACAGAGCAGCAAATAGTTGGGGTAGGTGCCACCCAAACATTCAGATCGATAGAGCTCAAAGACAGCTTGAAGGCCATTTCCGAGAGTCTCAAAGAGTTGACAAAGCCAGATGGCAATGTGGGCACCCTAGTTGCCCAACTTAGAGGCAGAATTGAGATGGCAACCTTAGAGTTTGAAGCACTTGTGGCAGGTTTCCACAAGTCACAGGGAGATCACTTTAAGACTCTCATGGATTCTATCAATGGCTTCATAGATGCAGCCTGTAAGGCTTATGCACAAAGTACAATGCCCCATGAGCAACGACGCCGATGATGGATATCCTATAGGATCTTCTTTTTGTAAATCCTAGGCCATTGTGAAACACTTTTGTACTAGAAATCAATACTTATTATGACTCTTCCTTTTGTACTTGAAATCAATACTCTTATGTACTAACTTCAAAGACTTACAATGACATATGAATGAATACAATTTCTTTTTAAAATCTTGTGTACATTGCCAATTCTGTGTATGTGTTTGATTGTGTGATACAAAGAAACAGGGGGAGCACATCTTGTGATAACTATGTTAAACTAAACGATGAGTATGAAATGAATTCCACAAACAAAGGGGGAGTAATATGAATGTCACACCTTGAGTATCATTTGTCCCCTTCATTGTTGATGACAAAAAGGGGGAGTAGAATATTGTAAGGGGGAATAGAATATTGAAATATGAATATTGAAAAATATGGATATTGAAAGGGGGGTATAGAATAAATATTGAATATGGTTATTGAAGAATATTAATTTTAAGATAATTGCCCTTCTGGAAAAGAAAGGGGGAGTCAAAAAGAATCTAGTTTTTAAATTATCTTCAGCATCAATATATCATTCTAACTTGATTCAAATTCAGTTCATATGATAAAATCATTTAAGAACTATAAAGATCAATCCTATGCACAAGGAAATTTAAGTGATGCACATCGTATCTAGTTCAAATCAAAACATTATACTTGTATATCTGATCAATACTGTGTATATGTTTAAATTTCAAATTTTGCATATACTCAGTGTTTTGTCATCATCAAAAAGGGGGAGATTGTTGACCCCCTAATGGATTTTGATGAATACAAAACACTAGAGTAAAATTCCATTATATCTTAACAATTCGATTGAGGAATTCATGTGTTTTACTTAGAAAATTGTTAAGAAATGTCTAGGCAAGTTCCCACAATTTTTATGAATTTATTGAAGAATATTTTGAGCTAAAGAAAAAGTTCAGGGACAGCCGAGACGTCTCCTGATAGTTTCAGAGACGTCTCTGGCACAAACAGGAAGAACTGGCACACTTGGAGTCGTCCCCGGCACCTGCCGAGTCGTCCCCGCGTTAGCGGAGTCGACTCTCTCAGAAGCGGAGTCGACTCTCTCAGTGGCGGCAGAAAGACGTTTCTCAAGGGATATGCGCGAGACGTCCCCGCTGTACGCGGAGTCGTCCCCGCAAGCAAAAAGGAGACTCCCCGAGACGTCCCCAAGATGGCGGAGACGGCTCTCTCAGGGTTTTCCAGAGAATGGTTTTTGCGGTGATAAGGAAGCGGAGTCGACTCTGAGATAGCGGAGTCGTCCCCACGCATAAAGTGGACACAAGCGGAGACGTCCCCTGAAAGAGCGGAGACGACTCTCTCAGGGAATTCCAGAGGGCAAGTTTTTCGGAGACAAAGAAGCGGAGTCGTCCCCAAAGAAGCGGAGTCGTCCCCACTCAAAAAGCACAGACAAGGCGAGACGTCCCCGTAAAGTGCCGAGTCGACCCCAGATAAAGTAAAAAGTAAAATCCTGTAGGTGAGACGTCTCTCGCTGTAGCGGAGACGTCCCCGGAGCGCCTGGGACGCGACTGACAGCTTTTCAGGTTTGATTTTGAATTTCAAATCCTTCTCTTTTTGTCTCTAACGGCTATATTTGCTTTTTGGGCTATAAAAGGGACCTCTTAAGTGGTTCTCAACAACTCTTCACCAACCCAAAGCAAAATCATTCAAGAGAGAAGTTTGAAAGAAAAGCTCAAGGGAGTGAGTGCATCCAAGGAAGGAAATCAAGTACTTTCAAGTCTCCCAAGTGATTTCAAGCTCAACCACTCTCGCGCGCTCGGGAATCAAAGCTCACACTCAACCCTACGCGGTCTACCTTGGAAGAATCAACATCTCCCACGCTTCCAACGGCAAAAAGATTCTTCCGGGTTTCATTGTTCATAAGTGCTATATTTGCTTTCTAGAGCTTTTATATTCTTTTGTACACTCTTTTATCGTGGTGCTTGTTCAAGTCAAGGGACTTGGAACAAGGGAAAGGCGTCCCAAGCCTAAGAGAAATTGGGGGTTTAGGGTTTGTTGTGAGCCCGGTGTAAAACAACGAGTTGGGTAGTGAACTCGCAAAACTACCGTACTGTAATCTTGGATTATAGTGGAAATACCCAAAGGCGCTTTGGGGAGTGGATGTAGGAGCAGTGAAGGCTCCGAACCACTATAAAACCGTGTGCTTGTGGTTGTCTTCTCTTATCCCTTTATCCTTGCTTTAGTTTATATATTTGTGTGGTTTAATCTTAAATTAGTCAAAAAGTTTTTTAAAACACCCAATTCACCCCCCTCTTGGGTGACCATCTTTGGGCAACAATTCCTTTTGAGGGGCATTGGGATCCAATGAAGTTCTAAATTTAGACAGAAGATCTGCTAAATTTCTTTGTTAAAAGAACAAATTGTTTGTTTGAACTAAATTTTGTTTCTATGTTGACCCCATGCAGATAAGTGCATAACAGAATCCAGCTAAGAAATATGTTTTAGACTACTTAAATATGAAGCCAGCAGTGTACATCTCCTTGAGTCAGCTTGAGTGATTCAAATTTTTCCCATATTGTTTCATCCAAATTTAGGTCCTGGTGGAGGAGGGAGTCAGATGTGCAGCTGAACTCAATGAATAGGTTGAGCAAGCATGAAATCCTAGTTCATTCATGTCCTAAGCTTGAAAGGCTCTAATTGAATCAAGTCACTTTGTCAAAGGAAATTTGTCACCACTCTCATTACAAAGTAGCTTTATTCCCTTCCTTGCTCTACTCTCTTAGTGGTTAGTGCACACATGCAACATTTAATTTATACATCTCAAACTCTAATGAGTAAAAGATTATCTTGTTGCAATTCTAAGCGACGCGTTACGATTACAATTTCTCATCTCATGGGGCAGGGTGGAAGTTTCCGAGTTGCACCACTGCATGGGCAGAGAATCATTATTCAAGAAATCTTTCTCAATAAGCTGCGAAAAATTCAAGAATCATCCAATAAATTTATAGATTACTGGATAACTTTCTTATGTTCTAAATATTAGGGAATAAGCTGCTGCAGCATTGCAAAGTAATAAAACAAATCAGGAATGATTAGAGAAATTTTCTGTCACTACTAAGGATCATATTCCTTCCTTTATTATATCTTGGCATACTGCATCTGAACCTCAATACTGTACAGAAATCAAAAAAGAAGAAGAAGAAGAAGAAAATGGATAGAGTAGAATGGCATGTCTAAGAGAGAGAAGAACTAGAAAGATCCAATACAAGGAACTGTTCAAGCGCCAGCACCAAAAACTTCCAACTCCTTTCCTTTGGTTCTTCTATGGATTCTTGTGTTTCTTCTGAGATCCATCAGTAGCCCGATAGAGGATGGCCTGAGCGATCTCATCAAAGAATGGGAAGGAGCCAATTGATGTTCCTCTTTACTTGTACTCTTCCTTCTGGCAGTACTCTTGCCTGGCAATGCACCACCAGAATTTTCTATTGCCTCAAAGAATGATGAATCAAAAGAAGCATCTGCTACAATGAAGGATGATGTTCCATTGCGTGGATCATCCAATGGGAACCCGACCGCTCCATCTTGGTGCGGAGGAGGGAACCTCTCGCTTTTGCTCGTGACGTTCGCACAAGTCATCGGCCTCCTCCGCTGGAAATCAAAACAAGTTGTTAAAGGCAATGAAAACAGATCATATACAGAAGTTTCAGTAAATCCACAACTGAGAGCTGACTTTTGTGATCCTCGAAATTCAAGACTAACACTTAATTAAAGCAAGATGGTTTATCACTGTTGTGTTGTAGGAAATGTGTTCTCTAATTTTTATGATTGACTACCTAGCTCACTAAATAAGGTAACACCAATTGGATTTCTTGTAACAAACTTTACAAATGCCAAACTATATTTTAATCTGTAGGTATTCTCCATTCCTCCTCTCTTGATTCTTTTTTTCTAGTGGGACTTCTCCTGCTATTATGATCTAACTACAAACAGCTATCATGACTGGCTTAATGTGAATTGAAAGCTTAAAAGTTGCAATACCATGACATGCGTTTACCTTAAGTGGACTTGAGATTTCTAAGCCATGGGCCACAGAGAGAGAGAGAGAGAGAGACCTAGATCGGGTTTCCCTTTCTGGTATGGCTAGCTGACTCCAAACAGCTGCCATGACTGGCCTAATATGAACCGAGGCTTTGAAAAATAGTAGTAATAATGCAATGCTACACTATTTGATTACTTTCAAAAAGGTATTATTCCGCAAGAAAAAAGGAATTGAAATAAAGAACTGGTTAGAATGTACATCTAAGTTAACTTGCAGCTCAGCATTCGCCTCTGGTGCTGGGACTGCCCTGCTTCGCCGATGATGGATGCGGGCTTTCCTTGTAACATCACCGTTTCCTTTCCTGTCAACCCTTCTTTGCCTGTCAAGCACAAAGAAATTAAGTTCATTATCAGTTGGAAACTATTGTATTATGATCTATGTACAAGAGAAGAGATGCTTACCTTCTGGCCTTCTCATCCCTCAATTTCACATCCATTTCTTTGCTAGGAGGATACTGAGGTAAGCTTGATGGCTCGCAGGCATAAGGCTTTGTGGTGAAGAACTGGAGCAAATGCCAAGACCAGTTAAAAACAAACATGAATAGCCTGGAAATATCATCTATTAATTCCCATCAGAGATGGCAAGCATTCTGGCTAATGTTTATGACTCGAGCACTCGAGAAATTTAATGTATCAAAATTTCGATCTAGCAAAGGGTGCAGATAAAGGAGATACTCACTTCACTGTTCAAAGCAGCAGTTGCCGTGCCTCGCTCATCTGGGTTGATTGCAAGGAGCGTTTCAATGAGAGACAACGCAGATGCTGAAAAATCTTTGAAGGTTTCTGCTATGCAACGCTTGTAGTGTTGCCGTGGCTTAACAATAGTTGCATGGGGCAATTTTGACTTCTTCCAGTACTTCTCTGAAGGGGTTCCACATAGCTTAAAGATCCTGTGCAATTGTTCCACCTAAATGAGCACGAAAATGGTTATGACATCTTAGAATGAAAAACAGTTCTAAGTTTTGGTAAAAACATAAAAACGTGAGATGATAGCGATCAACTCATGGACCTTGAGAGGCATGTAGAAAATCTATATAGCAATAAATGAGGGAGTAAGAGAAGAAGTTTAGCCATAAACTAGGAGTGGTGGTCATGAAGAGGAAAAACAGAATGCTAACATTTGCTGTAAGTCTGAAAATAAGTTGGAGAGAATGCTGTTACAGTTAAATATTAATATGACAATGCTTTTGAGCATGAAAAAAGAAAACACCTCTGTTCGTCCAGGCAATATTGGCTTCCCTCCAAGCAACTCTGCCAATATGCAGCCGGCACTCCAAAGGTCGACACCAACGCCATAATAAGTGGCACCTAATAGAAGTTCCGGGGCACGATACCACAACGTAACAACTCTATTAGTCATGCGTTGTTTGTGGTTAGGATCAAAGGTAGAAGCTAGTCCGAAATCAGCTATTTTAAGCATTCCTTCATTGTTGAGAAGCAGATTCGAGCACTTGATATCTCGGTGCAAGACACCTCTGCTATGGCAATGCTCAAGACCAGATAGTAATTGTTTCATGTAGCATTTGACCTGTCCAAATGATACGAGATAAGAAATTCAAGGTACAAGGAACCTACATTAACAAGATGAACTAATAGAGAAGCTCAGGCTTGCATCTCACGCATAAAAACACAGTTAAATAGCTATAAAAAATGTTGATGAATAGATGAATTGCTTCTCTCCATATACAGAAATTTTTTTTTTTTAAAAAAAAATCTACTTTGGAATTCAGAAATGCATAACATTGGTCTTTAACCACAAGGATTTCTTGCAGAGAATATATAATAAACAACTGGACAATTACTGTGACAAGTGGAGAAAAATTAACTAAAATTGATCAAATGCACATCAATTATAACAAATTTTCAGCTTAAAATTACCTAATTTTCTCTACATCCTATTATCTCACCATATGATGGATACAACACATCCAGTCTCAGATTTCTGCTCAAAAGTCCAAACTTCTCACTCCCACTAGAAGTGCAAACAACTCCAACAAAACCAATAAAACAGCAGAACAGTGTTCAGGGGATGAGAGAGAGAGAGAGAGAGAGAGAGAGAGAGAGAGAGAGAGAGAGAGAGAGAGAGATTCGAATAAGGGAAAGGCCTTTCTTTTAACAAACTAGATAGAAGTCTAGAAATAGTACCTGGGGCTCGGTGAAGCGGACGCCGGGGGCGGAGGCGAGACCGGCGAGGTCGTGCTCCATATACTCGAAGACGAGGTAGAGCGCGGCGGAGACGCGGGAGGTGGCGAGCCCCTCCAACCTCACCACGTTGGGGTGATCCAGCCGCCGCAGCACCGCGATTTCCCTCACCATGAACCGCACGCTTTCCGGCTCCACCGCCTCGAACCTCACCTTCTTCAGCGCCACCATCATCCCCGTCTCCAAATCCCTCGCCTTGTACACGTTGCTATACGTCCCCGATCCGATCTACATGCCCCATAAACCCAGCAAAATTCAACAAATTACCCCCAAAAAATCGATAAAAATCGGTTCTTGATGAATAGTAGAGGTTGGGAGCAGGGGAAGGGAAAACCTTGGCGAGCTTCTGGAAAGCGTCAGCGCGGCGGGGCGACCACCCGCGGAGGGCGTCGCCGGCGGCGGCAGAGAGCCAGGCGGGCCACACGGCGGGGTCCCTGGGCGAAGACGGGATCCGGGGGTTGTCCGAGACCGTCGGAGAGCGGCCGGCAGCGGCGGTCTCTCTGCCAGCGGCGGCGGGTCGCTTACCGAGGACGCAACCCATTTGTCATCTACCTCGAGTTCCCGCAAGTGGTTTTCTGGGCTGGAAATGGTTTTCCGGGAACTGGCGTCGGAAACGTCTGGTCACCGCCGGCGAGAAATATTTTAATCTCTGGAACCGTGAGAGCAAGATGGAATTCCGTCGCTGGAGTCTTTCTCCTCCCCTGCTCTTCTCCTTCGCTTAGAATTTGTTTGGAGGGAGTAGACGAGATGGGCCCCGGTTCTAGTAAAATATTGCAGAATTGACACTGACGTTGAGAGAACTTGCTTAACGATTTCATTTGCTTATTGTAGAATTGAGATTTTTCCGACATTGTTCCATTAAATTCTAATAAAAATTGCAGTTTATTTTGACATATTAACCAATAATTAATTCTTTTCTAGGTTTTTGTATTGAAGTTCTTTGAATCTTGGCAGATAAGTCTGAAATTTTTTTATTTGTATAAGTCAACATTTTGGATCAGATAAAAATTTCTTAATTTTTATGCGAATCTTATTAAGCAACTTGATAGATTTAATATTACTAAAAGTAATAGCATTGCATACAAAATATTAAAAATTGAAAATCAGTTAGGACAACCATATTTCTTGTTAGTAGGTGGTGGTATAATTTAAGCTCTCCGACAATTATATTCCATATATTCAAGAAAATATATTTAGATTAAAATAATTTAATTTTTGAAAAAATGAAAGTAAATGAAAGAGTATAAGTTTTCATTTAATTAAGTTATGATCATTTATTGAGCGTAAAATTAAAATTTATAGAATAGCTTCCACAAAAGTTACAGCAATGCTATGTATATAGTTACCACATACTTATAAATATTACAATGCGCAATAAATGTTACTAAATATTTACATAATAGCTATCAGAAATGCAGACTTGTGGTCAAGGTTATAAAACAAGTTTTATTTTTTTAAGCATCTAATATTTAGATTGTCCACAAATATGAAATATACTGCAAAGATGATTTATAAAAATTGAGGGTCTTCGACCATTCATTTTTAGAGAACGTCCGGCGATTATTGCCGAAATGTGACGTTTTACAGGCTGTGCATATGTTTCGGAAGACGAATAGAGCTGCTAACTGAATGACCTCCTTCACTGCTTATTATTTTGGAGATATTTTCTGAATCCGTGTGTATATATTTCTTCACTACTGTAGAATATTTTGTTTTTTAATTCAGTATGCAATGCTCGAAGTTAGTGTGAGATGTTTGTGTTAAAAAAAATAAAAATAAAAATAAAGGTGGTTGTTGAATGAATTGGAAGCCGGGATAGTTTTGTAGTTTCAGTCAAGTGTAGGGGCAGATGATGAGGTCTAGTTCAAAAAACGTCTGATGCGGGGGATGGCGGAGTCAACTTCGAGCAGGGCTGTGTGCGACATGGAGTGGTATTTCTTCAACGGCGGCGTCTCAGTATGCCACGTGTCGTGTGCTTTAAATGTCACCTGACCACGGAAGTTAATGTCTTCACCCGCTCGCACCGCCCGCGGGTTTATAAATGCTCCTGATCTGCTGTTATGTTCCCAAACAGCAAAGAGCGGCTCAGCGTGGTTGGTCAATCACAGTCGTCAATTCAATTGATCAGCCAGGTCTTATCTCAGCGTACGGAGCCCTCCTTGGTAGGTGCAAGATGGGTGGGTTGGATCAGGCAGGGATTGTATGGACCACCCATTGATTGCTTGCTTTGAGATATGTATAGATGGATAGATGATAGTATTTTTAGTACTTTAAGATTTGTGCATTATTTTTATTTATTATTATTATTTTTGGTTCAACAGCTGCTTACTCTACTCTAGTGTAAGTGCAGCCCATCGAATCAAGAGTAAAAACCTGGCATAGCGGTGCAGAAGAGGCTCCTTGATGAGTTCATAGGATCTCATCAAAATATTGAGCCGCATAGGAAGCGACCCGGTCTGCGGCACGATTCGTCTCCCAGTGGACATGCACTACTTGAACAGTGCTGCATCCTCCCATCATTTGTCTGATGTTGTAGAGTAGAGGGCTCACATCCCCCCTCCACCTCTTTTCTTGTATCCAATCTATTACCGTGGTTGAATAATCTCGATACTACAAAGATATAAAATGAAAGTCAAATATGTTGAAATTTATGAGTTAACTTTGGGCTCAAGGTTTTATATCTGATTGAATGAACTACCTAATATATTACATATATGCAAATGTTTATGCATGTATGCATGCATACACAAATATACATATGCATATGTACATAATATATAATATTAAATTTATTTAAATTTTTTTAATTGAAAAAATAATGACTCGTTAGAACATATTTGAATTTTATACTTAAAGTAAAATTTATCTTTTCAATTATCCTTGTTCATGATTTATTTTTTTTTTAGCATGTAACGAATGTTATATTGAAAAAAAAACTTCTCAAAGATATAATATTTGATACTAGTTGAGTGCATAAAACTTGAGTTAACCCTGGTAGATATATATTTTCATTACTTAAACCCGAAGCCAATTAATTTGATCCTTCAATGGACTAAGAATGGAGAAAAAATTTAGACATGAAACCTCAATGCATGTAGATCTGGGTTTAGTAACACTTGAACCCGACCCAACCTGATAACACCGCTTTTGAGCAAGAACCTGAATTCAATTTAAAACATAAAATTTTAAAATCTAATACATTAATCATGCCTAGTTGCATCTTAATAGGATTTTAATATATTTACTGTGTCATTATGCCTTAGGTTTGACTCACAATACTGTTTATGTAAAATGATATGATCATTTACAGAATAAGATTAGTCAGCTTCGGATCACCAAGAACAAGCACTAGTAATAATATAGTTGGGATCTAGCTAATCAATTTTTCCAAAGATAAAATCATAGTCTTCAAGGCAAAGTTGGAGTCCAAGACTTGGGGATTTTCCAATGCACATGATCTTCTAAAAAGTCATAAACATGGATTCAATTTTGTTATTGAAAAACTTATCAAAATTATAGACTTGGGGAGCTCATAGTATACGGTAGTAAGAATAGATATGGTGAGAGTTTTGATGTCAATACATGCTGTACTCTGAGGTTTACTTTTCTTTTTGCAATACAAAGTCATCATCACATCTCCGTATTCTGGATTGGGGTGAGAAGAGAAAATAAAAACCAGTTCTGTTTGCATTTTCTTGATCTGATAGCTAAGATTTAATACCTTCAGTATCAAAGCAAATCTCTACAGTTTTGTGAAAACAGTGGTTCACAAATTTATGCAGTTTCAGAAAAAGATGAGTAAAATCCATTCAAGTTCAATATGATCATCAATCATGCTGAACATAAGAGTCAGTTTACCAAATCATTTATGACTTTGCCAAGATCCATCCTAAGTATTATACTAATTCATAATCATAACTACAAGTTTGCTAGAAGAAATTTATGTTTGGGAGTTAAAATGGAAGCTAGTAGTCCCGAAGGAACATATCATTGGTTGCATTCCTTTATTGCATGTGAGAATTTAAATGTTATATTTTTCATATTTTTATTTTGTTTAAAGTTAACTAGCATAATAGCATGCACCCTACTTGTTGAGTAACAAAAAAAATAGTAAAATAAGAAATCATACCTTGGTTGTGTTACTAAATGCCAAGTATTTATAAAGTATTTTATATAAATAGTTCCAAAAAATAAATTTTATTCTATGAATAGCTATGTTGGATAATTAATTCCAATAATCTTTTTTTGGTTATTTTCCATTAGCCTTTGTTACTATATTGGCTAATTTGTTGTATGAGGTATTAATTGAACTTCTTGTAAAAATCTAGCCAATGATTATCAAGATAATAATAGGCAATATTTCCATAATAACAATGACAAAATATAGCTGAAGGGCATCATTATAATTGGAATGTGCTTTAGTTTCAGGTGCAAAAAAAGAGTCAAATTTGAGTTAGATGGAAGTTGCTTTGAACATAATTCGGTAACTTAAAACACCATTCTCAGTCTAAAATCGCCTGCTTTTTTGTTTTGCTAACAAAGATAAACTAAATATTTTTATTAATTGAACAATTTTAGAATCAACTTCCATTTAGAATACCCCATAAAGAGTTGAAGCCGCTAGTTGAATACCTTATAGTACAACCTTGACCTTTAAATAAATGGTAGATTTTGTAATGAAAGAGTCGTAGCTCACAATGAGATTCTCTGATAAGAAATTCAGCTCCACCGGAGAAAGAAGAGTCAAAAGCACCATCAAAATTGAGGTTTACATAAGAACCTCAGAAGTAGTCTGGAAGATTGGAAATTAATCAGTTATTGCACAACTCAACCAAGACCTGCCATAAACTCAATTAAGTCAAAACTTAGTTAGACAAAGCATAATTAGTTCATAGGATTAGAGTTCCAAAAAAGATTATTTGATTAGTCTTTCTTTTTCGGATTTTGAGAAAAGAAGCACAACATTATTATTATTGTTGTTGTTGTTATCATCGTCATAATAGAAGAAATTATTATAGACAAGGAAGAGCTGATTTCCATCTGCTATCCTATACCTGGCCTACCCCATCTAAGCTGGAGTTTAGGCCTTATGTTGACCGGGCCACTCACAAAATTAGGTATCTATTATTGTTGTTGCTGCTGCTATGGTTGTTGTTGTTGTACTTATATTTATGATCATAATCATCACCGTTGTCATCATTATAGAAGATATTAATATAGACAAAGAAGCGCTAATTTCCATCTGCTATCCTAAACCTGGCCTACCTCATCCAAGTTAGAGTTTAATCTCCACTTAGACCGGGCCATTGCTCACAGAACTAGGGATCTATTAATCAGAGATCAAAATAGGGTCGTCTGTAGAGTGCAAGAGGAGGTTGTCTAGAACTCAATCATCTTAGTTTGAATGGTATCTGTTGGGGGAAAAATGAATCGCCCAAAACACGTGGGTACATCGCCAGCACGTGATGACGAGCGCAACGGCAGCAACCTTCAAGGCGCCCGACCTCAGAGGGTCCGACCTGAAAGCACCCACCCTCGAGGCGCCTGACCTCAGCACGCCCGACCTCAAAGCTCGTGGCCTTGATCTCGGCCAAGTCGAACCCGATCGACCTCAAGTCCGAAGAAGACTCGGTCAAAGGACGAAGCAGACTACTCTACTCCATCGGAAATCAAGCCCCTCTCCTCCTCATCCGGGATCCAATCCCGCGATCTCCGCCTGAGCGACTGTCAACAATTAAATGCGCACGATCTCCACGGACCTCCAGCCAGCCCGAAATCTCAAGCCATCCACGGCAACTCATTGACTCACTCAATCACGTTCAGTCATCTACGGCAACTCATTAATTCACACGATCACGCCCAATCATGACGGTAACTCATTAATTCGCACAGTCACATCACAGGTAACCCTGGCACCCCTCCTATAAAAGGGAGACTCCCTCTTCTCAGAGAAAATGACTTCTGACTTTTGACTTCTACATACAATCTCTCTCTTTCTCCATAAAAATCCCTTCTGACTTAAGCATCGGAAGGCCGACGCCGAAAACCTCGGCCGGCTTCTTGCAGGTCCTCCGGAGGACGCGACCCGCCGATGCACCACCTATCGGAGCTCCTTCTCAGCCAGTGGTTGTCCTCAGGTCCAGTAGTTTCCAGCAACAGTACTCTCTCTCACCTTCTAAGCAAGAAGTGGGGGCTTGTTTCCAATGGCCCCTGCGAACCCTAATTAGTTTCCTACTTCTTTGGGTAGGGGCTCGGTCTGCCCTGAGTTCGGTGTTTGGATCCAGATGGGGGATGTGGGCATTGGATAGGGTGAGGCCTGGAACCGCTCACTGTTCTCATAAAATTGTGTTCAACCGCCTCTCGACCACTCCACGCACAGAAAGAGGGAGAGGGAGGAGAGAGGACGGAGGCAGAGGACGGACGGAGAGAGAGAGAGAGAGAGGAGAGAGGGGGAGAGATGGGGCCAAGAGCCATGAGCGTGTCCGGCGCCCTTCTCTTCCCTCCTTGTCTCCCATCCTGTTCGAATTCCTCTGTGAAATCTTCCTGTTTTCCCTTGTCGCCGAGTACAACCCGATCTCCCCGCAAGTTGGTTCTCGTTCGAAGACCCCAGAGCAGGAGAAGCTTTCGCGCCCATGGGTTATCCGGTCAGTTCTTCCTCCCTTTCTCTCTTTCCCCTCTCCTTTATAGTGCTCTCTCGCCAGAAGGATGGGAAAAGCTCTGATATTGGCCTTTCTTGTCCGGAAGCTCAATTTGAGTGTGTTGCACCGTCGAGGCCTTTAAAGTTGAGAGCTTGATGCGATTTATAGCCGTATCCAAGCCACCGCACCTTGAGGCTTATCAAGTAGAGGGCTTTATGCCATCTATATGAAGATTAAGCGGAATTTTATCTGTGGTGCCACATTTGATAGTTGATAGGGAAATAAAAGAAGAAAGATGAAATCTTGGAGAGAGTTAGTGTAATTGCATCTATTTTTCTGCTTTGTTTCCAAGGAAGGAGTTAAATTGGTGGAGCTCTGGATGTTTCTTCGGTAAGCAACCATCTGAGTCGATACAGTAGAGCTTAGGGGAGTGACCAATGTCTAAGTTCGAGACATAAGATGAGAAAGAGGGAGAAAATTTTCTCAAAAAGTACAATTAGATTATGAAAAAAACGAAAGAAACTAATCTTCATATGAGAATGCTTAGTATTGGAAAACGTATAATAAGATTATGTCAGGAAAAGCTCCAGAGCGTTTGATATAATGCCAGGGTCCTTCGAGTGTTAATCATATGCTATCTCTATATATCACCTGACAACACTAGATGCTAGGATCAGTTTCTGCAGTCAAAAGTTTTTCTGTTTTGCCCGACTTTACCTGTGTAAATTTGACTTTTCACACCTGTGTTATATGCAAAAGATCTATTGTTCTGCATTCTTAGCAATGGACTTGATTTGATAATTTCTGCAATAGAATTGATCTAATTGCATTAATTTCCTTGCTTTTTTCCTTTATCAAGAAAGGATCTGAAGTTTAATGGTATTTCAAGAAGGGGATATTTACCTAGCCTTGAAAGAATGTATAGCAAATATTCCCGCAGAGGGGGCTTTGTTGATCAACTGTAGAGCGATCTAGGGCTTGGTGAGCTTCACATCAGATAGGTGTATGTCTCAAAGGAGGTGAAAACACATCTTGAAATTTTTTGCATGGAACTCAAGGATTTTCTTGTAACAGAATAGACAAACTCCAGGCCACTGGGTCATGCAGCTATTTTCTGTAATTGCTAATCAATTAAATGTACTCTGTGTCTATTGCTTGATGATGCTAGACATGGCATTTTTCTGTGCACCAATTTTTTTTTAAAAATCCAATTCTTTGTTCCTTGTTGGCTTGGAGGAATATTTTTCTTGTTGCTTATAAGGAGCTCTATTTTATAAGCTCTTATTCTTTTGTCAGCACTGATGTTGGAAGGAATTGTTTTCGAACATGGACTCCATGCTCACCAGTTTCATGCTTGTTTCTTTTTCTTCTTAGGTTCTAAAATGTCCATTGCTGAACTTGAACCATCTCTTGTGGTAAAGGTGAAACATTTTTATTGTTTAACTCTGATGGAAATGGTTGTCCTTTGTACTTTAAGCTGATTACTATGGTGCTTCCTTAATATGCATGCAATCTTGGATGCAGAAGAAAGCCTGGGAGATCTCTGATGAGTTAAAAGGAACATCCATATTTCTTGTGGGTAAGTTCCACTGTCACAATATGTGCACTATTTTTTTTCTTTATAAAATCTAGTATGAGTGCACACTGATATATTAAGCATATCAGAGAAGAGACGGATTCTTCTTGAAACTGATAGTATTGATGTCTGTGATTGTTAGGAATCAATTGTGCCATGAAAACTAGTCTGGGGAAGCTTCTAGCTGATGCATTGAGATATTGCTACTTTGACAGGTTTTGTATCTTCTTCCATGTGACAGTAGAGTTTGGCTCTGACCTTGAGTTGAGTGTTTGATTCTTTTTTTTTTTTCTTAATTTTCTAAATAGTGATAATTTGATCGAGCAAGCTGCTGGTGGTGAGTCTGCAGCTAAATCCTTTCGAGAAAAAGATGTGAAGGGATTTCGCGAATCTGAGGTGTGTTTTGAAGAGTGTTGACCTTGATCATATGATGATATTACATGTGGCAAGTTAAGATTTTCCTAGTTAAGAATATCGCAACTTGATTACATTTGTTGCCAGACTGAAGTGCTTAAGCAGTTGTCATCTATGGGTCGTTTGGTGGTTTGTGCAGGGGATGGTGCTGTCCAGAGCTCAACTAATTTGTAAGATTAATTCTTCTTTTGCTGCAACAGTCTTACCAGTTATTCATCCACTCTTCTTTGTACCAGCATGCTAATATTTCTGGCTAACTATATGTCTTGTTGACTTTTAAGGGCTTATTTGAGGCATGGGATTTCGATTTGGATAGAGGTTCCCTTAGATTTGTTAGCAAATGAGATACTGAAGACTGATGCACCATCAGCCGACAAACAACCCACATCAGATTCAAATTTCTTTTCAGAGGTCAGCCCACTATCCTGATATCCAAATTTTATGCAATAACTACCTTTTTGTTTGTATTACCTTTTTTGAAAGCAATGGTATAGCTAGCTATGTTTGTTTTACAACTGCTCTTGAGGATGCAAAAAAACAAGGACAAGAAATGTGAGGATATTTTGTTCGGAAATGCCCTTTTTGGAATGGAATGTCACATTTCTGGTGCTCCTGACATTATGCGCGCTCCACAGCTGGCTGTCTTTGCGTATTGGCTTTTATAGGGTCCTTTCATTTTTCTTAGGCTTGGTCGGTTAGTATCAGAAAGCTTAGTCTACTCTGAATTGGAAAGAGGATTTCTTACAAGCATAAGAAATGTTAATGCAATGTTGTTAAGCTAAAATTTTCATTTCTAGAACTGAATTGTTATTTTCATTAAGTCTGTGCCCTAATGTTCTACAGAGACAGATGCTTTTTGTCATGTTGTTACCTATTATGCATGCTGTGTTAAATCTTTCATCATTGAGTTCCCTCGTGCCAATTTAATGCATGCTTCTGTGAACAAACTGAGTCAACAGGACTTACTCCCAAAGGCCAAAACTGAACCACATTAGTATTTGAAGAAACTAGGAAGGACATGCAATAACTTGAGTCATGAAGGAAGACATTTCACATGCTGGTGGCTAATAAGATGTGATGATTTCCTCTGTATTAATTAATTAAAGATGATGCTATCAAACAATTGGTCGAGTTTAAATAGAAGTCAGCGATAGCTTGAGCCGTGAAGGGAGACATTTCACATGCTGGGGGCTCACATGATGTGATAGTCTTCCTCATTAATTAATCAAAGATGGTGACATCAAATAGTTGCTGAAGTTTATATAGAATTCAGTTAATATACAGATTTATTCTGAGGGTTATCTTGTAGAAATTTTCTTCTCCTCTTCCTCCTCCTTTTCTTCTTCTTCTTTCGTGATCTACTTTTCTGATGCGGGACGGGATTTAAGGAAGAAAATATGAATAGAAAGGGAAGGGGAGGGAAGATCTGGAATCCACCAGATGTTAACACAATGTTTTCATTCCAAAATACACGGTGGTCTGTGTCCCCACCATTTTCCCTCCTTGTGAGAGGTTATTCTGATTTGTGAACATTTAGTTTATAAATATTACGTAGACAAATTTGATTGGAAATGCTCAAAGACAATCTAGGGAGGGTTGAAAAATCAGTTAGCATGCTCAGGAATAACCAAAACATGGTGGAAAACAAATAGTTTCAGAATCTTCTTGGAAAATCAGTTAAGCATGCTCAGGAATAACCAAAACATGGTGGAAAACAAATAGTTTCAGGATCTTCACTGGTAACAATTTCAGATTATGAGCCATATTTTCCTGTGAGGTAGTACGAGATGAAATCTTTAACAAAGATGTCCCAGTATTATTATCTTCGTTTTTAGGAGAGCAGCTGGACTACCATTCAAAAATGAAGTTGTTATAGAGAATCTTTATTTTTGTCTTGTTTGTTGATATTCTTAAGCGCTTTATATATTGCCAGGACTGCCCTAATGGAATTAGATTTTTGCTTCTGTTTGTTTTGATGTTTATTTAGATCTGATTCATGCTTTTGAACTTTCAAATAAAAATAAATTGCTTCATTTATCGTTTTATATCTTGTCTATACCTTCATTCACAAGCCTTCTGATTATTCTCATAACTTGAAAGCATATTAACAAACATACGATATCCCTCTGTCTGTACCAGCTCATGAGCACCGGATATTAAGCATCTTGCACATATGCTTGGTTCAGTGCGTCTGTATCCTATCTGGCCTGTTTGTTTGTGGCGCAGGTCCATGCACAGGTACTGGACGAGCTTTCCAAGCGTTATAACGAAATGAAAGGAGGATATGGAACGGCAGATGGAATCGTCTCACTCCAAAGTAAACAAATATGGGAACCAGCTCTTGTTTATGTGATAATATTAGCCTTCATACTCTGAGGAAATAGGACTAACAGCCTTTTTCAACTGTTGCAGGAGTAGCCTCCCAACTAGGATATGAAGACTTGAACTCTGTTACTCCAGAGGACATGGCAGTGGAGGTAAAGAATAGGAGTTTTGTAGAAAAACCTTGAAAGGAGAATATGTAATACTTGAGTGCAAATTCAATTGATTGGACTTTGTTCTTTGTCTGAATGACATGCTTCAGGTTCTGAAAGAGATCGAGAAACTGGCTAGAGTGAAGAAGATGATGGAGGCTGCTGCTAGGCCATTTTAATGGACAAATGCACCATTTTACATCGTCATTGCCATATAGAGAGTTTCGTGCTTATTGGATGCATGGAGCATTTTCAGGGCCCAATCCTAATTGTCATTCACAACTCCAAGAGTGCTTCATGACACTTCGAGAAACTCATCACTGTCCATGAAGGAGCAAAGTAATGTTATTTCCTTTTGCGAGTTACATTGCATAAATACAAGACATTGTTTATAAGCTTAAAGGTCTAATTTCATATGCTTCACATAATTTGTTTTCAACCAAACTACACATACAATTTATTTCTATGCTACTGATGTGCGGTACGATCACCGAGTTAGCTGGAAGCCTTATTGTCTTGGAATATTGGGGCTGCAAAGCCAATGCAAGCACAAAAAATTTAGTTGGGCAACGGATAAATATATTGTTCTGTTTGGATTTTAGGTCTGCTAGAAGAATATTACCCAGTTATGGTCCAGGCAAATTGGCTGCCCCATGACTTGAACCTACATCATCGCACTTGGTCAATCTAAACCTTTTAAAGTTGCACTAAGCAATCACCTCTAGATTTTAGGTGGATTGTTTTTTCTTTTAATGTTTTCTTGTTTGCTGCACTTCTCGGGTTAAATGATTTAATTGTGCTGGTCAAGTTATTGGTCAGAACCTTATTGTCAAAAAAGAGAAAAGAGTAACTACTTCAGGCTTGGCTTGCTTAACAGTTTACAAGGACCATTAGTAGCTGTACTTAGAAAACTTCTGCATTTTACATGTTGGTCAATGAATCAAAGCTAAACCTTTCATTACTGTGGTATCCAAGCAATATATACTGTAATACTAAAAAAGATGTATGATATTTTTGTTCAGTCACCTAGAACAATGGCATGATATTTCAGTCAATCTAAAGTTTCCAGTATAGGTTAGACTACGAACTAAGGATACAAGTTGCCTTTAAACTAGCATTTTAGATTATCTGAAGGCCGAACGGAATACATGCAGTCTCAGGACAGAGCTGTTATTATTGCAGGTGAAGTAAAGCCAAGTGCATGGATTGACCACTGTTAGATCCCAGCTTTCTAGCATATTAATAAGATCCTCTCTCTCTCTCTCTGCGCGCTTTTTTTTTCCCCTCGTTTCAACATTGATAGGATCCTTAACATGTGCTCTCTGCATATGCAGAATATCTCCTCTTGGGCTGCAAAGTTAATTGACATAAACAGGAGGATTTTGATGAGTTCTTCAACATAGGTGAGTGTGTGTGAATGCGTGCGCACATGCATGCACTTGTGTGTGTGTGTGTGTGTGTGTGTGAGAGAGAGAGAGAGAGAGAGAGAGAAGTTTGCTTATAAACTGCATGACATTGCTTAGATGAGGATAATATTAATACACGATGAATGGATATAAGAACACAATCTGAAAAAGAAAAGTTAGAATATCACAAGCACTGCCAGGTTCATTCAGGTCACCAGTAAGATGATGGATCAAGGAATTAATGTTATAACAATAAGATCAGATGGTCTAGAAGCTGGATATGACAACCAACCAGAAGGAAGCCAGAAAAAGAAGAAATGTACTAAAAGTAGTGAAATAATATGCAGCCATAAGATCACATTAACGTTTCAAACCATGAAGACAGATGAGTTTAAACCAAAAAGAAAAAAGAAAATGAAAAAAAAAGAAAAGAAAAAGAATGATGAGTATTCTAAGGGAATAAAGCAGTCACAACTATTTTCAGTAATTCTTTTTCATACATTGTAGTTTACCATTCACATAGATGATCTGATACTCCTTGAACCACTTATGATTCAAGATAGCTATTATTTGTCCATGTCACCTCGCTTTGATTGGAAATGCTTAGTTTCTGTCATCAGACCAGGAACTGTAGACAGTAAGACATGTTACTTTTGTTATCAAGGCATTAATTCATCTCTTTTGCTTACAATCATGCTAGTATTTGAAAGATGCATTGTCTGCAACAAACACAACACACAAACATGAAACAGAGTCCGTCGATACTAAAATAGGTCAAGCTTCCAGGTGATTTAACATAGCTTCATTCGGTTCCCATCTCATCATCCTCCTCATCTTTGAGATGTGCCTTGAGGCTCTGAATCTGAGGCTGGCAATCCTTGCTTTCCCATGAGGGATCTATATTTGGTAACTCATAATCATCAGGTTTCAGTGAGAGGGGAAACTCTGGGAGGTCAGGCAAGGACTGGAATGCTCTGCATCAACAAAATAATATGTCAAAAGAAGATGAAAACAGAGAAACCAAGCAGAAATCAGAATTTATTTCGTTCCTCAACTCAGCCTCAGGGTGTATATATGCTGCCCAGAATTACTGGGTGGCCAATAGAAGCAAGGTCATTAAGGAGAAAAATAAAAACCTATCATATGAAGAATTATAATGCAATATTGGGAGTCACAAATACAGTTTCTCAGCCCAGCCTCAGTGTATATTTGTCCTGCCCAGAATTACTGGGTGGCCAAAAGAAGCAAGGTCATTGAGGAGAAAAATAAAAACCTATCGTATGTAAAATTATAATGTAATATTGGGATTGGCAAGTACAGTACACAGACCAGAAATCCAGGAGCATCCCAACATGGCACGTTCAACAACATGAATAAAAATTTTCTGGGCTGCAACTGTTAATTAGAGTGAAAATTATGATAAGCTGTCTAAGCTAAGGACATCTAAATATCAAGTATGAAGCATAAGCTAAACAAGGCGGTCCGTATTTTTTTGGGTCTCAACACTAAGTCTTTTCATATTTTCACCAAAACAAAAAACTTGAATATTACACAAGCAAATAGCCAGGAGGAAATCCAAGTTGACTTTAGAAAGGAACGAGAATGAACTTATGTCTGAGGAAAATTATGATGCATCTGCCATTTGTTTGACCCAAGCAATAAAGAACCTGTCACCTTAACTAAAGCAAAAACAAGTAATGGTTAATGGAGACTTAAGATTCATTAGAGGTTTGATACCCATTCTTGTCTTGCTCAATAGGATAACCATACATCTGAGACTTCTTTGAGGCTACTTCAGGTATTTTCTTACGTAAATGCTTCATGACACCCCATGCAGGAGGGACCCTGCGGACGGGAAGGAAAAAAAAATGAGGTTCAGGTTCTACGTCATGCGACTTTAAACATTTCCAAGATAAAAGTACCCTGTGATACCGAACGAACCTGGTGACCGGGGCTGCCAAGCAAAAGCTTAAGCAGGCTCTCTTGCTATCTGTGAGCAGCTCCTCGGCAACAAAAAGGCAGCAAACTGCATTAAGATGATTGCTAGATCCATTACCCTTGTCAAGGACAAGACCGTGATAGTAATATGCTGCTGCCTGACAAAATAATGCATGAGTAAGATATTCAAGATTGTTTAACAACTAACATGAGGGCTGGTTTGGGCATAAGTTACAAACTTTAGCACCTTAGCCTCTAGGTACTTCCATTTGATGAACAAGAGAAGCTTCTTTCCATATGCATCACTGGTGTCACATCCTGCCATGCAGTAGTGAACCTGAACAAAAATAATGAAGTAAATGAACAAGAACAGAGAGTTGTGAAACTTTTTACAGAAGGTTCAGTGATCGTCCATCAAGCTTCTATTTTTCAATGGAAATTTTAACATAGGGAAATGAGAAATGAACATTACTATCAGAGCAGAGATCAAAAATGAAACAAATCTTTTCATTTGACGTCTGCCTACAAATATCCCTAGATGGTGCGCACTTTATTCGGTTTGGAGACATTGATTTCTATTTTCCTCTTGGATGTTCCTTATTTTGTTGGTGTGAAGGTTGTTCCATGCTACTTGGTCTTAATGGGCAGAGGTCCTGTCTCTACCCTCCAGTTAGCACTCAATATGTTCCAAAAATCATTATTTGTTCTGCATGATACCTTAGTCTTCAATTGTTTTTTTTTTCTATCTCATAGAGTCATATAAATCCAAAAAAAGGCTACACAATTATTACATGGGGACCAAGCCAATAAAAGGGCTCGTATCAATTTCCAAAATTCAAATTTCTCTACTTCTGCAAATTTGGGGTTCCAGTTAGCAGACTATCGATGCACCAAGAAGAGCATCATATATTTTCTTTTCGAAAATGTGTCACTAACCTGGGAGAAATAGCTGACTGCCTCGCATGCCAACCTCCTCTTTACAGACAATGTGGCCTTTTCACACTCGAGAGCCAAGCCAAGCTGCATCTCTACACTCTGGATTTCATAACATCAGAGAACAATTTGCATTAGATGCATTCTATGTAGAAATTGTAAAAGAGTAAAAAGTAATCGTTAAGGGAAACATAAGGTATTCTGACAGAATGTAAAATAGTAATTAATAATACTAATATAAATAATGTCGCAATTATTTAAGATTAAATGTTCCTGTTCTCTTTTCAGCTTATTGGCATATTTCTTCATTTCTGTCTCACTTGTCTTGTTGGTAAACTTTGGGATAAATGAGTGAGGTTGGAAGAGTTTAGTTGATCATTTCAAGCACATAAACATGGAATTAAAATCAATTAAGAGCCAGAGATACTAGATAATAGGACAATACAAAGCTCAGAACTCATTGGGTTCATTCAAAACTCCAAATTGTGAAGGCCACAATGAATAGATAGAATATGTGCACCTCCTAAAACAAAATGGAGATCAAAATGAGTGGCCAAAATATGACTGCTCAATTTCATTTTGAAGCACCGTCGCCCAATAGAAATGACCCTACCGAATCCACCTACTGCAGAATCAACAGAATAAGAATCCCCTAATAACATCCTAAGAATATGGGGTTCTCGATGATGGCCTAGTACGACAACCCAACTAATAAGAATCCAACCCAAAAGCTTGAGCTGATAGGAGGATGGGTCCATGTGTATTTCAGGCCATCAAGGGGGGTGTGGAAACAGGAGAGTGGAGCAAAATAGAGATGCCTAAGAGATGGCTGGCTCTGATACCATGATAAAAATTTAACCTGAAAGCCTAATCAAATAGGTGGATGAGCCCATGTGGATCTAAGACCATCTAACATCCCTTGTCTTCACAATGTGGGACTATTCCCACATCTCCAAACACCAACAAACAAACACAGCAAAGGCATGGCAACAATTTACTTATCATGGCCACTCCATCTAATGAAGGAAATTCCTGAAATGATGCTTTAATGGATTTTCTTTTTTGTTGAAGCATTTTTATATTCTTTTCAATTTACTAGGTACCTTTAGGTTTAGACATGTCTAGTATTGCTTGCTTTATAATGAAGAATTTTACTGCGATTAAAAGTTAAAAATAATTTTTTTTTTTGGATTTAATCACATTCTGTATCTCAGAGATCAGTCACTCAAGATCCATGGTTTTGTTTGCGCTTTATGGTAAATGTGTTTACGGTAGTGCAAAGTGACTTTTCTAGAAGTGCTACTATGCCAGAAGCTTTTTTGTTTCCATGTTATTGTAAATGTGTTGAGGGAAGCTCAAGGTTACAATATTCTAGAAGGACTATATTACCAAAAGAATGCTTTAATAAATTTATGAAGTGCTCTGAACAATGTTTCAAAAGATTAGACCTCATATTTCTTTCATTTTTTCTAAATTTGCTCTCTTATGGTTGTGATTTCTGCTATTTGACTAAAGGGTTTTGATTGAGTGATGGAAGGATGAACTTCATAATTAGTGAACTTTCTAGTTTCATCTTATCGCTAGCACCTAAAACCTTAAGTTGTTTGGGAAGGGGTCAACAATATATATCAGGCCTTAAGACACGGACACCCTCCCCCTCACGTATGGTCTCGACCACGCATGGGAGGGTATAAGAAGAGTCACAAACAACTCAAAATAACAAGTTGAGAAAAACTCAAGTAACAACTAGGAATAAATCAAAAACCGACTCAAGATAAGGAATAGGTGGTATGAAGAAAATTAGTGTGATGGGGATTAGAAATCTTGACTTTTGGCTTTGATACCATGTTAATTTTACCAAATAGACCTCAAATGCTTAAGCTATTGAAGGGGTCATCTTGGTAGCAATCCTTGCTCCAGAAACTAGTACCATGTCTTATTCTCGTCTTATCTGGATGTTTGATGCTTCTATAAATTCTTTTTCATGTTCTAATTATACTTTCTTAAATTACAAAGTGGAAATATCCCTGCTTATTTATGTATATGTTGGTGAGGTTATAATACACAGGGTGAAAAAAGAGATTCTACACCCAGTACAAAATTCAAAGTCATGGTCAAAAAAGAAATATCAAACCATTGAATATGATCTAAAAGACTTAAATGTCTTTGTACAAAACAAATCATTTGTTGAGACCCCGAGTCCATGCTTCACATAATCCCAAAATCAGCATATTATATCATCCCAAAACAATGGAAATCAAAAACCTTTGACGAAAATATGAATTTTCCCTTTATGCCATCAATTTATTACATAATATCAAAAGAGAAAAATAAAACATTTCATTTTGTATGCCGGCAGTTTACTGGCTACTGGAAAAATGAAGTGCTGAAGCAACAATCACTCGAGATTATTTACTTTAAAATGATAATTTTGGTAAATGATGGTCTATGGTGTAAGTATACACTATTGACAGCAGCAATTTGAAGGACATTGACCTCCAAATCCAATTAGCTGGAGAGAATTACCTGGGCCAATGCTTGAACAGAGATGGCCTCCAACATTCCCTCTTGCAAGCTGCTTGGCAGACTCTTCCTACAATTACAGGTTTCAAGCTAGAGATTAAGTTCGACCGGAGAAATACCAAGCAAGCACAATACAATCAGAAGTAAAGGAACCAACTTGAGGAATATCATAAGTTTGATCCATGAAAGTTGATGCCATACCTAACTTGCATAGGCAACTGAACAAGTATATGATGAACACAGTAATCCAAGCACCCTGCTGCCTTGAGCAACAAATCAACAGCAACCTTCTTGGCATCTGTCAAGGAAAGCATGCTCATGAGAAATCAACAACTTTCCATGGCCATCTCTATCTTAGAATCTGTCCAAAAAACAGAAACTTCTCTGCATCTGAGAACTCATATGTGCTATAAGTTCCATCAAAATGAACAGACCTTCTGATACCACCTTTCCACACTTATCCATAGAATCCTTAGGAACAAGCATTAGATTTGCCTCCAACAATGACAGCATAGCCATCATGTGAACGACCGACAGCAACTCATACCAGGCGCTTGCAAAACAAGTTTCCTACAGATAGAATGCAAAATTCCGCGTCAGAAATCCCAAAACCATAGAAGTAGAAAAAAGAATGGAAGAAATCAAAGAAGAAAATATGCTCTCTTGTCAATTTCGGGGCTCTTACTTGATCATCATCTCCCAAGCTTTTCCATTTGAATTCCACTGATGCCTCAAGACGGTGCTCTAGGGAGTACCAATTACTAAATACCATTTTAAAGCCATAATTCAGTAGAAAAAAGAACAAATGCGTGTGAAAGATCATACCTTTCTTGGTCAGACCAAGTAGAACAGGCACATACTCTTCGAGAGCTCGCTCGAGTTCGGAAACAGTAGGCACAGCAGCAAGATCTAATAAAGATTACGATTAATAACAACAAATTCGAAACACAAGACATACGTAGAACACAATGAAGCTCAAGATTCTTACAACTTTCTTCAGCCAACGACACAATCCGGCCCCGAAGTGTGGATAGCTTATCTAAAACATCCCGAGACACTAAACCTCTGAGGGGCCGAACAAGATCCACGGCCAAGGGGATGCGGAGGGCCGGGACGAACACGGCCACCTCATGGATGCTGCTCGGCTTCTTCCTCCTCCTCCTTCCCACAATACACGAGATTGGGATGGATGAAGTGCAGCCCATCCTTCTCCACGATCAAACAACGTCTTTTGCCATACATCCTGCACCGGCAAACATGCAAGCGAAAACAGAGAAATTTCGTTAACAGAGAGAGATGGAGGGGAAGTAGAATCTGGGAATCAAGTCGACCCTGAGGATTTAACTAACGAGAAAAAAAAAAGGAAGAAAAAATTCTACAAAATCAGTTCGTAGAAAGGAGAAAACAGCGAATGCACTAGATCCATCAAAAAGATGGGATTTTTATTTATCAAAAAAAAAGGAAAACAGGGAATGCACTGGAAAACCGTCAAAAAGAAAGGATTTTGATTGACCAAACAAAAAACCTAGGACTTTTGCAGTCTCAGATGGTCAAATGGAACCCTAAAATGTAATCAAAAGCAATCAAATTATAAATAGGGATCTGAAGAAAACCAGGGGGGGGGGAGAGAGAGAGAGAGAGAGAGCTTACGGGAAGTGAGATGGGGAGGGAAGGGGAGAAGCTTCGAAGTGGTTAAGGAGAGGTGGGAGAAGAGGATGAGGATCTTTCTCACGCGCGCGAGCCATGGAGATCTTTGCGAGTTCCGAGAGTGCGCTCACATGGCGCGGGCGGAGGAGCAGCAGCGAGTAGTTGTTAAACAAAAAAAAAAAGGGATTTTTATAAGACTAACGCCTCTGAAGACATTTACACAGTGTCTTCACAGAGAGAGAGAGAGAGAGAGAGAGAGAGAGAGAGAGAGAGAGGCTTGACCGTTTGAACCACCAGCTCCATGGAATGGTACGTGACAAGGTGACTCTAACTAGCTGTTTAGACCATATGATCCATGGAATGGTACCCTTGGACCCATAGACCATATGATCCAAACATCAAACTCCTTCAAACATGCACAGTAGCATTTAGTAGAACACTACGCTCAATCCTCCTAAGCTGGTGACGGTATAAGTTTGGGTGTACTTGAAATGTGCAGCTACCAAGCATGGCTTCAAGGTAGTGAGACTAGAAAGAAGCCTTAATGTGGACCAAATCCATGGAGTTGTGTGTTCAATTGGTGGGAGTCAGTTGACATGGTGTACAAGACTTCAAAGATGCACAACAAAGAAGCAAATGCTGCAGAATTCTATATTTTATACACAGAAGTCATGTGGCTTTGGTTAGATCTAGGCATGGCATTTCATAACCCACATGGAGACTGATAATGATAATTCTGAAGCTAAACATTCTCTTAGCACATCCTTCTCTTTTGTTTACTTATTAACAACTGCGAGATATGGTTATTGTCATTCTTTTTTTCTCCCCAAGTTTCCTCCTATGTTTGGGCTTAATATTTCTGCGAGCAAAGCTAGATAAGGATTTGCTCTTTGCACTTACCATCAAGTAACTATGAGTAACTTTATATATCAAGTTTCATATAACAAAGATCGTCCATGAACGCAAAATGAGAACACGAAATTGGCTACGTTTGCATCTCTAGGATCTAGAAATGAGTAGAATAAAGTGAGGAAAAGCTTAAAATTAAACTTTTCCCCTTGTTCAACCACATCTTCCAGCTTGGCTGCATAGATTCATGTCACATGAACTCCATATGCCAAGATCATGGGCTGTTTGGGTGATCTAATGTTGTTTGTAGGCTAAATGTATTGACACTAAAGGATTCGCTTGCACCAAGCTCGAGCATTCCCAGCCCTACTTCTGATGAATCATTCTAATCAGGAACAACAGCAATCAGTCAGAGAAGCATTTGATGGTTGACAACACAATATACTTGAACAGATAAAAGCTCCCAAGATATTAGAGAAACTGAGATTAACTCTTGGGAGGTTTGCTGAACACAAAGAGGAGCCATCTGATCCAAATCAATCAGCTGACCTGCATGAGCTCAACACTCGCCTAAATATAATGCTACAAAAATCTGATAAAGTTTTCTCAGTTGCACATCCAGCTATAGTCGAGTCATTGCCAATGCATACGGATAGGAATCTAAACCTGAACTGAAGCAACTACATTTTCCCAGAAACTAGCATGATGGAGATCTAAATTTGCTCTTTTTTTTCTGAAACGGCTGATTCATACATTTCTAGTAATTGATACATCCAATAAAATCAGAAAATAATAGATCCCGAAGCATTCTAGGCAACTCCCATTTTCCAACCCACAAAGTACCTTCAGATTGTTTGGGCAGCCCCGTTTGTCTCTCTAAAGATATGCTTGGCCTGAAAGACCAACCCACCACTCATCATAGCTCAAATATCCAGAAACAGATTGTGGCCCCTCCCCACTACATTTGCTCATTTGAGATGCTATTCAAGAAACAGTGAAATTGCTGGATTCTAACCTTCATGAGACAGATTAAATGACAACAATAATAGCAGCACCAGCTGCGACAGTAAGAAAAATATATACAGCCAATGCTGGCCTCATTATAAGGCCTTTTCAACTACCATTAAGCCTCAGTTGATCTAACAAAACGACCCTTCAGCCGCTTCCTTGAATCAGCCCTTGCTTTCCGGGACTCGTACCGGATGTGCCTGTCATATCTGTATATTGTGCAGACACATATAAAATTACATAACTATTGATTATTAGTAAGAAATATCACTGACAAACTTCCATCATAGAATAGCTATACAAATGGGAAGGGATAACGGATTATGTCATGCCTGCGATTCGTCCTCTCCTCTTTGTACCGCAACATAGCCTTGTCCCTGTTGTGAGCCAATAATTGACTGTCAGCTTTCTTAGTTTCTTCTGCTGTTCCATTGCTGATGTAGTAGGATTGTTCTCCAAAGGAAATTTCCTTGCTTTTGTCAACAGGTCCAGGATCATGTAAATAACCAGTCAAGGTCTTAGTTCCGGAGGGTTTTGCTGAATCGGTCGCATTATTCTGCCATTTACCAGTCCTTGCTGCCATGTTCAGCTGAAGAGGAGAGAGGAGCACAAGTAAGAGTGATCTGAGTTTTGCTTCTAAATAAAGTGATCTGTGTGCTTTTGTTTTTCTTTTTTCATCCGCATCTATAAAATCATTGCCCGGATAAATTATCCATAAAACAAATAATTTAAAGCAATCCTTTAATTGCTTGCATGAAAAAGTATTTTCCGCCCTAATGTTTTCTCGGTATAATCATGTGACACTTCGCAGAGTACAAAAAAAGAAAAGAAGTTTGCAACAAATTGTGTCCTTCAGAAAACGAACATAGGGACATATAAAAGACATATTGCAGCCATCCAAACTTCCCCAATGCAACACAACAGAATGTGTAGTAGCTGGGATCAGATGACCACACCTTATATAATTACAGCAAAGACACACTCACCTTCATTTTATGATTTCATTAAGTTAGTCTGGTTCTCATTTATGATTTACAGCAGCCTCAACCGTGATCAAATTCAAATGAATTGATCTTTGACATTTTGGATTTGAAAGTTTTGAATAACTCTGTTATTACCCAGTGTGTCATCTCTATATTTCTGAACTTTCTAGTTTCCACTATGCATATTTGACCATATGACTTCTGATGCTGGATATCTGTGATTAACAAACTAAACCTGCTCATCCAGTTGCTTCTACAACAATACCAAAAAGTTTGTCATGGACTCTTCTCTTCTGCTTTTTTACTTAGTTTTAAGATCGAAGTTGTTACTTTTGAAGATAATCAAGTGTCAAACCTGAAACTATCATGAACAGCTACCCAATTGCACAAACAGAAAATTCAAGCACTAACAATATCCATTATTTATTACATGAATAAAAGGCGCAACTAACTTATAAATTTCTCTATTCTGCAAGAATGCTCCACTATAAAATGGTAGAACCAGGTAAGCTTTTTTTAGAAAAAGAAAAAAGAAAAAGTTTCAATTCGAAGTTTAGAAGTGACACCGATGCTTCATAAAATTCATGACTAAAAAAAAATATTTCAGGGAAATATGATGAAAAGATGGAACAAGAATGATGGTGAAAACAATAGCAGATTAAAATTATCACTGATGTTATATGCTTTTACTGGTCATTTACTGATAAACGAGATGCATACCTACTGGAACATAGATATCCTCAAGCATATAAATACTTCATAGATGTCGCAAAGTTACTACACATTCCAATAAGTAAATATAATAGATGTATGCTTTACATTATGAGATGATACGTGGTAACTCTGAGTAGATAAGATATCCTCGATTGCTGAAGGGTCATTCATGTCATATACATAATCCATCACCTTTGTAGTTGCAAAGGAACTGTCTTTACGAAGATCACTATATCTATTAATCATAAAACCAGCATTGTTTGTACCATATCCAACTTCGTGCGGAGAATATTCATCATGATTTCTTGATCTTCCTAAATTAAAATCCCATATCTGCAAGGCCATAGATAGAATTGGATTCAGATTATAACAAGACTAAACTCAAAAGGCAAGGAGAGGGCAGAAAAAAAGAAATGTGAAATTGTAGCCAAATCAAGATGAGAAAAGAAATTGAATTCAGTATTATAGAGATGAAAAACGGAGCCAAGTTGATAATAATAAAGAAATTGAATTCAGTATTATACAGATGAAAAGCAAAGAAGCAAAATCAAGACCAAAAAAGAAATTGAATGGAGAGAACTTGAGATGAAAAAGAAAAGGTAGAGCAAAATCAGGATGAAAAAGAAATTGAATGAAGCGAAATCGAGATGAAAAAGAAAAAGAAATCAAACCAAAAAAGAAATTGAATGGAGAGAACTTGAGATGAAAAAGAAAAGTAGAGCAAAATCAGGACGAAAAAGAAATTGAATGAAGCGAAATCGAGATGAAAAAAGAAAAAGAAATCAAATTCAGTATTATATAGATGAAAAAAAAAGAAATCAAATCCAGCATTATATAGATGAAAAAAATTCGCTAGGAGGGTTTGAACCTCCGACCTTGTGAACCATTAACTATATTATTAATGTATCATTTTATGACTATGTAACCCATTAAGGCCCCGTTTGGAGGAGCTATTGGCGGTAGAAATTTTGAAAGTAGACCTTTTATAAAAAGTTGTTTGTTGTTTGGTAACTACATTTCTAGAGTGTTGGTGGAACTTTAACATATGAGTAAACAAACTGAGAAAGTACTTTTGGTATGACAAAATAACCATAAAAAACATTACATAGTATTATACAACGGAGTATAA
Source organism: Phoenix dactylifera (assembly GCF_051530095.1). Classification (NCBI taxonomy): domain Eukaryota; kingdom Viridiplantae; phylum Streptophyta; class Magnoliopsida; order Arecales; family Arecaceae; genus Phoenix; species Phoenix dactylifera. The sequence goes on along the minus strand of NC_143193.1, from coordinate 1,700,686 downwards.
TAAAATATAATATGTATTAATACATAAATATGTGATAAAGTATAATATTAGTGTAATGTAATATAATATTGTTATAATATTGTAATATAATATTGTATACTATAGCATAATAATTTAATATAGTATTAAATTATTTAACATAACAAATCAATGTGTTATGATATAATGTAATATAATATTATATTTATAGTATAATACAATAATAAAGGTAAAATATTATAATTATTAGCATAAATTAATTTTTTATACTTATAAAGGGACATTTTGCGTAATTATTCGATTTTATTATGGATATTTTGGTCCAAAAAGATGTTTTAGCTTTTTGGAAAAGCTAAAACATCTTTTTGAAAATTTTACTAAACACCTCTATTTTATCTAAAAGTATTTTTGGAGGGTTAAAAGTGCTTTTTGGCCCTCCAAAAGCTCTCCCAAACGGGGCCTAATTCATGATGGACAATGAAATGGCTGAGATAACTTATAGGAGTTACCCTTTGGATATTGTTATACACAATGCTAGAATAAAGAGAAACTCTCGCAAACATAGTATTGTAAGAGATTCATAACGATAAATGACTAATCGCTCAAGTCATGCAGTCAGGATTTTGCTCAAAAAACTATGCACTCAGGATGTGCTCACCATGTGCGTCCAAGAGACGATTATCAAGAGAATCGGAACCAATAGCCGCTTTAGTCAATATCATTAGCCGTGCCCAAATCAGAAGAAAATGAAGAAAACATTCATGGAAGAAGTCTTTCTATAATGTACTTATCGAATGAAACCAATCTAGAGGCTCCCATAGAGTTACCTAATTATGTCTTCATGCTTGCCTTATAATTTTTTCCTTAATTAACATGAGTAATGATTCAAAAGAATGAGCTGATACATCATGCATCACCCCAATCTCATCCCTGGCTAGTTAAGTACCAGGATACAACCCAAGTCACAGAGGGGGCAGGAATCTATGCAGATTCTTAACTTTTAGAGGTTGCATCGGAGGTGGCATATCTTATTCATTAATAATTAAGAGTCTCTAGCAGCATTTCCTATTGTATACATCACAAATAATGCTCCATTTGCCTGCTCTTAATTTAATATTCTAGACTAAATCTTAATCAAACATTTGACTTTCTCCCTTGGTTTTTACTAAATCCAAGAATGCATGCTAGAGAACAAAATTCATATAAATCCAGAAGAACAACTCACAACTCAAAATTAAGATTGGAACTTTGATTCATGAAAAAGGAACTAAATTGATAGAAATGGCGAAGAACAGCGAACCTGAGTAACATGTTCAGAAGGACCACAATCCCATACCAAGTCCTCATCCTCCAGAAGCCTATCATTTCCTTTGAGACCAGCGCATGCTGATAAGTCCAAATTAAGCAACGAGGTGAATCCTATATGCTCCACCACGCGGTTCTCTTTCTCGTACTGGCCGCCATTGTTATTGCTTGGCGTTCTCGGGCTGAGCTCGCCCGGCACCGGAGCAGCGACCGGCTCCCTTCCAGCCAATTCCACCAGCTGCCTCAGTAGTTCCTGCCACCCCCTTCCGCTCTTCTGGCGCTTGGCACAGGGGACGTGGAGATTCCCGAGCACCGGATCGACGGCCGGAATCGAATCAAGAGCCGCCGAAATGCTACTACAAGGGGAAAGCTCCTGGTCCCGAGGGGTAAAAGGTGGGATTTTTCCTGCGGAGAGATCGAAGCCCCAGGCGGCGGCGAGCTCGAGGGCGGAGGGGCAGTCGGAGAAGGCCTCGATGGGGGTCCGAGGGTGGGCGGAGTGGGCGTTCCAGTCGCATTCTGGACAGAGGGCGAGGCCGTCGACGGCGCAGAGGGCGGCGGCAGCGGCAGCGGCGCAGTTGTCGCAGAGCGGGGAGCGGCCGTGCCGGCGGGAGAGGGCGTTGGCAGCGTGGACAAGGCCATCGCAGGGGAGGCAGAGCTTCGCCGTGTCAGCGCAGCAGTAGAGCACGGCCGCCGCCTCGCCGCAGTGGTCGCACAGGGCAGACACGCCGCGGCCGCCGTCACCCATTTCCGGCAAAAAAACCTAGAAAGCTCGGAAATCCTAACCCGAAACCTAACCCCAGAATTCGGAGAGAGGCCCTCTCACTCACTCTCTCTCTCTCTCTTCCCTTCTTCTTCGCCTCTTCTTCGGTAAGAAGAGCAGGATCTCTCATCTTATAGAAGCTCGCATGGATTATTTTTTATAGATTTCTCTTAGATTTTGCCACGTAATCCATAATTCTAATCATAGCCGTTATTTTTCAAATCGAAATTAAGTTTTGAGTAGGTGTACGGCTCTCATTCTGTCGATAGCTTAGGTGGCGAAGATCTGGGGGTATTGTATCATCAGTTATTTAAGGGCGTTTGGAGTGTATGAATTTTGTCCTGGAATTGAGGGAAAGAAATCGACCCTTTCTCCTGAGCTGGCTGTCTGTCGGAGAAGTGAGCAGTGAGTAGTAGTATCCTTCATCTCATGGCATTAGAATTATACCAAAAAACAAATATGCACATCAAAAAATTAGATTTTCATATGCATTTCTATCAAAAAAAAAAAAAAAATTCTTATGAGTTACCTATTTGGATTATAAATAATTATTACTACTACTACTATTATTATTATTATTACTACTGGTACCATTGCTGCTACTGATATTTTATTGGTAGAATGCAAATTAGCTTGTTATCAATCTAAATAATAATAATTATTATTATTATTGCTACTATCCAATAAAGTTAGTTAATATTCTGTTCAAATTGTCATATCATTCTATCAAAAAAAAAAAAAAGTATGATATCTTATGGCAGTATTATAAGCTCACAAGATCCTGTCCTTGTATATTTTTAAGAAAGGAGCATGCTTTTGGAAGAGAGAAGCTCATGTGGAGCGAATGCAAGACCCTTCTGGAGAGTTGGAGGATGTTGGAATGCGTCATGCATGACGCTAAGACCCCAATCAGATCAAATTAAAAATTCCTTTCCTATTGTTTCAGTAACTGCCTCTGTAGGCCATTGTCTCGAAGCGAAGATCTAAGCTAATATAAAATTCTCTGAGTGTTCCAAATTACTAAAAATATAAATTTTTGTAGATTTTTTGTAGCTAAAGTAAAATCTATGCCTCTTTTGGTTGGCTCCCTCTTCTTGGACCCTCTTCTCCATGATAGAAAAAGGAGCTTGGTGGTGTCAAGTGGCTACGGTCGGATCTAAGCGAAGGAGTGGGTCAAGACGGCACTGCCGCTTTTGGGATTGCTGCGGCTCCTCAAGCTAAGCGTAGGCTTCTTGCAAACTTGTGCTCTTTTTATTTTTTAATAGGGCATAAAATTCTATACTGATGATCCAAACTGTTGCATAAGGCTAAGGATATGAAATCGATGGTGTGGGCTCAATGATGCACTTGTATATGTATAGAGGTAAACCATTGATTCGAAGGTTGTGATTGAATTCTTAAGAGTCTTGAGGGATACGATGAACTTGAGGTGGCAAGATTTTGTTCGCTTGGGGATACGAAGAGAGAATAGAAGAAGTAGATGGCGGAGATTTAAAGATGGTGTTTTTGTTTGGTTTTATTTCTTGGAAGGTTAGGATTGTATGAAGAGGAAAGATTGACTTGAGAACTATGATTCAATGTAAATGGATTTAAAAGTTACGATGAATTTGAGATGGTCATGTACTGTTGGCTAAGGGGTATAACGTGAGGATTGAGAATGTAGATGATGGAGATTTAATACGGATAGTTTTTTTTTTTTTTTTTTTTTTGTGTGAAAGGCTAAGATTATGGGACAAAGAGAAGGGCTAGTATTAGGGGTGAGAGGTTGATCTAAGGGAGAGAGGAGGAGCTAGATTGAGAAATTTGATTAAATTTTTTCTTTGTCACAAGAACAAGTGATGTGGAAGGTGAGTGGATGGTTAAGATGTTGTGGGAGAGGGAGAGAGTGATCTGATGGTGGTCAATAGTGGCATTGGTATAAATATTATCGAATCCAAAGGAAGGTTAGGGTTACTTAAAGTCTTTTAGGGAGGATAAAAAGGTCAAACATAGATTTGACATCCAAATAGATAAGGTTCATTATGAAAAAAAAATAGATTTTTTATTTAGTAAAGCTAGAAGTGGATGTGCACTTGGGGACACTACAGCACGGATTCATGAAAGCTGACCACGAGCCGATCGTGGTACTTGTAATTAATTTGTATGGATTTGGACTCTTAGTCCAACAAAGACGTCATGAATTAAATGGAGAGAGTATGAAGATCCGTGTGGGCGTATGTTTAGTCCTATATTAGTTATTCACTGGAAAAAATTTTAATACTTATGCAGAACTAAGGAACCTCAAAAAATACCATTCAGCTAGTCTTTTTAGGTGAGATCTTGAGTTGTTGCAGCATTCATGCTCCAACTAGAAAAAAATGGCATCATAAGTTCTATGAAGAGCGACAAGTGACATCTTGCTAAGAGTGAGCTAGGGTAAAATGTTGCGAGGTGAAGATAAAAGGTGGTTTTATCAATTGATAAAAAAGTGGCCAACATAAGCTAGAGCGTTTATGACAGAAATAGCATATGAGAGAATTCACTTTGAAAAAGCTATAACTATTGCATAATTATATGCTGTTTATGTGAAGCATTTTAAGATTATGATCAACACCCGATTTTATCTTTCACCATACTTTGATGCGAGGTCCTCCAACTATTATCATTTAATTTTTAATCCTGCATACAATTATATTCTCCATGCACAAGCACAAAGTTATATTCTTCTTGCACATAATTATATTATCCTTGCATACACATATATATGTATATACACCGTTACTTATAATTGTGCACATATTTGAGAATAAGTATGTACAGCTGTGAGAGGGTCGAGGATTTAAAAAACTTTGAAACTTGGGGTGGATGTTATGATCCCAGTCAACATGGACTAAAGTTAATAGCTCGGTCAATGAAGGGTCGGCTATTAATTTATTGTTTTAAGATTGTTTGATAAGTGCAAGTCTCATCCCAAGTCTCATCCTTGCTTTACTCCCTAACCAAACCCAACCTTATTCTACCAATATTAAACGCAATATTAAAGCCTCGAGGAACTTAAAATAATGCAGAAGTCTCTAGAGTAATACAGACAAATGTCAAATGGATTTCTTCATAATTTAATCCCATCCATCTTTTCCAAAGAAACCATATATAACAAGCGTAGGCTTGGAACTGGTTTCGAGCTGGTTTGGCTTGACTCGAGAGAGTTCAAATCTGGCCTGACCCGGCCAACCAACAAACCCAGCATGAAGAAATTGGGAAAAAAAAAGGTGTAATAGCTTTTCTAACAACTAGGATTTAAGATCAGACTTTGTATACTAGTTTTTTCCCGGCCAACAAAATGTTAAGATTTAAGACAACATTTTTAAGATAGATGAGTACCAAGCATGGATTCTAATAAGCATAGCTAATCATCTAGTCAATTATATCTTAAAGTTCCAAAATATCTTTATCTTGGGAATTGTAACTCTTCAATTATCATATAAAGGCATATATGTCGATTATGAGAGAAATCTTGAGACCAGGGAAGTCACAACCAAGGTTTTAAATATCAGCGCAGAATCTTGTACCATTTTTTCATTGAAATGATATGATATATATAGTAGTCGGTACAATACCCGTATCGATTTTGCATCAGTATGGTATGATGACGACGCTATCCCATTCTAGTAGTTTTGTGTATCCATGGTCAGAACAATTAATCTACCTCCACCAAGACTAATAATCTACCCCTACCAAATGTAAGCATGTGACAAATATTAGCATTCATTTCTATCATATTAACTGCATTCTCAATACTAATATTATTGAGTTGCTTTGTGGGTGTAGAAGTCTTTATTTATGCATAATTAGCAATAAATCTGGCATATAAACAGCAAATGAAATATATGTTTATGATATCCAACAAGTAATTAAGACATGCCAGGATCCAATCTACCTTGAAATGTAAAAATATGTAACAAACTACAAACAACATATTGTTAGGGTTACATGTGATGCAAAGTGCTAGTATCTAGTGATGACATTGCATTAATCAAAAGAAGGGAGGGACAAGGACCAGCTTCATTTGTGAATGATTTATATCATGGTGCCCAAAAAGCCTGGACCAGATGCAAAATAAATCGTGGAGACTCAACCCGAGCTAGCTCAATCCAGATATATTGAGCCTGGCTTCGGCCAGGTCTGACCTCTTTAGACTATGGGCTAGGCATGGGCTTGAAGAATTAGCCTGCCCATGCCAGGCTAAAATACTCTAGATATATTGGCAGGCAATTTAGAACCTGTAATGCAAGCTAAAATTGCTACACATAACACACTTAGGCAGTTCAGAGTTCAGATGCCTTGATGGGCAGGGGGAAGAGCATGGAAATCTTTCAATGTTAACATTTGCAATAAATTAGCAATAGAATCCAGATTTCCGACTAGATTAAATTGCAGCAAAGACAGACAAAATGTTTTGCTATCATGACCACATCAAATTGGAAAACTGGGATGCTACTGCTAGAATAATTTCAAAATATGGTTTTATACTATGATTAACAACTACTCTCTACCTAACTGTAGACCACCATTGGTTGGTAGGAAAGCGAAAGGTTTCACTAATCCTCAGCAAATGAAAATGTTCCACTTGATGAGCTGAAGGAAATTACTTGATTCATGAACGATTCGATTACTCTACGAAGGGCATAACTTGATTCATGAATAACCTAACTAACAGATGAAGACAAACAATTGAACTCACAGAAAGTCACTACAAGATGATTCCATGGGAAAGATGATACACAGGGGTTTGGATCAAGCCAACAAGGAAGTAAAGCCATATAAATGCAAGAAACCCGAAGAGTACGAGAGTTTTAGATATCTGAGATTATAAAGAAGGTGCACCCAATTTAATGTGGCCTATATAAGAGACTATAGCATCACCAAAGATCATCTTGCACTGAACAATAATTTTGGTTCAGAAGCTTCTGTTTTGTATACTGCCAATTGTGTTGCGCAACCTCTTAATTCAGATAACATTCTGAAGTCCCAAGTGTTATGCCTAATGAATCCGTTGAAGGATTAAGCTGCAAAATATAGATGAGCACACTTAAGCAGATGAATAGATTGTTATGAGCTTCAGTGCAAGGATATGGCATGGCAGCAGGAAGAGAGGTACAGTGTGAGGTCGGTTGCGAAAAAGATGCACCACAGTAGAGCTTAAAAGATTTGCACCGGTAAGGCATCTCGTTCGATCTGCAAGTATAACAACTTAATGATACATCTACCTTATATAAGCATAAAACAAAAATCAGCAGAGTTACATTAGCAGCCTACCATTTATACCTCCTATCAACAAATCAGTATAAGGAACCAAAACATTCACTTATGCATCAATTGCATATTATAGTGAAGAAGAAACGAGAGAGCCATCAGGAGGTTCCCACTCTTATATCCATTTTTGTTCAGATTTGATGTTCAAACTTCGTCAGACTACAAGTAACATTGCAGAATATTACAACTTCCATTGCGGTAGATCAGATTAGCAGATAGCCATGCTTTACATGTTAACCAGCCAAATAAATGCACTGCTTCAGTGGGAGATGTTGCAACAATCGTCCAGATTAGTATTCATGATTGTATCTAACTTTGAATGTGTTGTAAGGGTTGCCCAAAAGAAGATTAAATTTTAGATAATCAATAGATAAGCCTTCTCTGACCTTAGTGAAATCCTATACCTTTTCTCATGGTAGGAAGATGAAAGCTTGAATGCTCTAGCTTGCAATCTTAAGTAAACATCAAAAGAGAAAAACAGAAGGATTTTCCATCTGAAGATAGAAATAAGGACCTGAGAATCACGAAGGTCACTCGATGGTGGTCAGTTAAGCTTGAGAGAATCTAGAGCAAGCCTACAAGTTCCTAAATCACTCAGAACGATTAAGTTCACCCAGAACTGCCTTTGTTTTCCTCTGCAACCTCTGTCTTAATATAATCCTGCTCTCTGCTTCCTTTTCTGCTCTCTTTCTGTATTTCTTCTCTTTCTACAATATTATTTGCTACTTTCACTATCTTAATGAAATTTGGATCCATCTAATTCTCCCTTACATTCAACAAAGTGATAAGGTCCCCAGCATTCATGTTACAGTAAGACAATTAAAACTACAAGCAACAAGAAGAGAAAGAGCAACTACATTAAGTAGCCATTTATTTTCAAAATATTGAGCAAGCAAAATCAGAACCTTCCTCTCTTTATTGGTTATTAACAAAGAAAGACATCCCATGAACATCTCCCTACACACAAACTAACATACTTGATTAAAAGCACAGACAATCCATAGCATGTACACCATAATCAGAGCAAGATTAGCTATTGACAGAACTTAAGAAACAACCAACGGTAAGAATGGAGACAGTGGCCATAGTACATACAGATTGGAGCATCCAGGTCCGAATCCTCCCATCTCGTCAAGTTCTCGGAAACACTCTCCATAGCTTCCCCCTTCCCAAGCTCTCGAGGAGCCTCTTTGCCCCTTCGACTTCCATTGCTGCAAGACTCTGCAGAAACCCGCATGCCCCCACTGCCACCATTTGCTTCCGACACCTCCTCGACTGTGAGAGTGATAACAATACTGAAACAGGGTACTTCTTTTCGACGTTCCAAACCAAGGGATCAAGGAGTTGAACCACATTGAAGACCCCCCTCTCCTCCTTCCGAAATATCCTCCGGAACCTGGGGAATGACACAAGTGAGGCCAATGCCTTCACTGCAGCCTCCTTCTCCTCCGCCACCTTGGCTTCTAACATTCTGATCAGCCGAGGCACCGCATCCCCCAATTCCTTCCTCGTTCTCCCCACCACCGCCAGCTCTGAGATTGCTCTTGCCGCTTCTGATCTCGTGCCCGATGTGGTGCTATCCAATGCTGCGATGACATGCAGAAGGAAGCCGGCGCAGGCAGCGAGCTCCGCAATGTACCGGAAAGATGACAAATTGCGCAACAATCCGATGGCCAGCTCAAGACTTCGGTCATTGCCACTGCCGCCACTTTCCAAGTAGTTCTTGAGGCAATCCAAGCCGCCATCTTTGAAAATTGCAAGCTTTAGGCTTTCACCTTCGTCACCGGCGGCAAGGTTGCAGAGGCACCCGATTGCATTCTCTTGGGCAAGAGGAGTCCCCGAAGCTAAAAGCCTTACAAGGACGGGGACGCCGTTCTCTTCCAGGAAGTTCTCCCTGAGTTCTTGGACGCCGGCGAGGTTCTTGAGGACGCAGGCAGCGGCGGCCTGGGCGGAGGGCGTGCCGGCGCAGCAGATCTCGAGGAGGGCGGCGATGCCGCCGCGGGAGCCGACGGCCATGGCGTTGTCCTTGGCAAGGGTCAGGGTTTGGAGGGCGGCGCAGGCCTGCTCCCGGGCGGCAGGGCCGCCGCAGTCGGACTCGATGGTGCGGACAAGGTGGTGCAGAAGGGGGGCGCCATCTGCGACCAGCACGTGGCGGCAGCTCTCGACTGCGGCGATCCTTGCGATCACGGCCACGGCCTTGGCCCGGGCCTCGCCGCCGGAGGAGGAGGAGTCAAGGAGGCGGAGCAGGGCCGGCAGCACCCCCTGGGCGGCCGCGATCAGGATGTTCTTGTCGTCCTCCCGGAGGAGCGCGATGAGGGAATCCAACGCGGTGATTCTTGACGCCGGGCTCCCGATCTGAAGGCGGGTCACGAGGCTCCTTGCCTGGGAGCGGACGGATTCCCGGCGGGAGGTCCCGGGGGCCGCCGCAGCCGTCGCCTGCGGCGGGGTCGGGGGGTCGAGGAGAGCGCCAGTGCGGAGGAGGAGGTCGGCGTCGGCGGCAAGCTGGGCGAGGGTGGCGGCGACGGCGGCGATGTCGCTCTGGGTGCGGAGCTTGCCAGCGGGGGGGTCGGGAGAGCGGCAGTGGAGGGCGAGGGGGAGGGTGAGGGAGAGGGTTTGGGAGAGTGAGCGGAGGAGGTCAGCGGCGAGGGGGTGGGAGTGGGAGGGAAGGTCGGAGAGGTCGTTGAGGGCGTCACGGAGGCGGCCGAGGGTGGCGGCGACGGCTGACCACCGGCCGCGGAAGGACTCGACGGCGGAAGCGGCGGAGGCGGTGGAGGCCAGGAGGCGGCGGCAGTTGTCGAGTGGGTCGGGGTTTTCCGGTGACTTCATGGCGCGAAGAGGACAAAACCGGGAAAAGGGAAATAAAAAGGAGAAGAAACAGAGAAGAAAAGAGAAGAGTCGTCCCCGGACGAAGACGGCGTCTCTTTTCCATGTAATAGAGGGAGAGACTTGGAAGTTCATACCTTCTTCGACACTTTGAAAAGGAACCCTGAGACTGACTCGTTCAATATTCTTGTTTTTGGTTCCCGCAAGAAAGAGACAAAACCTATCACCTATGGGCGAAAGATGGTTCTGTTTGTAGGTTTGTTTTGTGGGTCCGAGAAATGGTTTACTAACAATATATCTTTTATAAGGGGACAGAGGAGTACATGGAAAAGGACTGATGGCAATGAGGTATACAATAAGTCTGATTTGACCTGCTATCCTGGGATTTGTCTTGTGATCTGTAACACTTAATTATGGCTGGTAATTGTACTTTAACTTCTGATTGAGTTCAAACTTTGCAAGTGCTATTATTGTTTTAGTTATTTTTTTCTTAAGAAAAAGTAGGGGGGATGATGTGTTTGTTACTCGGTGCTTTCATTCTTTCCTAGTTCTACCATTTGAGGTTAACTAGATGGGTATCACCACTTTTAGCTTTTTAGCTTAGTTCTTCCATTTTAGGTTAAGTGAATGGGTATCACCATTTTTAGCTTTTTAGCTTAGTTCTTCCATTTTAGGCTTTGTTTACATGTGCTAGCTGAGTGCATGGCTTTTGTGGCTTCGAATTAGAGTTGGACAACGGGCCGTGCCGGGCCGGCCCGGCCCAGGCCCCCCGGGCCAAAACTCTAAACGGGTCGTGCCTGGCACGGCCCGCTTATGAAGCGGGCCGTGCCTGGCACGGCCCGTGAGGCACGGAAGGCAAGCCCGGCCCGGCCCCCGGCCCCTCTATTGGTGGGCCGGGCCGGGCACGGCACGGCACGGGCCGTGCCAGGCACGGCCCGTAACGGGCGGTAACGGGCCGTGCCAGGCACGGCCCGCAACGTCTCTAAACGGGCCGTGCCTGGCACGGCCCGTCTGGAGAGGGGGGAAGAAAATAGCCGTTTCCAACGGCTATTTTCGGGAAAAAGACGGTTTTGCCCCTCCCAACAGTCCTATAACGGCTGAATTGAGGGGTATTTTGGGAAAAAAATTTTTTTGGGCTTCTATAAATAGCCCATTCCTCCCTCATTCTCACCACACCAAACCTCTCATTCTCTCCTTCTCTACTGCTATTATTTCTCTCTTCTAAAGTGCTCTTCTAGCAATTTAATTTTTAGTTTGTTCAAGTGCTACACAAGAGGAGGTTCCTGTTGAGAAGAGAAGGTCGCTTCTGTTGAGAGCACAAGAGGAAGCTCGGAATCTCGGCGCTGCCTCTGCCCTCCGACCCTCTACTCAATTCCTCCTTGCGGTTAGTTTTTATTTTTTGAATTAATCATAGATATGTCATCTTTTGAGGAAAGTCAGTTTGGCATTCCTGTTTCTGAGGGGGAAGAAACTAATCCCCAACCCCCTGTTCCTAGTTCCTCTAGAACTGGTGAACCGAGTGAAGGTCAAACCTCTTCTCGTAAGAGGACTAGTACTGTATGGAATGAATTTGATAGAGTTATGGTTGAGGGAGTCTGGAAAGCTAAATGTAAAAAATGTGCCAAACTTTATAGTTGTAGTAGTAGTGGGGGAACAGGGCATTTAAAAAGACATCAAGAGAGTCATAGGATGCATGATTCTCATGCTCAAACTCAAAGTAGCCTTAATATACAAGGGGGATTACTTGTAGGTAATTTTGCATATAATCATGAAAATCAAAGAAAAGCACTTGTAAAATGGATAGTCAAGGATGAATTACCTTTTAGTTTATGTGAATCTTTTAATTTTGAAGAATATGTTCAATTAAACCTACAACCTGCTTACAAAAGAACTAGTAGGCGTACATTTAGAAGAGTAGCTATGACCAATTTTTTAGCAATGAAACAAAATTTAATTGAAACACTTTCTACTTTAAATGTAAAAATTTCATTAACTTCTGATATTTGGTCAGCATCTGTAGGTAGTAATTCTTTTATTGCCATTACTGCTCATTATATTGATAATGATTGGCAATTAAATAAACGTATTCTTGCTTTTCGTGCTTTTGATTTTCCACATTCTGGGCAACAAATTTCAAATATAATTTATCAAACTGCATGTTCATATAATATTAATGATAAAATTATGTCTATTACTTTTGATAATGCATCTAATAATAATTCTGCTGTTGTATTATTAAGAGACTCATTGCATCCCATATTAGATGGAAATTTACTGCATATTAGATGTGCATGTCATATCTTAAATCTTTCTGTTCAAGCTGGCATGGGCATGATTCAAGATGTGATTTCAAAAATTAGAAATGCAGTTTCTTTTATTCATGCTTCTAGATCAAGACTTCAAGAATTTAAGGAATTATGCATAAATCATGGTAAACGTTTTAAAAAATTTAAACTTGATGTAATTACTCGTTGGAACTCCACATATAGCATGATACATGATGCATACCCATATAAAAATTTATTAAGTGCATATATTAATGATCGTGGATTAGGATTTACATTGACTGAAACTGATTGGAATAAAGGAAAAATTTTGGAAGATTTTTTGCTTAGTTTTTATAATGCTACCAATGTTCTTTCTGGTATTTATTACCCTACTTCATGTTCATTTTTACAACAAGCATATATAATTAGTCAAAAATTTGCAGAACATAGATATGATGATGTTTTAATGCCTATTATTCACCTAATGGAATCTAAATGGAATGAGTATTGGGACAGGATATGTCCTATGCATAACTTAGCTGCTGTATTTGATCCTAGAGTTAAATTAAATGGCGTGCTAATTTTACTTGATGCATACGCTGAAAATATGAATCAAAATGCTGAATCTGCTAAAGATGAGGTAAGACAACTTCTTTATGATATTTATGCTATATATGATGAAAAAATTCGTGGATCTAGAACACAAATACAAACCTCTATTCCTCCTTCTAGTAGTTCTCGTTCGTCATCTATTTTTTCATTCATTGCACAGAGAAGACACACACATGCTTCAAGTTCCTCTTCATCTTCTTCATCTTTAAGTAGTGAACTAGAATTTTATTTACGAAATGATCTTCAGTCTGCATATGATGAAAATCAAATAGAGAATCTAGATGTATTATCTTGGTGGAAGAGTGTTAGAAATCAATATCCTGTTATGTCTGCAATTGCACGCGATATTTTAGCTGTGCCGATGTCCACGGTAGCATCGGAATCCGCTTTTAGTGCAGGTCGGCGTGTTCTTGACGAAAAGAGAAGTAGGATGACGGGCGAAACGGTGGAGATGCTTCTCTGCTTCAAGGATTGGCTGGATGCTGAGGCAAGACTTCAAGATAAAGGTGGACATAATACAACATCCTCTGATGATGATGATACAAACACTACTGAAGACTGAAGACTGAAGACTGAAGACTGAAGACTGAAGAGTGAATACTGATTCACTGAATCACTGATGATTAGTAAGATTTCTTAATTTTTTATAATTGTACATTTTTATTGTATTCTGGAGGTCAGACCAAGGTCCAAACCTCGGCCCTTTCTTAGTTTCTTATTGTATTCTAGAATCTAGAGGTCAGACCAAGGTCCAAACCTCCCTTCATGTACCATTTTGATTGAAATTAATAAACTGGTAGGGGTCTATGCCAAACCCCCCACCATTAAGGTGGCTTTATATTCATAAATCAAGATTTCTTAGTGTTCATAATTTATTAATGTATTAAAAAAATTTTATCGGGCCGAGCCGGGCCCAGGCCCGGACCGTGCCAGGCCCGCGTGCCAGCCCGGCCCAGGCCCTTATGGGCCGTGCCGTGCTGGCACGCGGGCCGTGCCGTGCTTGGCCCGCGTGCCTAGACCGGGCCGTGCCGGCCCAGGCCCGAAGCGGGCCGTGCCTGGCACGGCCCGCTGGCCAGGATTCGCTAGCCCAGCACGGCCCTATCAAAGGGGCCGTGCCAGGCACGGCCCGTCACTGTAGCTGGCGGGCCGTGCCAGGCACGGCCCGCTTCGTGCCGTGCCGTGCCGGGCCGTGGGCGGCCCGGCCCAGTGCCCATCTCTACTTCGAATGATCGAATGGAGGGGGGAAAAAAGTTTTTCATTCAACTAATTCAATTTTTTAAAAAATAATTTAAAAATAAAAAAAATAAAAAATAGAATTTAAAATTTTTTGTTCTTTATTGATTTTTCAAATATACGAGTTGCATAGTTTCTATCTATAATGATGAGATCCACCCTTATACGATTTGGATCGGAGTTACTTTTCTTAATTTTAATAGGACTCTTTTTTTAATATACATTTTTAGTAAAAAAAATTTAAAAAATCTACAAATTTTGAGGAAGTAGATCTTGACTTTTACATCAATTCTGCTTTCTGTCGTTCTGTTGGATTCTTCTCGGATTGAGAGTTACGTCCGATCAAAGTATTATCCGAAAAGAAAATTTTTGGTTTGCCTGTTTCGTTTCGAGTATCAAATAATAAAATTTGGTCTCGATCGCTAGAAGAACCACCCTTAAAGAGTGTGGTATTGCATTGTATATCTTGAAAAATGATTTGTTTAAAATAAAATTCAATCGAACGTCCAAAGAAGCTAGTTTTACTTCTTAGCTTTACTTTTTTTTTTTTTTGATGGAACCTAGCTTTACTTTCACATGCTTAACGAGCTAGGATGGTATTCATTTCCCTCGAATTCCCTTTAAAGAAGCTAGATGAAAAACTAGTATCTACTTAAACTTCTAGTTGAAATAATCAATGAATGTTATTATAGAAACTTATGTTTAATCAAGAGCTTTCATTGTCAAATTTCAATTACCACCTATTCTGACCTTGTCTCACTCAATGTCGTTTGATGCATTGAAAGCAACCACCTAACTAATGGTCCATTCAACGTATCCATGGGCCAATTCAGCTATGGCAGTTATTGCCATTGTCCTTAGAGAAGTTAGCGGAAAAGCACAAAATGATGTCACGTTCCTAATTGAGATTTTTCATTGTCTTTCCATTCGGCTAATCCATAATTAGTCCTTTTCTTGCACTATAGAGCGATCTTGCTTAATGGTACTTAGGTTCTTCTTCATTGAAAAAAAAAAATCGGTAGCATGCATCATTAAGATGATAAAGTTTGCCTAGAGCCCACTTGACATTAAATCTTTGATGGAGCAGAAGAAAGACTAAGGCCCTATTTGGGGGAGCTGTTAGTAGTAGAGCTTTTGGAAGTAGAGCTGTTAGAAGTAGAGCTGTTTGAAGTACAGCATTTATAAAAAACTGTTTGCTGTTTGGTAACTACATTTCACTTTAGCATGTGTTTGGTAAACAAACTGAGAAAGTACTTTTGTGTGACAAAATGACCATAAAGGACATTACCAGTATTATATAACAGAGCATAATAAAATATAATATGTATTAATACATAAATATATGATATAATATAATATTAATGTAATGTAATATAATATTATTATAATATAGTAATATAACATTATGTATTATAGAATAATAATTTAATATAATATTAAATTATTTAAATAACATATCAATGTATTATGATATAATGTAATATAATATTATATTTATAGTATAATACAATAATAAATATATAAAATATTATAATTATTAGTGTAAATTAATTTTTTATCCTTATAATGACCATTTATCTCTCAAACAAATAGAGAGAAAGAAAGAAGAAGATTAAGAGGGAAAGGGAGAAAGGAATAGACAAGATAAGAGTTTTGGGGAAAAAGTGTGATTTAAATGAGGGTATTTTGGTCCAAAAAATAGCTTCCCAACAAAGCTGAAAACATCATTTTCGGAAAGCTTCAAATTGGAGATTCTTCCCAAAAACCGTTTCAGCTTTCCGTAAAAGCTGAAACAGGTTTCCGAAAATTTTACCAAACGCCATTTTTTATCTAAGAGTACTTTTGGAGAGCCAGAAAGTACTTTTTGGCCCTCCAAAAGCTCTCCCAAACAGGACCTAAGAGTTATGGAGAGAATACAGCTTAATTCTGTGACATTCAATGGTATCAAATTGCTTGGAGTATTAATCAAAAAACTGGCATTGCCAATTCATTACCCATATCCAAAATGGACAATTCATGGTTGGATTTGTAGGTATGTCAATGGGCTGGCGGAAGATATTTTTTCTTTTCCACGGCTTTGGAATCTGCATCGTCAGTTAACATCATCGGTTGCAGCTTCAACTTTAGCGGTTGGCATTCTCTTCAGAGACTCAAACTACGTTCGAACGATTAGATTTTGCAGAATCTAAAGCAAATTTTGAATTAGTTCAATCTGAGAATCTATCCCAAAATAATACAAACCAGCTGTGGGAGAATCTAATTATTGGTCAGGTGTTAGTCGTACAACTTGTTTGATTCCTATAGATTATGGTTAATGCTCTATTATATCATATGGGCATGGCTTTGTTTGATGATGTTGTTGCAAGCTTAACATCTTCTTTTTGTAATAATAACAGCAAGGGACATGAGCACTGATGCACTGCTGATTCATTGACTTTAAAAGGAATGGCCTTTTTATATACCCTTTATGATATGCCTACAGTCCCATCAAAAGCTGACTCACATGAAATGATGAACAGCTCATTTGATGCCTCTGGCTCTAAAGTTCAGCTTGCAAGGAGATTATTGTCAGATCTGCCAATCATTAGTGCTGGGTATACACTTGTGACTGGTGAGAGCCAGTGAATAACAATTCTAAATGCCTCCAAATTCCCACCTATCCATGTACATGCATTGAACTCCATGCATACCACCACCTTATCAAACTTCTTAGAGGTGGCTTACTTAGTTTTTGTGCTGGATAAACCTCCATCAGGTCATGTACAAGAGAAACAGGTGTCTGATTGATGGCTATCATTCTATAGGATGTGGAAGAATGAGAGAAAGTGATTGGAAATCTTTTACCACCTCAGTTATAGAAAATTCCTGCAGCGAAGATATGTGGCGAACTTTTATTGGATCGACGGCTCTGGGCCACCTTAGCTAGGGTTGTGGGTCATTTGATTAGGAAATATGATTTCAGTTAATATGATATTCGTATGACATATCGGTAATATTGGATCATTAGGTCAAATGTTTATTTTTTTAATATTTCTTGTCCAAAAGAAATGTGAGTCTGGGGATCATCGAAATGTAGAAACAAAGATATGCTTGCAATTTCTGGTCGTATATTAGACTAAACAAATTGGACTCTTGGTTTAATATTCTTGATCTTACATAACTAAAGGACCTGCAAAATAAACCAATCAGGTGCCTCTCGTCGGCATATAGCTTTATAAATCTACACAATGTTTGAATTCAGATGGTCAAGTTAGGTGCTCCAAATCGAAAGCCTGCGCATGTTGCATGCCATACTGATAATTCGTTAAACAACCCAATAAAAAAAATATCTAAGGCATTTATATGGATGAACAGAACTTGAATACTCTTTTATTTGTGATAGTAATGATTTGATATACAATAATTTTAAATTTTAAATTTACTTCTAATGATGACTTTTTCTCCTTTTTTTTTTTTTTTTTTCCTCCTTTGATAAGCTCTGAATGCCTTGGTAAAGAAATTCTTGATTCTGAGCCTTGAGTTCTTTGGATGGGCCATGAGCAAAGCTTCCATGAAACAGACATGAGTCTGATTTATGTTTTGATATGTGGAAGCCTATCAAAAGTGTTGACACTTATGCTTACCATGAGGTTATCATATCCATGCTCATCATAAAGTGCCATGAAGGAACGCCGAAAGCTTTTCCACTCAGTTGTCCTTGTTTCCCGCCATGATCCATCGAATCAAACAAACTGGACAGCCATAAAGGCAAAAGGGCTCAAATGCATAAGAACAAACAATTCTCCCTTTTCTTTTTATTTTATGTTATTTTATTTTAACATTTGCTCAAAAAAACTTAGGATCAAATTATTTTTTTTATGCACTGATGCCTCGCATTAAACTTGCATGGGCATAGCCAACAAATTCAAAAAAAAAAAAAAATAACGAAGGAAGAAAAAAAATAAATGTTTGCCTTTTTTAAATGAATCTTCCGGGCTGTAAAAAAAAATGATCCAATCAACAGCACTATTCATTTTTTTGATGAATATGGATGTTCGAAAGAAGCCACAATCTTATGATGAAATTGCTCAAATATATATTGCTATTATATTAGAATAATTTTATTTTATATCTACGATAAATCTGATCTATCTAAATTTTTTTCTACTTGCTCATCCAATTTTAATTTATTTATCATTAATATTTATGAAGTGTATGATAAAAGCTATCAGTACTCTTCACCGTCCCACTCATTTATGCTACAATGGTTATGAAATTTTAATGGCCTGGAATCCTATAGTACGTGAATCATGCAAGTAGGTTTTTGTTTTTGTACTGGTTGGGTTTGCTTCCCTAACAACAGTTAAATAGAGAGGGTTGGTGAGATAAGGAACTCATTTGGACTGGAATTTATAACAACTGAGGATCTCATCCAAAATAATTAGTTAAAAAATATTTTTTAAATTTTTTAATTTTGTATAATTATTTAAGATCTCTTCAGCGAATAACCAATATAGAATTAAAAACATGCCCGTATGGATTCTTACAGTAACAAATAGAATTTTAGTTGGTTCGAAGTCTTTTTTAATTAGTTGATGAGGAAGGCCCCATAGTTTTAGATAATGAATTAAAAACCTTTATAACAACCATTACCCCACTTATGTCTTTAATCTAAATAACATTAAAAATATAATGGATGCTATGTTCTGTTATATCTTGTCATTTCCCCTTGTAGAGACCATTGCAATATAAATAGTAGTGGCCGCTATTTTGACTCATACTTTCTCGTCAATAAAATAATATTCATTAAAAATTTCAAATTTTTTCTCTCATGATTCGCTTAAAAATGATTCTATGGTTCAAGAATATACGTTATCAAAAATAAACATGAAGGAAAAAAAATCAAAATTTGGAAAAATAATAGCCATTATTATCAAAAAAGGGAAAATAATATTATTTTTTCATCATTTCTTGTTATAATACCATTATAATAACCATTATTTTAATAATTATTTTAATATTAAAAATTTTAAGAGTAACTTTTTGAGATAAATAATTGACGCATTATTTCAAACTATGGTTCCTATGACAGCAGGCACATTGCAAATATCACTTGCCACGATAGATTTCAGTCCTGTATACTTCCTTCTATTCCCATCCTATATCGTTTATGATCATTGAAGTTTTCTTAAGAAATATTACTATTGAAGTATTTGAATTAATCACATCCTTATACATAGCCTGTTCAACTTTTTGTTGAATTGTAGCTTGATATGATCCTGGGCTTCTGATCATGAAAAGATAAAGAAAATTAGGAGAGGACAATATGATGATGTGCAGAAGGATTGGTGGCTTTAGTTATGGCAATAGGAGGAGGAGCTTCACCAAGGATTAGTGGGTCGTAGTTGTCTCAAATGGCAATGTGCATGTTAGGTATGTTGAGTAGTAGCAAAAGACTATTAATTTCCTCTGCGAAGTTTGAGTGCGGCAAATATTGGACTTTGAGATTAATTTCCTTTGTGTATTTTGTATCGAACATTGTGGAAGACATTAAAGTTACTGCCACTTAGCAGACATAAGCTACATTGACTCTAGATTGGTGGCAGCTGGGGCAGGGGCATCTATGATGTTTCGGTTCTTGGAGCGGAGCTGAGAGATGCATGAGTGGGTATCACCTATGCAAGAAGTATATTGAGAGCCGACAATATCCCACTTGAGGGAGACTCGGCGATGGTGGTTGGCTGGATTCAGAACCCAATGGGAGCAAATGGCGAGTATTCGCTCGTTGTAGAATATCTGAAGGAAGGTATTGGGTTGTGCCGCCTTCTGAGTCAACTATGTATATCGGGAGGCGAATAGGGCGGTAATGGCGAGTATTCGCTCGTTGTAGAATATCTGAAGGAAGGTATTGGGTTGTGCCGCCTTCTGAGTCAACTATATATATCGGGAGGCGAATAGGGCGGTGACTAGGTCGCCTCCAATATGGCTTAACATTTTGGTGGTTATTTGTGGGATAGACTTGAGGCTACCCTTTTTTTTTCCATCTTATTATATCCTCTGACATATGTGGATGTACTTATACTAGAGTTGCATGATCTATTCATATTATCAAAAAAGAAAAAAAGAAAAAGACATCAGCAACATCCCTAATAATACACTTCTTCTTCTTCAAACTGTAATTTCAAGGATGCATGGAGAAGCAAACAATAACTTCAGACGAGAATTCTCAAGAAAAAATGTCACAAGAGAAAGACCATCAAAACATCAAGTAGAGAAAATTCTAATCATAAAGATGAAGTTCAGAGTAGCTCATTCTAGAATGGATGGCTTTCAGAATCCATGCATTGTGGTTTCGAGATCAGATCAAAAAGAATGAGAGAAGGGGTGCTATGGAATAGAATTGAAAAAAAAATTCTCCAAAATGCTTTTTCCTTGCTCCTTAAGCAAGCTTTCTCAGAAAAGAAGTGGCTAAAGTTTCTTCTGCAAGTGGCCCAATCCACTTTCTCAGGATGTATCCATCCATTTGTTTGTAAGTGAATCTATCTACAATTGATTCTTGAGTTACAACTAGTCTGACACTAAATTAAACTTTCTAAACCAGTACTTCTTCCTTAAACCTTGCATTTTTGGGCTCCTTTACAACAAAAAACTTCAGCTCAAACATGGATAGAGTCATTATCTCCTATACATTCATGAAATTATTAACAATTTTACTCCGTCGATCAACCATTAAAAGCTACAAGTTTATGGTCAAAGTATTTGTCTTCATCATTAAGCGAATGCTCGAATTATCATTAGCCTATTACTGGGTCAGCACCAACCTGCATATATAAATTGATGAGACAGATATAGAAATACCTGAGCATCTGAAGTAAACTTTTGAAGTGTGCTGCCTTTGTTCTCACCTTAAGAAGGTAATTGTCTTTCTACTTTTCCAAAGTACGCAATTAGGTTCTATGTGCTCGAAGAAGTCAGAGTTATCGAAGTGAATGATTTCATCAGTCTGGAAAAGAATGAAAATGAGGAGAATATGTAAGATAGCAAATGAAGTTGGATGCAATTATGCATTATTTGCATCTCGTTCAATCGGTAATAAGGACATCTAGAGAATCCAAACAAGTAGGCCGTCGAAGATGGCATGAATGTCAATGAAAAGCATTCGAATATGCCTCGACAACACATTTGCGACACATAAGCCACGTTAAGCAGCTTCAAATGCTTATCTCTTCTCAATCCACTGTCATTAAGTAGGGCTGTCAAAGCCAAGAAGGACATGTAAGTGATTGTAGTCTCATTAATCTTTTTGAAGGAAGAAGCTTCGCATAATGCTTGTGCTTGCATTGCCATCACTTGAAAGGCTTAATCTTAGTGGATCCAAAATTCGGGGTCAAACCCAATTTGGAGAGAACAAAAAAACTTTAACTAGTGGCATATGGCATGGACTTTATTTTGGATAGGAATAATGTGTCTATAAAGCAGAGGAAAGGAAATGAAAAGTCATGAATTCATCCCATCTGGGCTTTATCAGTATAAAGAAGAAACATAAATTCGATAAGATTATGGGAATCCTTCCTCGCCTTTGAGGTCATGACCCTAATTACCTAGAGTGAGAGGTCAAAGCTGTGACTAGATGGAGAAAAGCTAGCTACTGGCCTATCAATCCATGGACTGTGGCCTTTGAGAGAGCTTAGAGGACAGAATTAGCTTTATGGCAACCAGAAGAAGCAATTGCTCCATGTAAGATACCATATAAAGCTTACTCTTTCCCTTCATTCCTACCACGAATATTCGTAAGGTGAATGCCTTTATATACATTGGTCCCAGGAGATCTAAGAGAATATATTCTGTATGGAAGAGAAGATCGAAAGTCGGCAAATAATAGGCCGCAGAAATGAAAAAGAAGAAGTTATGGATGTGGCAATTTTGTAGTCAGCTAATTTATGCGGCGAGCCGAATCCATATCTCTTCCCCCTTCTCCTATAAATGGAGGCAGACCAAGCAAGAAAAGCTACCATCCTCAAAACAAGGTGGGTCAAGCAGAGGAGGGGTCTTACATGAGGCTAAGAGTTTATCTTTGGTAGCCAAGGATGACTTGCCTATAATTTCTTCAAGATCTCAGTGATGCTTCAAGCCATCATGATTGAAATCTTTGTGTGATTCATAGGCAGTCTCCTTGGCTAGTCTATGTGGCTCTTATCTCTCATGCTAGACCTGCACCTCTTCCTTATCTTCGAGCTCATGTTCGATGCTATCGTCACTGATAAGCTTTCGAAGAAGGTACATGAAGGTGGGGGTGGTGCTATGAAAATCCATTGAATGAAGTTCTTGTGTTTACTTGGTGATTAGATTTGTCCACAAGAATCAGATGCTTGACTAATGATGTCAACAGATTATATTGTTCTGCATGCATGCATTCTTTATGCGGCGGCGCATGCTTTGCCCACACCATGGATTTGTCAGGCTCATGGTGACATATAATCGAAATAGCCTAAATTTTCTTCTTAAGCAATATATGCATCTAAATTTTCACCATGGATTGATTTCACTTCAATTGTTTTTGAGTGAACAAAATGAATTGTTTTCAAAGTTCTATATATAGTTCATTGCCTTGTTTCACAAAGTAGTACATGCATTTACTACTACAGCTATTGCCTTTTTGTTGCTACAACTTCAACTTACCACTCCTGTTCTATCTTTTAAGAATTGCTGCTGCTATTGTCTAATTTTCACCATTAGCAATTGGAAATGCAATAAGATTGTTCCCTTTTCTTTTTTTCCCTGAAAAAACTCCTTATCAAATGTGTTGAGGACATTGAAAGTTTCTGTCCCCGAAATATTGATGTATATGGTTTGGATTAACATTGTCTGGTAGCAACAAAAAATCAACTGATTCTTTTATTAATTCAAAACACAACTTACTCTTTTGTTTTTAGATGCAAAGAAACTAAAGGACAAAGGAATAGAATTGAATGAATCCAGAAGAAGCACCAAAAGACTTGGTGATGAATTATTTGAAGCTTTTCCTGACTTTGAATGAATCGAGAAGAAGCATAAAAAGATTTGGAAGGATTTGATCAAAGCAAGAATGTGGGCATGAGAACCATGCTTCTTTTGGAAAACCAAAAAAGTTTCTGCCTTCCAATGCCCGGCTTTTGGGCATATAAACAAAAATGCTTATTGCCCATGCTTTTAATAATTACCTTCGATGATACCCTTATAATGCTAAGGCTGCAAATAGGTCGGATTGATCTGTGACCTGACCTAGCCCGACCTGTGTAGACTCGATCCAACCTAATTTAAAGGACCCATGGGGTCGGGTCGGGTTCTAAGATTGAACCCGTTCCATTTTTTGAGTCCGGTTCAGGTTTACTAAATTTTGACCCAACCCGACCTATTTGATTTTGGAGGCAATTTTGGGTTTCATAGCCTATGACTCGACTAGAACACAGTACACCGTTATTTGGATTTCCTAATATTGGGTTTGAGTCACAAGTAACCGAGTTGGGTCGGGGTCACTCATGATCCGGTCCGACTCAACCCATTTGAGCCTCTATATAATGGTATGACAAACTGCAACTTCAGAAATACATTTTAATATTATTTTATTGCTAAATGGAAAAAAGAACAATAACAGGACGTTATTATTAAAAAAACTAAATTAACAGACAATGAAAAGGTCAAGTGACTACATCTCCTTTCATCAATTGATAAATATAACATTTAGAAGACAAAGTGTTACATAACTTTTAGTCAACGAAAGGAAACAAAAGAAGAGAAGATATGGAAAAAGTAAAAGGACATAATCCAAATAGGAACCAAACACCAAAATTTTTAACCAAAATGCAATCTAGTTGGATTCGATTGGGTTTTCTACCCAAATTAACTCAAGCAAAGTTCAAGATATTTTTATTATACAAACTACTCAACATGTTCCAATCCAAACCCAACGAACTTAGACAGCCTAGGCCCAACCCGGCCCAAACCACATATTGGACGGGGCCGGTTTCAGTCAGCCCCTGGTTGCCGTCGTTTGATGAAACCACGGCTTCGCATCAACGTGCTTCTCGATCCGACCCCAACGCGCGTTGCACGAGCACTTTCCGTGGGCCGACCAATCACCCCGCCGCGTGGATAACTTTTTACGTGGGCGTTGCAAACCCGGCGACGCAAATTCTTATTACTTCGCCGCCGTCTCTGAAATAAAGTTCCACGGCCTCCACCGGCTCCCCAAACCCTAGCCATGGCGAACTCGAGACTAGGGTTTCTCCTCCTCCTCCTTCTTGTGGCTATTCTCTTCTCCTCGCCGGCGATCGGGAGCTCCGATGCGCCCTTCATGGTGGCGCACAAGAAGGTCAGCCTCGCCCGGCTTAAGACCGGCGTGGAACGCGTCTCCGTCTCGATCGACCTCTACAACGAAGGATCCGCGTAAGAATACCGATAAATCTTAATTCTTTATGGTCTTATTCTCTCATCCGGTTTGGTTTATCGTGTTCTGACGATATGTGTCATGCTTGAATCCGATCGGGTTCGATGTGTGTTGTCTTTGATCGGAGACTCTGATTTCGGGTTATTTCTCTCATCATCTGATATTTTTATTGAGGTTTCTTGTCATTTAGTTGGAAAAATGTGATTTTTTTAATATTCACGTTTTTTGTCTTTTTTTGGGTACTTAATGCTCTTGAGTTTTTCTGTATCGTTGTTTAGATTCATGACTGTTGCATCTCATTAGTTTCTTTTGATTGAAGCATTTGGTCGAATTATTTGGGCGCTTATGAGTGCAGGTATATGAAACAGTAGTTATTAGTTCATGCAACGAGTTGTTTATACCATAATTCTGATCACTTCTCTTTCTCTGTTAAATATCATCTTCTGTTATGAAGCGTAAGCTGCTAGCAAAATTCATGACTAAGGTAGAGGAGTTACTCAGGGGGAGGGATGCACGTCACATGATATCTATAGAAATAATCGAACCTAGCTTCTGTTTGTGCTTCTATATGCGTCAAACAAGAAAAAAAGAAATCATGAGACTCTTCTAACTTACAATCCTGTTGCTATGATGTTACTTGTTATCCTTTCTGATGAATTGTCCTTGCCTAAAGGAAAATTCTTTAAATTGTTAAATCCTATTTCTTGTTTCATACATTTTACAGGTTATGGTACATTAAATAGGTACCTTTTGTTGGATAAAACACAAATATAGTTGCTTTAGAGAATCTTCACTTCAATTTTGGAAGATCTGATCATCATGTCCTATTCTTGTCAGCCACTTGGATTAATGTAAGGTAGAGTATATCCAGTTGGGCCTTTTGTTGCTTTCTGATTTTAAATTTTCGTAATTTGTTTGTCATAGTGGCAAAATATGAGTCTTTATGTTGCCTGGTTCTGGGATTGATGAGTCATCTTATGAAGTCTCAGGAATAATTTAGTTTGCATGGTTTCTTCAAGACTTTTATGATCTAGGATTTATGTTGCAGCAGATCATGGTTTAGAGATCAATAAAATTCGGGTTAGTAATTTGGTTTAGTTTGAGTTGGATATTTGGATTGCCATGGTAAATGTTATGGAGGGTCGGGACATCTACAAATTCAGTGTGTAGTTAAAGAGTTAAATTAAATATTTGTTTAGTTAAATGTTCGGTGAGCTTCAGCTGTAGCTTGAGGGAGGCATATGAGGTTTCTTTTTTCTTCTTCTTCATTTTCATCATTTCTTCTCTTAACTAATTTCTTTTTGCTTCACATTGATTTCAAAAGAACCAAAAGAATCTACTGAGGTTGTACCAGTATATGTATCATAAACTTAAAGGACAGGTACAGATTATTGCACCAAGAGAAGTTCATTTAGTGACACTGGGAAAACTATATTAGATGATATAAAGTGTAATTCTATATCTGGCAAGAGCTCATTTTGTTGCATATATGTATGTATGTATTAAGTTCTTGCAAAGAATGTGAAGATAAACAGAGGTCTTTCTGAAATTGGAATCTAACCAAAATTTTAGTGAAGAATGATGAAATATGGTTAATAAGATTGGAATATGGCCTCTATAACTAAAAAATGACACCAGATTACAATTTTTGGAAAGTGTAGCTGGAGACTTCTTAGCTATGAGGAAGCTATAGCCTCTCTAACTAAAAAATGACGCCAGATTTACAATTTTTGTTGACAAAATAATCAATAAACTAAACTTCACACATGCTATTTATGACTTATTGTTGCTTTAATCCAGAGCTGGAGGATGAGAACATTTGGAAAGTAAATTTTGTCTGTGCCTAGTCAGATAGAATAGGGGAGCCAACTTAATTTGGGGATTGAACACTCATGTATGGTTCTCTGGATATTTTATTTCATACTTCTTCTTTGTTTGCCTTTTCAATGTAATAATGGGAGTGTAAATCTTTTCTTTTCAATAGACTTGCATAACGCTCAATGTTCAGCATTGACTTTTTATCAAAATGAGTTTCTATCATTTTGTTAATAAGGATCAAGAGATTCATTTCAGCAGCAAGAATCTGATATCATGAAGAACAACACCACATAAAGTTAGATTCCCCCCTCCCCCAAGCAAACACGTGCTCGTGCACAAAAGAAAGGGGAATGTGTCTTTCACATATTTTGTGAGCCCTTGTGTTTCCGACCTATAGTTACCCTCAACAAATGCAAATTGATTTTTGTACTTGCCTTAGATATATTTGATGCAACAAATTTCAATGATAAAAGAGGCTATGTTTGCTGTTTATTCATAATTCCAGCAAAATTTTTACGAAGGGCATTGGCTATTTTATATAAAAAAATGTTCTATATCCATTTCGAATCATGAAGCCAAAAGGATTTGCAGTTTCTTAAAGTTGAAAGAACTGGCAGCAAATAAGAAAACATTAGCCCAAATTTGAAAGAATTAAATGAGGTAGACCTTATATATTTGAATATGTGTCCTGTGTTTGATGTTTTTGAACAGTGGAAGCATCTCTGTGGCTGCTGGGTGTCTATTTTTAAGAGGTATCTTTGGAGAGATAGAGAGAGATATTGTATGATTCGGAGTTTCCAACTAAGGTATTAAATCTGTCACATGCAACGTGCATTCACACACACATGCCTCGCCATCCTCCTCCCATATTTGCATTTGTTTGTGCCTCATATCTAGTAGGTGAAGAACATGGATGATGAAGATGAAGGATGATAGGCAAGATATGAGTAATTACTAGAAAATGAGGCATTTGGAGCAGAGGGGAAGGGGAAGCAAGCAGCTAGATATTGGTGGTTGGAGGTGGTGCACGTGCTGCAGTTGATAGAAGGCTGGTGCATTTATATGGGGGCTGTTGGACTGCTGGCAGTGGGAGGAGACAAGGTTATCATTGAAGAATGAAGGGAACATGCAAATTGACCGCAGCAGAATTTTGAGCTAAATGTAAAAGCAAAAGTACAGAATTGTTTATATCTGTCTAGCACTCTCGTTACAATTCCTACTTCTCCAATACTGTTGAGTAGCTGCATATTGGTAGGAATTGGGCTCCAATCTCATTTATAAGAGCTACTCTTGCCACTCTATCTCTCTCCATGCGTCGTCGTCGTGGTGGTGGTGGGGGGGGGGGGGGGGGGGGGGGCACATGCATGCATATCTGTCTGTTAAATTTGTATGCAGAAGCCCTTCACTTCATGTTAAGATTGTCTGTAAGATGAATAGAAAAGAAGGATTATGTAGCATTTTGTTCTCCACTATCTTGAAGTACTTGCTCTGATAATGACTTATGTTTGCCAATACCTGCCTTTTATCACGCCCTTCCTACTTATTCTTTGTTTTTTACATATTCAGCATATACTTTTCTAATATTCCCTTTTTATCTTGATTTTTAGTAATTTGCAAATAATTGTGCTACTCCTTTTTACCTTACTTTTGCAGTGAATTTTGTTTCTTTTTGGTTCATTTATTACAAGATCTGTAATCTCGGTACCAGGTACCATATCGGTACCTTATTGGTTCGGTATGGTACGGTACATCTCTCTACCGAAATAGATTTCTAATCATTTTTCTTAATTTTTTTTGGTACACTTCAGTACGGGCCGATACACGCCTCAGTACGAGTCGGTACATGCCTCGGTACGGGCCGGTATGGGGTTTGTATTGATTTGAAGTTAAGTCTCATACCGGTTTTTTTTGGTACGGTACGTGAAAGATTCCACATCGGCTAGACTCATTTCAGAGCCTGGGCATATGAGCCGGGTGTCTCCCAATCCTACAGACGCGTTTTGGATGGAAAACAAAACCGGAGAGGAGTCTGAGCGGCGCGTATGCGTGCCTGCAGACCTCGGAACCGGACAATATATGGCAGGAGAGCCCCGTGTTCCCTTCTCATGTGGCCCCCACGTGGGTACTGGGTGCCTCATGTGCCCCACACAAGCGGGGGCGTGACATTTGGTATCAGAGCCGAGAACGGCTCTAGCTTGAGGGTGGGTGAATGAAAGATCCCACATCAGCTAGACTTGTTACAGAGCCTGGGCATATGAGGCGGGTGTCTCCAAATTCTGTAGACGCGTTTTGGGTAGAAAACAAAATCGGAGAGGGGTCTGAGCGGCACGTGCGCGCACGTGCGGGCCTTGGAATCGGACAATATCTGGCATGAGAGCCCGTGTTTCCCCCTCATGTGGCCCCCACGTGGGCACTGGGTGCCTCATGTGCCCCATACAGGCAGGGGCATGACATTACGGTATGCCTGTACTAGGCCGTACATCGCGGTACGGCAGATCATGATTTATTACGTAATCCACTCTCTTTTTGTTTGTGGTGTGTGTGTCTATCCTAGAAAGTTTAAGAAATATATGAGGTACTAACATTGCTTGGGCCTCATTTTGTGAGACATGTATGGGGTATCATATAAAATATAGAAAAAATGAAGATATCTAATATATAATCCAAAAAAATATTGCAAGAGCTAACAAATATATATACATTTCTAGTCAACTTCTCTAGCATTAAATATCCATAAAACATAAACAAAAAAGAACACCCTTTATATTATTCTTTGGTTTTACTCATTTTTCCAATTATTAGGCATTGCTTGAAAGAATGTGTATGATATGGCTATAACTGAGAACAGCTTTATGCCTTTCCTAAAGTATCCAATCATCAGATACACTTATTTATGCAATGAGCAGACCAATCATAAGTATTCACTTGGTGGTGGATGTTGCATGTTAATAACTCCACTCAGTGGAAGACTATTGTGGCATAGTTTTTCTCCTTTGATGAAAACTTGTAATCTAAAGGATGTGTGAATGAACATTTCTTGTTTCAGATAATAGTGTATGTTCTGGTTACTAGTTGCTGTGTCATCTTTGTAAATAAAATAGTTCGAAGCAAACTAGAATAGTATAACTTGTCTAGAATTCATTCATTCGAGATCAATTGAACCACCTCAGCTGATGTGTACATAAAATCAATGTATATTAGTGGCTTTATGTCACTAGATTGAATATCCCAGATTTTATCTTTCTTATATTAATAAATCATTAGCTTACTGGTGACACTTTCAGGACTGCTTATGATGTGAGCCTCAACGATGATAGTTGGTCTCAAGATGTGTTCGAACTTGTCTCTGGCAGTGCATCAAAGACATGGGAAAGGCTTGATGCGTGTGTTATCTTCAACTTTTACTACCTTGTTTATCATTAAGCTTGTAACTTCTGTCTTTCACGTTTCCTGAATGAACTTAATATCTGTTTCTTTCAGTGGTTCCACTGCCTCTCATTCATTTGTTTTGGAATCAAAAGTGAAGGGCATGTTCCACAGTTCTCCTGCTGTCATCAAATTTCGTGTACCCACAAAGGCTGCACTGCAGGTTTTAATTTTGATCCTTTAGTTGTAAAAACATCTTTTTGATATTTGAGGCATTATATTTGAGTCTATCTTCAAATTTCATAATTAGATGCCGATTAAAAGATCAGACATCCATTACGAATGAACCAAGTTGCTTGGTTTTCACTTCTGGGCTTCTGCTTGAGAAACCTTTATTGGTCATGTCATTGCAAAGGCTGTTAGTAGAGAGTCCATACTCATCTGCTTTCTCTAGATTGCATGCTTGATTTGTTTTTATTATTGTATTCAGTGGCTTGAAGTGATTATTTATCCAAGCTGATTTGCCTGTTTTAGGAGGCTTATTCTACCCCCATGCTGCCATTAGACATTCTTGCTGACAGGCCTCCTGAAAAGAAGTTTGAATGGGTGAGTTAACCCCATGCCATTAGTTATACCAATTTTTATATTATTCTTTCTTATATCTTCTGATGTTTGATTGCAACTTCCTGGTGCACACATTCTTCTCCTCGAAACTGGCATCATATGCAACTGAACTTCTTCAGGCAAAGGTAAGAATTCTTAGTTGTGTACCCAAAGCTCTGCATTTTCCTTCAGGCCTATCTAACTGAAAAAAAAACTTCTGTATGCAGAGACTGGTGGCTAAATATGGATCACTTGTATCAGTTCTGTTGTTGGTGACGCTGTTCATTTATGTGATTGCAACACCATCAAAATCCAGTGCTGCAAAAGCAAGCAAGAAGAGGCGCTGATTTCATTAATTCTGGTCCTTGTCAGTTTTTTTTCGAGATGCCTTCAGAAACTGGAAATTGTAATTTGAGATAAGATTTTTCTTCCTAGGACCAGCAGGAAACTGTAACGGTTTATAATTTTCCAGTGGAACACTTCAGCATGCAGAAGTCACTGCTTTTGGTGAAGAAAAGCCACAGAGAGGTTTTGCTGAGACAACATGATCCTGTATAAAGCAAGAAATTCCAACATTTGAAATTTCCAACATACCAATCCCAGCCTAATGCTGTAAAGCTATGAAGTTGGATGTTAGCATGCATGCAAGAAATGTTAAGGAGGCATCAGATATGGGGTGGCGACCCTAGGATCAAGGGTAATCTTGGTAGAGATGATGGAATTACTGTGTTTGGTTGCATTCGGTAATCTTAGGTGGTGGTGATCTTGGATCACTTTTACTTCTCAAATTATTGTCCATCTCGATGATCGGAAATCTGTCCTTGATAATGGGTATCCAACATCATGAGCTAAGATTGAAATATATTAACTAAAAAACTTCTCGAGAAACTCCAGAAGGGGAAACCATCTTTTTTGCGACGATCAACTCTTCTACGTGTGGGTTAGATTTTGGGGATGATCTCTATGGAAGAGAAGTAAACCCTTCCTTTTTTGGCTGTGGTGAATAGAAAGGGAAGAGACTCTTCTTTGAGCGTCATCCTCTTCCTTGATTAGGAGGAGAGATTTGAGGAAGATGAAAAGAGGAGAAGAAGCACTCTCCCCTTTTTTTGGCTATAGAACTTTCTTAATTTCGCAAGGTATGCTCAGACCTAGTGGAGAGAAAGATCTAGCTTTAGGTTTTCTCGTTTATCTTTAATACTTGATATCTTAATTTCTTTAGTTTCTTGATTTCTTGTTTGGAAAATAAATTGGGATTGATTTTTGTCTCAAGATAAAGAAGACTTCTCTGCATGCTTTCCCACTCAATGCCTACCACAACATGATTGCCCTTTCTTTTTGGCTTCCGTTTCTTCTTCATTTTTCTTATGCTATATGGTTTCATGATCATGCCTTCTTTTTTCTTTTTTTTTGCCTTTGATTTCTTTCTTTGGTTGGGAGGAAGATGACCGTATGTCTTCCACGGCAACCTGAGAGTATGAGTAGATATCTAAGGATGATGAACGTACTTCAAAAATCCTCCATTTATATGATTTTCTATGCATTAGTCATTAATGGGACCAAGGTGGTCTAAACTCTAAAGGCAACTTTTCATAAAGTTGATATTAAGGCTTCATTTTTATATATAAGATACCCTATTAGGGGGTGATCGACCATTCGTAGTTTAGAAAATTTTCAGCCATCTAACATGTAATTTGAGGGATATTGGAACACAATATTTCATGATGGTTTTAGACCATGTTCTTTGAATGTTGCTCTATCAAACCAAGGCACTACATGATCCATGGTTACCATTGGATGTGTAGTTTATTAAAAAAAGATTGATGGTCGAGTGTTTCATGTGATGCTGCAGCAAGGTTTTTGACCTTTTGTCTCACCCACACACGTCTGAGAGATAGCAAGACCAAGTTAGAACTTGTCGTCTGTGATAGCGGCCCTTGCGATGAAGGCGGCATGTGTGCCCTGGGCTATCGGAGTCTTCTTCTTCCCTATTTTCTGTCTATTTTATTCCAATCTCATAGTGAACCTCCGCTGGTGTTACTCGCCCCGCATTCTTGCGGCCATCCTCCTCGTTCTTCTCGACGCTAACCATAAAGGAGAAAGAAGAAGAAGGCTAGCTAATCCCATATTAATTATTCGTTGGATAGATTTTGGATATTTATACAGAATCAAGAAACTCAAATAATATCTTTTGGTCAGCTATTTTGGATGAGGTCCAAAAATATATTGTAATTCTATCGCCAACTAATAATAATTTTATTTTAAAATAATTTTAATAATCAAGCAAATTTGAATAAATAACTATTAATTATTATAGTCATTCTTGGTCACGAGAAAGTCCTCCTAAACCCGGTCCACCGTGCGCTACACACAAGCCGGTCGACCTACCGGTTCATCATCCAATATTCAAGCCGGTCCGGAAGCTCCTCGCCCTTTTAAGACCAAACCGGGAGAACGAGAGAGAGAGAAGAGGGGCGGCGTCCGACGAGGAGCTCTCCTTGCTCTTCGTCAAAATCTAGGGTCTTGGAATCGATCTCTTCTCCCGAGAGAAACCGACTATATTTTGATCTCAGTGAGTGACACTTCTTCTATACCTCTCTTACGGATTGTTTTCCCATCGATTCCCGCCATCAAAATCCGCAAAGAAAACGATAAACATATTCGTCTATTTATTCGAAATGTCTTTCTGAATTCTTCTTTTATTCTATGACGTGATTCTATCTCCGTGCTTTCAGATTTGATGCCGTCTGAGATTTGGTTATGTTTAATTCTCTGAATTTTTCTGTTTCCGATTTCCGAATATTTGGACTATCCTGTGAAACATTGGGTTGTAAATCCGATAGAATACTGGGAGTTAGCATGGTTCCCTATTAGATGCTTTGGCGATTGAAATTGGAACTATGGCTGATTATTGGAAACATCCTTAATTGAGGTTGTGGAGATGAGTCATTCAGAACCTCAGCGGATTCCTTAATTGCAGCCCTTATTTGTGGAATTCTGGATTTCTTTTGTAGGAAAGCCGTAAGTTTTTCTTATTTTCTTGACCTTCTAAATTTGCTCGGTGGTGTCATAGGGATGCTTTGAGAGCGATGCAGGAATAGATGTGTTAATATGGGGATTTTTTTTTGTGGTTAATAATGGACTTGTTTATTTGCTTTCCATCGTGCAAATCATCAAGCTGTTCATATCTATTAGTGTATTGTCTGTGTTGGTAGGGTGTGAGCAGTGTGCCCGTTCACTTTATGTTCTTGTTAAAATTTTTAACCTTTTTTCATCGAATAATGCTATGCTGCTTGTCAGATTTGCACTGATTTTCGAGAGTGAGTGGATTTAACTTCTGTTGTACTAATAGGTTGCTCTTTTCTGGTGGCATTGTGCTTTAAATGTAATATAGCCGATTTTCATGTGACAATATGGAGGAAGAGGATGAGGACAAACTTTTGTTGAGTAGTTTGGGCATCGCATCTGCGAAGCCAGAAGATATTGAACGTAAAATATTGTCAGAGGTAATCTCTTTTCTTCCTCTCATATCTGCTTCGAACATAACATATAATCATTTTTTGTATTATTATCAGAGGATTATGGAACATTGAATTCCCATGTCTAATTTGACATGAAACTAACATTATATCATATGTTGCTGAATCCTTTTAAATTTTATTGTATCTTCACAATTTGCATGATGATCAAATGTCATAGGAGCAAGGTTCACAGCATCAGTTTCTGTTTTTTTTTTTGGTACTGTGTTGGTATGGGTCGGTTTGGTTTTTCGACAGTTGATATCAAGATTCGCCGTCTTAGTACCGGACCCCATACCAGTGCCACATTAGTATAGTGTTGGTATAGTATAGTACGAAATTTTTTTGGCGTACTGAGTGTCAATACGCCACCTATACTGGGTACCGGTATCGAACCGACATGGTACGGTACGTCATGTACCGTCCAGTTCGGACCAATGCGGCATACCATGCTTGATATGCTCCTGTATTGAGTATCAGTTTCATATATTTGGTATGAGATGGTACACACCTGTATTGGTGAACCTTGCATAGAAGTTATAAAAAAATATTATTTATTTTTTCTTGAAACTAGGTAATCAGAAAACCAATTTTGGAGAATGCATATTGTACAATCAAGTAGTAGTAACCATGATTGTGCTTATGACTATTCAAAACATCCTGAGATAGAAGAACTTAAATCATCACTCATGCATATTTACCAAACCATTCTAAATCCCTTTCTTCAGATTATGCATATGCATACACATCCACACTCTATTCTAGTCCTTATTAGCTGACAAATTATTAGCAAATCTATGGTTTGTTTTAAGAATCATTTTAGCTTAGACCTTTGGTTTTATTGCCCTGGGTAGTGATAGGATTTAGGATTTTATCCACTTTGGATATTCCCTATCTTTTGCCATGTTTTACTTGGATAGGAATCTTGTCATTTTGGAGTCTATTTATATTTTTTATCCTCTTTCTACATTTCATGCCATTATCTTGTTGTTTTCTTCGTTAGCCTGTTTGGTTGTTCTGTTTTCTTTTTTTCCTTTTGGCCATCTATCTTCCTGGCAGTGAGTTGATCGAGTCTTCTCCATTTTGTTTATATGCTTTACTCTAATACAATTTCCTAGCTACAAAGAGAATCTGGCTTATTAATTCAAATTCTATTTTCAAAGGTTCAATATGACAACTATATGCTAACTTCTTTTATTTTTTTTGAGAGAGAGAGAAAGAGGGAAGAGAGAGAGAAGAGTTAGACATCCGAACATAGAGTTTCTTAAAGTAAAGAGGTAATTTCATCAGGTCAAAGACTTTCTAAGGTGAATTTTAAAAGAAGGAAAGTTTTAATAGTGCAAATGTGCAGGTTGTCAACTGGCTTTTGGAGCTCGATCTGAGTATGATAGACTCTTAAATCAGTTTATGGTATCTAATTTCATGCTTCTCACAAGGACACTATATTACATATGACATGTGGGCTCCATTAAAATGTTAGTTGATCGAAAATAGGTAGGAAATGTTAACTGCTCTTTCTGTCATCTTATAAAAGAGGACAAAGCAGCTAGATGCTGGGACACTGGCTAGGTTCATCAGAGAGTATCGAGCTTTAGCTAAGTCTATCAGAGTTGTTAGCAAGCCAGCTATATAGACTTTATAATTTCTTCTCTTTCATCATTGGTGAGTTTGTCACTGTGAACTGAAAAATGATGTGGCAAATATATTGAAAATAGATATGCACCAAATTTCTAATGAGAAATATGCTTTTCTACAGGCAAAAAGTGATGCTAAGTGTGGTAGTGAATCTGAGGTCTGCTCTGAGGAGCATGGGCTCGATGGAGAGCCTGAAACTGGTACATCATCTACCGGCCGAGTTAAACTTTATAATAGATTACGGGCAGTAGAAATTGAGATTGATGTCGTAGCTTCTAGCATTGAAGCGGTTAAAGATGTTGCAGACAATGAGAATGACCATACAGGTAACACAGATATTAAAGAGGATAATGCTAAGGGAAATGCTGATGGTTCTGGTCAAGTTACATGCAATGGATTAACTCTGCAGCAGGCACTAGCAACTGACCGTTTAAGAAGCCTCAAGAAAACAAAGGCTCAACTTCACGAAGAAATCTCTAAGCTTGATGAGAATGCCGCTTCCGAGGACATTGGACATGAGAAGCTACTTGCCGAGCTGGTTGAAGAGAATCCAAAGCGCAAGAGGAAATCAAAAGCAGTTGAACAGTCTAATAGGGATTCAAAAAGTCATTTGAAAACTGTTGCTTATGATGAAGATGCTGATTTTGATGCAGCGCTGGACACAGCCTCAACTGGATTTGTTGAAACTGTGAGTATCTTTTCCCTTTAGCATTATCACACAATGATCCGGAACTTTTAGGTTTTCTCCTACCTTGGACGAAGTTCCAACATATAGCTCTTCAAATTGTAAACTAACACTGTTATTGTTTACTAGTCATTTTCCATGAAACCTATCATCTTGTTAATGCTGATATTTTGGCTGTCCACTTCATAGGAAAGGGATGAATTGATCCGTAAAGGAATATTAACTCCATTTCATAGGATTAAAGGCTTTGAGCGTCGTGTTCAACAACCTGCACCATCAAATAGGCACGTGCCTGAGGAAAGCGCGGCTGAAGATCATGCTTCAGCTAGCATAGCTAAAGTTGCTCAATCAATATCAGATATAGCACGGAGCCGCCCAACAACCAAATTGCTTGATGCTGAGGCTTTACCTGGACTTGATGCACCAACCCATCCTTTTCAAAGACTTAAAGCACCCTTGAAACGTCCGGTCTCTCCAAAAGGAAAGGAGTTAGAGAAGAAAAAACGAAAGCTGA
The DNA here is from genome assembly GCF_051530095.1 of Phoenix dactylifera. Taxonomy (NCBI): domain Eukaryota; kingdom Viridiplantae; phylum Streptophyta; class Magnoliopsida; order Arecales; family Arecaceae; genus Phoenix; species Phoenix dactylifera. Next base: position 1,663,874 of record NC_143193.1, on the reverse strand, counting down.
GAAGGTCCAAGAGACCTTTACCTAGCAAGAAATGGAGAAATGTAGATTCAAAGGAGAAACTGCCCGATGGAAGTGGTACAGTCTCCAACTTTTCCCTTCCAGGGAACTCTTAATTCTGTGTTTTTTATTGTTATAAGTTCTCTTTTTCCATACTATGCTGTTGGTAGAAATCTTGGACCAAATGAGCTGCCATTAGCATGATCTGCTTGTAGACTATATCTTGACATGATCACTCAGTCTCATTGCTCTGATGCTGTTTGAGATATTATGGGCTACTGCTTGTTGTATATAGATGTTTATATTGCTGTTTAATATTTCCTCTCTATTGTTCACCCTTTATGAATTGCATTTATGACCATTAACTGATTTCTAAAGTTCTTTCGCAATAAAGAGTGAAAAACAGGAGTTTGATTGAACCTATGATGAATAGATACTGTTGCCATTATCCACATCCACATTTATCAGCTCCTAGAAGTTCTCTGTTAGTAGCTTCTTCAATTTTTGATTATCATTTTACTATGTGTTGCTTATGCATCTTAAAGTCTTCATTGACTTTTCTATTTTTTTAAAACAGAATTTCATTCCCCTGAGCTTGGTACATATTTATAGTGGTCAGTTTGCAAGCAGGTCCTAAGCTGTGGCCTGTACAAGAGAACGACCAATGCTTCTGACTAGACATTGGTTGAAGTAAATTAAGGCAGGAGTGCCTGTCATTTCTGTCCTTTTTAATGATAGTGCCAGAATTCTCATATAAAATGTTGTGCATGGTGGTCTTGTTTAGTCTAACATAGGTTGATGGTTTGAAAGAATTCAGATAGGTTGCCCCACTCATTTTTGATTTTATACTTTTTTAATTTAAAAAAAAGGTGACATATTTAACTTATTGCACTTTATTTCTTTTTAAATTATGGCCAAAGCTCAAGTTAACCTTCATAAAACCCTTACTGTTTTGTTTGAATGTCTTATGGAAGACTATAGCTGTGTTGGTTTGTCTTTTGTGGGGGCAAAATTTCAACTTTCCCTTATTATGTCGATTTTACTTTGGGACATCAACTGGATTCAACTCCAGGGGTTCAAGTTGAGATCTTCTTCTCTAGTAGACTATCGTGTTGTTATTAGTACCGGCTTGCATTTTTGAAAGCACCTTTTAATTATTCCTAATCCTCATGTGCCCTTTCCTGGATTCTTGCCCTGCTGGGGAAATGGGTGAAGCTTGAAAGGGATATACCAGTTTGTTTAAATTGAACTAGTTGAACTATTTATGAGCCCAGCGGCAAGATGCGGAGAGGCTAATTTTTTAAAGGAAACCTTATGCATTGACATTTGAAAATCAGTCTAGATATACATAACTGAACATGTAAGTCTTAGGATATGACATCCATGGCTTGTATGAGTGTTTAAGTGGTAATTATGCCAGTTTGGCCTTTGCAAATCTATTGCTTCTCGTGACTATTCTGGTTTCAAATTATGGTAGAATCAGTGTATATTGTAGAAATCTTTTATCAATGAACTAACATTGAAAACTTTGTTTGTTCTACCGGAAGTCTGTTGAGCATTTAGGCCCCGTTTGGGAGAGCTTTTGGAGGGCCAAAAAGTACTTTTGGCTCTCCAAAAGCATGTTTAGATGAAATAAATGTGTTTGGTAAAAATTTTAGAAAGCTGTTTTAGCTTTTTCAGAAAGTTAAAAACAACCTTTTGGAAGAAGCTCCATTTTGGAGCTTTGCGGAAAATCACTTTTAGGCTCGATCGGAAAGCTGTTTTTTTGACCAAAATATCCGTGATAAAATACAATAATTACACAAAATGTCCCTTTATAATCCTAAAAATCAGGAGGATGAAAAATTAATTTACATTAATAATTATAATATTTATACTTTTATTATTATATTATACTATAAATATACTATTATATTACATTATATCATAATACATTAATATGTTATCTTAAATAATTTAATATTATGTTATGTTATGAAAAATTAATTTACATTAATAATTATAATATTTTATACCTTTATTATTATATTATACTATAAATATAATATTATATTACATTATAGTAATATTATACTATATCATATATTTATGTATTAATATATATTATATTTTATTATGCTCTATTGTATAATACCATACAATATCCTTTATGGTCATTTTGTCATACTAAAAGTACTTTCTTAATTTGTTTACCAAACACATGTTAAAGTGCCATAGCATTTTAGAAATATAGTTACCAAACAACAAACAACTTTTTATAAAAGCTCTGTTTCAGAAAGCTCTACTTCCAAAAGCTCTATTTTCAAAAGCTTTACTGCCAATAGCTTCCCCAAATAGGGCCTTAAACCTACATTCACTGCACTTGTCTTCGGAGATCCTTGCACCAAGTTATTGTAGGTTGCTGAAACTTGCCTGTATATAGCTTTAATATTTCCATGGATTTATTCGCATGATAAGGATGCCCAGATTCTCTGGAGTTTGGAGGATATTTTATGCTGTTATTTGTGCTGATGCTTTTTCAACTGTTTTCCAGATGAAGATTCAGTGGGAGACTTAATTGCCACAGATTATGGGGAAGAAACTCAAGAAGAGGAGAATGCAGATGATGGGGAGCAGTCTTCTGTAATCCTTGAAGGAGGATTGAAAATTCCTGCTTCCATTCATAAGAACCTTTTTGATTATCAAAAAGTGGGGATACAATGGCTGTGGGAGCTGCACTGCCAAAGAGCTGGTGGCATTATAGGAGATGAAATGGGTCTGGGCAAGACTGTGCAGGTGATATCATTTCTTGGTGCTCTACATTTCAGTAAAATGTATAAACCCAGCATTGTTGTTTGTCCAGTCACACTTCTGCGACAGTGGCAGCGGGAAGCTCGAAAATGGTACCCTAACTTCAAAGTTGAGATACTGCATGATTCTGCACATGGTTTAAATAAACAGATGGTGGCAAAGTCAAGTGAAAGCGATTATGATAGTGAAGATTCCATGGATACTGATAATGAAAGACCTCGCCCTGCTAAGTCAGTAAAGAGGTGGAATGATTTGATTGATCGTGTTGTGCAATCAGAATCTGCTTTACTCCTTACCACATATGAGCAACTACGCCTTCTAGGGGAGAAGTTGCTCGATATAGAGTGGGGATATGCCATATTGGATGAGGGTCACCGTATAAGAAATCCTAATGCTGAAATAACTTTAGTTTGTAAACAGTTACAGACAGTGCACCGTATAATCATGACTGGTGCACCAATTCAGAACAAGCTTTCAGAACTTTGGTCCCTTTTCGATTTTGTCTTCCCTGGAAAGCTAGGTGTTTTACCTGTATTTGAGACAGAATTCGCTGTTCCTATTACAGTTGGTGGGTATGCTAATGCTACACCATTGCAAGTGTCCACAGCTTACAGATGTGCAGTTGTCTTGCGTGACTTGATAATGCCATACCTTCTCAGGCGTATGAAAGCTGATGTGAACGCCCAACTTCCCAAGAAAACTGAGCATGTCCTTTTCTGCAGCCTAACTTCAGACCAGCGATCTGTTTATAGGGCATTCCTTGCTAGTTCTGAAGTGGAGCAAATTTTTGAGGGCAATAGAAACTCACTTTATGGAATAGATATCATGCGTAAGATTTGCAATCATCCTGATCTTTTAGAAAGAGAACACTCTGCTCAGCATCCGGACTATGGGAATCCAGAGCGGAGCGGAAAAATGAAAGTGGTTGCTCAAGTTCTTAGGGTCTGGAAGGAGCAAGGACATCATGTTCTACTCTTCACACAGACTCAACAAATGCTAGACATTTTTGAAAACTTCTTGGCTGCAAGTGGGTATAGCTATCGGAGAATGGATGGACTTACTCCTGTAAAGCAGAGGATGGCACTTATGGACGAATTTAACAACTCATCTGATGTCTTTATTTTTATCCTGACTACTAAAGTTGGTGGTTTAGGGACAAACTTGACTGGTGCTGACAGGGTTATCATATATGATCCTGACTGGAATCCTTCCACAGATATGCAGGTAAAATTCATCTTGCAGGTTATGTATCATTGAAATTATTTATCCCTACCATTCAACTCAGACTCATCTCAGATCTGAGGACAAGCAGAGAATCTTGCTAATTTATGGTCTTTCTAGAAACTTCTTTTGTAGATGCCAACACAAGTTTCTGTACAAGTTTCAGCTATGTGCATTAGCTAGATTAGACACATCAGTGGCACCATGCTAGCATACCAATTATGAATAAATAAATTTTGATGCTTCGCTTGTTGCAGATTTACTTTTTGATTGTTTTAGTTATAGCATTAGGATTTGGGTCTTCAAGTTATTTTCTAGGTGCTGTATCTATTTGTTTCATTGATATATGAGGTGGACCGCACAATAAACATTAAATCCTTGGTGGAAGTTAATGACTCAAAATCAATGATGGACCATCCAAATTGATAGCATTTATTGTGTAGTCTAACTTGATATGTTATAGTATGATTGCTGTTCATCATGTTGCTTCTTCCCCTCCACCCCCACATCCCCCAACCACCATCACACACAGAGAGAATAAATAAAATATTTCTTGTTTATGTTTTTGTTTCACGTTAATGCATGTAATACAAGGAATGTATGAAACATTTTCTCAATAGCTACTGTAACGGGCAATGTTTAACGGCTTCTGTATCTCTTCATCTTAGAAAAACAGAAAATCTCCCTCTCTCGCTGACACAAGAACATGGAAGTTGGTACGCAAGTTGCTGTAGAGAGATATCTTGGGTAAATGTGTGATCTTCAACAAAATGTTTAGTTCATTGTTGGAAGGTAGTTATATGCATATTTATGTTGTCAATATTGCCGCACTTCAGTCTTTTTGTGCATGTTAAGTCTTATCTGAAAATTTTGGATATTAGGTTTAGGTTATCATGGGTGGTTAGGATTGGTTTATATTTCATGAAAGTTATCACTTGTTTCCAGTCTATTTAACAAATTTATCCAAGCATGGTTTTAGATTTTATATGAAAGCATGGTTTTGTCTCTGTAGGTAGGATGTTTACATTAATACTTAAATTACCTGTTTATCTGTTGGTATTGAAACTGTAGTTGTTTCCACATCCAGAAATGCATCCAGCTGTGCATACATGTAAACCCTGACCGAAATTCGTGTCTTTATTTACTGATGTTTTTGTTAATTACAAACTTGTTTACCCAGACGCATCCAGCTCTGTTTCCATCCGAAACCTGAGTAAAATTTGTGTAGTACAGGCAAGAGAACGTGCTTGGCGGATCGGGCAGAAACGGGAAGTAACAGTTTACAGGTTGATCACACGCGGAACTATAGAGGAGAAGGTGTACCATAGGCAGATTTACAAACATTTCCTGACCAATAAGATATTGAAGAACCCTCAGCAAAGAAGATTCTTTAAAGCCAAAGACATGAAGGATCTCTTCATGTTGCAAGATGGTAGAGAGGGTGGTTCTACTGAGACTTCAGACATATTCAGCCAGTTGTTTGAAGAGGTAAATGTTGGGATTGGCAATGGCTACCAACATAAACAAGGGTCCTCCTCTGCAGCTTCTACTTGTCCTGTTGTGCCAGCTAGAGAAACAAACTCTCCAGGGCTTGGAGCATCTAGCTCCAACAGCAAAGGAAAAGATATTGCTGGTCAGAGGAATGGTGAAATAGATGAAGAAACAAATATATTGAAGAGTCTTTTTGATGCTCATGGGATTCATGTAAGTACTAATCTATTTATATTCCTTCTTTGTACTTATTTCCTTAGATGACAATTTCATTATTCAAGTTGGGTTCCTCTCTGTTTATAGAGTGCAATGAATCATGATGCTATTATGAATGCCAATGACGATGATAAGTTGAGGCTGGAGGAGCAAGCTTCCCGAGTTGCACGAAGGGCAGCTGAAGCGTTGCGTGAATCAAGAAGGCTCAGAAGCCGTGACAGTTTTTCTGTTCCAACATGGACAGGAAGATCAGGTGCTGCTGGGGCACCATCATCTGTCTGTAGGAAGTTTGGGTCTAGTGTGAATACTCAATTACTTGGTCCTTCAAAACCATCACAAGGGTCTGCAAGTAGGCCTCCTGGTTTAGCAGCTGGAGCTTCCACCGGTAAGGCACTGTCTTCAGCTGAACTCTTGGCTAGAATCCATGGAACTCAAGAAAGAGCAGTTGATGATGCACTCGAGCAAGATCTAGATTTGGCATCTAGTTTGAATCAGAGAGCGAGAATTCCCGAAGACACTCTGGCATCAAAGCCTTCCCATAGGTATATGGTGGTCCAACCTGAGATCTTGATCCGCCAACTATGCACCTTCATACAACAGAGGGGTGGGCAAACTGATTCTGCTAGCATAACACAGCACTTCAAGGACAGAATACAGTCAAAAGATTTACCTCTGTTCAAGAATCTTCTCAAGGAGATAGCTACGCTACAGAAAGATGCTGGTGGATCTAGATGGGTTTTAAAGCCAGAATATCGGTAGATGAAGCATCATAGATTTACTGTTCCCTGGTAGACGCATGCTGCTATAAAGCTGCATCAAATAGTAGGAAATTGTTGTTTGAGTTGGTAAAACAGCCCAGAAATGTGATCCTTCGTTTTTTTCTTCAACTTCCACAGCTTCTATGGTACCTGCATAGAGCCGTTGGGATGAAGTTTTGTTTTACTAAATTCACAGGTTAAATCAAGTATATTCTTCACTTTACCTTTTACCATTTTGGAGAGGGGACAGATGTTAAAAAGATAATGACACTATTCAGGTGTCATGCTGTACATATTATAGATTTTCAATCCATTGGAAAAAGGTTCATTTGCTGAGATTATGTATTGATTATAGCTCTTGGTTGATATATTGCTGAATGTTTAGCCTGGACTTGCCAATATGATAAAGGCATTTTTTTTTATTTTTTACCAGAAATTTATAAAGAGGCAGGTAAAATGTACATCAGAGAACAGTTCAAACAGACAGCATAGGTTGGATCTTCTCTCTTTTCCTACCGGTAGCAGGTCTGAATCAGTCTAGCCAGGAAGCGAATATTCTCCAACACTTATTTTGATTTTCTATCCATATTATTAAAACTCGTTCTGTTTTTCTCTAACCACATGTTCCACAGATAATATCAGAGATACAATCCCAGCCTGATCTCCAAGCACTTCGCAAATTAGATGAACGCCAACATGTCCATGGTTTGTGGAGGCTCCTAGGTAAAGCTTTAATCTTTAATTGCTGATTATGATATTGGACATTTCGCCCAGTTCTGATCCACAACCGTATTATAAAGGAATTCATGAGTAGCAAGCTGTTATGTCCAACAATTAGATCGTCTTATATCATTCTTGTAGTCAATTTTGCATGCTATAGTGATCCAAGCATTTGATAACCAAGTATGTTGCACATATACATGCTTAATGTTGTTTTCTAGGCCACCGCTACCATCAATTAGATGTCTAAAATCAATAACATGGACTATAGTTGCATATATCTCCCACATATAACCCACACCATTTGGGTCAGGTCAGGTATCCCGTGGGTTGGCTACAATTGCCACCCGTAAGGATAAGATATCAGAAAATCTAGAAAATTTTCAAAATCAGGAAAAGGTCCTGACGAAGAAAAATTAGTAAATTGAGACTGTTTTTTAAAAAGTATTTTTCAAAAAGCAGATTTGTTTACATTTAAAAAATGCCTTTTGATATATTTAACATTTGGTAATCTCATTTGTATAACAACCTTTTGTAGATGAGCTTACTATGTATGAAAGATATGGAGCAATTTTACAAAAGAAGCTAGAAGTTGGTTGTTCGAGCTTCTCTTGAAAGCACTTAACTTGTGCTTCCCATAGAAGCACTTCTCATGTGATATTACCAAACACTTAATGTTTTTAAGAAATACGTTCTTTAAAAATTGTAAAAGGACTTCTTTTAAACAGCCAGAAGCATTCTGTCTTCTTCAATGCTCTCTCTAATGTTTGATATTCATAAATTGTCATATCCTCTTTCATGGAAAACGACTGCATAACCTTCATCAGCTCTGATATAGATAACCAAAAGTCACAGGCTTCATGAATTGTCTCGGTAAGCATACATTAATGAACTGCAATTACCTTCTTCTAGGAGCAACTAGATATTGCATCAGACCACATTTTTGACATATAGCAGGTACATCATAAATGCATCTTTAAGTTTTAGGCGATTATACCAAGTTAATCGCCTTCATACCTTCACAGACTTCGTAGTCATACTTGTGTTTGGCGTGGTCAGACATTGCACAATGCTGAAGAGGTAACATCTCCATATCAAGGAGGAACATATCAGGAGTAGGTTCTATCAAAGCTCCGAAGTTCTCATGCGTCATTTCCCTCCCCAAAAAAGGGAGGGGGAGAAAGAGAGAGAGATGACAGGGAGGGAGAGAGGGAGAGGTTCCAGAAGAAAAGTTGATCGATCAACTCACAAGTTTCTACAAAGCAATATCAGATGATTTGTATCCTCTTATTTTTAACTATTATCTCATTGATCCACACTTGCTGTTAAACATTTACTTCAAGAAGTTCAAGGAATATTAAGAACAGAACTCATATGTTCTCTAGAATCCATACCCTCACAATTTCTGACATCAATTTCTCTAGGATCAGGTGGAAGCTTGTTTACGCTGCTCGTGATTTGCACTTAAATTGTTTGTTCATCTTGTAAACTGAGCAGAAGTATGGAGGAGACATGGACTTCAAGTCTACTTGCACCACAGCTTGGGTTCAAGAAGGTTTTAAGCATCCTGAAATTGACATCACCTTGCAGAAAGCAATGCAAAGGTATCTGTCATATGAAGTGGGTGAACACAAACTATGAGATGCCATAACCTTTGGTGAAACTTATGATCTCTTGCCCTTTTTCGGCCTGGCTGATTTTGCAACAATTTAAGGATAAGGCGAGATAACCATAGATCATGCGTTGGAGCTGTTTGATGTAAAAGAGAATTGATGAGAATAAATGGAGTTTACAAAACCTAGCATGATCTTTCAATGTTATGCTGATCAATCCAAGCTTATATGCAGTACGGAGAATCAGTTCCATTTACCTGTTCCTCCGAAACAAGCGTCCTTTTCTAATTTCTGATATCAGTGGCCTGAATTTAGCATAAAAATAAACCACCCCTTGCTACAACCTGCTTGAATCTGCCAGAGAAGATCAGCTGAGAGACAAAAGGGGAACTATTGAGCCTGCACAATCTTTGGGTGACAACGACTGCCGGTCTCCAGTTGTTTACTTTAACTGTCAATACATGTGATTCTGATGCTTTGATTTTGTGCATGAACAATCAAGAGTGAATGTACAGAAATTCTTGAACTGTTTGACAGGGTCGGCAAACAGATGAAGACAGAAATGTTTCACAGGAGAGATCTGCATCTTCTGCAACTTCTGCAAATGGGAAGGTGCGACGGCAGTGAGCCAAAAGGTAAATCTGCAACATATAAATACATATTTTAGGAGGGAACGCATAAAACTTCAGACATAACCATGTTTGTCTAACAACTGTTTGTCCACCCAAGATATGCTCCTCGATATTAAGCATCTCGACTGAGTCGATAGAGCAGATAATTCCTAACATTCCTAATATGGCATCCTTGCCTCCCGCATAATCAGTTTAAAACAAATTTCTGCCATCCCTGACACCTCTGCATGGAGAGCTAGCTTACAATTCCCCCATAGTCAAACTGACAGCAATGCATGACAAATCAAACAGCAGTATTATAAGAACTCTTGGATCAATCTACTAAATCGTTCCATAAACTATCTCAAGATGTCATCAGAACCACAGTAACGCAGGTATAACGTTTTCACTTGAAATATATGGCCTCTCTGTTTTTATCTAATAGATTATTTACAGCCCTGTACAGGGAAAATTTGAACTTTAAGCAAGAAAGCGAAGCATCATGAATTTAGACTATACAGGCACAGCAAAACTCTGCTCTTACCAGCTGGTTGGATCCACAACAAGACAAGGATCTGATTTCTCGAACTCAGGAACCTGTGACATTTCAACGTTGTAAGTTGCAATACGGTAATAAAATTGTTGGCGGGAGCGAACAGGAGGAAATAATGGTAAAAATGGGAGAAATTGTTTGACCTTTTTGTCCACAGCTGGGGCAGTAATGATATTTTTGGCAAAGGCAGTCCATGGAGGGGCAAAGGAAGCAGACTCCCAGCATAAATGGCTACATGCAACCCACAAAAGCTGCCAGACTTGGTTTTGATCTGCACATCAAGGTATAAGAATGTCATTAAACTAAGTTTCATTCAGTATAACTACAATGCTGGTGTATTAGAATCAAGGAGATGCCATTAGTAAATGAAATGCATTTTTGCTCTGTTTTCTGATCTAATATAACCTACTTGTTGATCACATAACACCTATCCTAGTATGTTATTAGAACATCACTAGAAATTCCAGTCACAACCCAGAATCAAAAGACTAAAACTTGAGTACAGAGTCAGGGGGGAAAAGAAAGTAAATGAAAATAAAAGGAAAAAAAATCTGACTTAAGTGTCCTTAAACAACAAGTTTTCAGTATCCATGAGAAGCACTTATTAACAGATGCACAGTTGTGGGATAAAAAAGAAAGAAAAAAAGAAAGAAAGAAAAGAAACAGAGAGCAGCCAACGCTTTGCAGATTAAACCAGCCCAACTTTTAAGTAAGAACAAATACGGCACCATAATGGTTTGTTTTCTATCAGATCACTGGCAGTGCCACCTGCCACCCTAAGAATTTGTATATGTTTTTTGAGACCTAATAAATCCAAATTCTCCTATACAATTGATTAATGCTTAATAAATGTGAATACTCCTTTTTTAGCAAAATCCAAATATTTACCAAAATCTTGCAATATGGACATGGACATAAAATGGTGTTATGGATACCGATACATTGAAATTTAACTACTACATCTATAAACTTGTACATTATTATGTAGTATGTAAAAGATTAAATTAACATGCCAAATGGCATTAGAGAAATACCCAGAAAGAGAGGAAAAAAAAAAAAAATGCTGAGAACCTTAATACTATCTATCAACACCTATTAGCTGTCTAAAATGGGAGCATGGCATCACTAATATTATTATCATCATGATGGCCAATAAGAGATCCCTTGAAAATGGATCCAACTCATCATTAGAAAAAATCAAAAAAGAAAAAAAGCCCCTACAGTAACATTAATCCCCTGCCTGTTATGCTTGTAGATATTATTTCTCCTTGACTAATCATAACCTCAATCTGCAAGCCTTATTCCATTAAAATGGGTTGGCATAGTTGATCAAATTGAGATGCATCAAAGTTTGAGTTTTTTCTTTTTTCTGTCTTTTACTGCCAATTCTCCAACCAATGTTACTGTCTACATCTTTGAGCAAGCATGACCTGCCATTACACATCGTACTAGTGAAAGAGAGGAGACAAGGCTTCATTTAAGGACTAATATTCTTTTACAAAGCACTAACTGAGGACCTCTTTGGTATTTCTTTTATTTATTTTTTAATTTTAAAGGTAAAATCACAAAAACCGAGACAAAAACATGTATAATAGTATTTTTTTATTTTCTATTTTAAAAAATCATTTTTATTATTTCTAAAAAATGAAAATAAGAATATTTTTACTTTTACTATCATCAAAAGCAAGAAACTCATGTCTTTTACCACCACAACGGATACCATCACCACCAGTGCCACCACCATCATTTCGACCACCGCCATCATCACTACCGGTAGCTATCATTTCTACCACCACCATCGCCACCATCGCCAACACTATCATTTTCACCATCATTGCCACCGTTGCTATGACCATCATCTCCACCCTCGTTGTCGGCATCGCAGCTGCCACTCCTACCACCACCGTCACAATGTCATTGTCACCACTGCCTCTATTCCACCACCATCACCGTCACCACCACATCATGGTGCCCCCATCATCATTGCTACCATTGTTTTCACCGTTATAGCCACCATTATGATCTCCACTATATTCGCCACTACTATCACCACCTCAGGAACCATCATTATGGTTATGTTTTTAAAGATAAATGACTACACAAAACATGCTTATGTTTTCAATAAAATGGCAATAAAATAGAAACAAGTTTTTCATTTTTTTATTTCTAAAAACAAGAAAAATAAAAGTGTTGCTAAATGGCACCTAAAAGTCAAAATAGATTTATCCACTGCAGTATAGCATGCAATACTAGATATTCGTTCGGTGACATAATGGTATCAAATAAGACTTGGATACCACAAGTTCAAATATGACATGAGATCACAACAATTAAGACATAAGAAGCCATCAAATCATAGACCAAAAACAAGAAGATAGGATAATAACGTCAATGATGCATCAAAGGAATTGATCTAAAATCATAATCTCCATGGATATAAATATGTGATGTTCTTGATTGACGAGTTTCTCATTGCCAATGGTGTAGAGAGAAAAACAAGACGCTCCCAACGATGCAAGTATTAAGTTCATGCATGAGCTCCAAAGCGCACCCACCCCCCCCCACCAGTTGCTAAAGAAAAAACATTGCGAAGCATATGCAGACACCAACATTACTTCCAAATGTTCCACAACTTCATCATTGCTGCTTCTAACATTATCTCAATGCAAGGCCCAACTAGTTGCACATAAAAGAGCTCAACAAAACGACCTAGATAAAAATGGTTAAAGCAATCGTTACGTTTCTGGAGAAGGGGGAAAGAGGTTAATATCCTGTTATTCCCAAATACATTTGTCTAAGTTGCTCTGCTTTAGAGTAAATGTCCTATTGCCAAAAATTCTGGCAAGATCCTTTAGTGCTGAATTATGCAATACTATATTCATAGATTACTTATAAACCATGTCTACATGGGCCATGATTCAGCCATGGTCCCATCAATCCGGAGTTCTAGGAGGGACAAACTGGGAACAAAGCTAACCTTTAGCTTTTTTTTTTACATAAAGTAGCTGCCCCAGGACTCGAAACTTGCACCATTGTGCTTGCCAGTCTAAGCTTTTTCACCATTGCACCAAGCAATAGCCCGTACTTAAGATCTATGTCTCCTTGAGCAAAACATGTCTATACACATAAAAAGAAGCTACAAGTAGGACAGAATATGGATCACAGAGGAATCTTTACCTAATGCAAGCTAGTTGCAAGCCCATGCACCAGATTGGTTAACAAAGGTTACTAGTCCATGACACATGGACTAACATAAGATAAATTTATGAAAGTACTAATGCAATATAAAAAGTACATGATACAAGAATTGACAAAACCTTAAATGCTATCACTTTAAGGTTGGTCTTTGCTGTAAGGAAAAACATTTAATACATCGATTTGAAGTATCGAGAAGCAGATGCCAGAGTGGTTTCAGGGCTAGGTGGAAGATTTTTGTTATAAAAATTTTCAAATTGAGGTGCATTGTAGACAGATTACCTCTTTACCAAAGGCTCAGTTGATTTGCAATTTTATATTTTTGTGGTCTGGTAGAAGGAAAGAATCCATAAAAAATGCATCTTGTTAGTTAAGGCTATGCTCATTATTTTTCTTATCCATTGGCTAATACTGATAGATAGACACGTACCAAGTATAGAAAATATGACAAACCAAGCAAAACTCTTTTAACCACTTACTGGAGAAAACACTGGTTGGTTGCAACAGCCAAAATCTAAAAAATTATGATGCAATAATAAGATAAAGCAATTTCTCTTAAGCATTCGAAAACAAACTACAGTATCTGTATTAACCATTCAAATTAATCAAGTAGATGACGATCGCACGTTTTTCAGACAATACCACATATATTTATCATGATATTATGGTAATATCATCATGGAGTTAGTAGAACTCACAAATTATCTATTTCCTATAGGTAAGAACATTCAAACCCGCAACTAACACCATATCCCCAATTAATTAACACCCTGAAATTAAATCACATCATCCCATCCCGTCTTAACCTAATCAATCAATCCATCAACTGATTAGAAACCCAATTTTTCTTCCAGTGATCAGCCAAGAGCAGCAATTCCAAATCGTCATTTCCTCTTTTTCTGTCATCTCAAAGAGAAAAGAAAAAAAATTCAAGAAAGGTTCAACTTTCCAATCAGATGAACATACTTGACGGGTGACGGTGGAGAGAGGTCCGGCTGCAGGGGGATCCCCTTGGGGACGGCGTTCGGGGATCATCCCGGCCTCGTAGGGCTCTCCCTCACGTATCCGTACGGCATCCCTGGCGCCCGCTCCTTTCCCGCTCCCTTCGCCGCCATGATCGCTTCCTCTCTCCCGAAGGTCGGGCCAGAGAAGACCAGGGGCGAGCGGGGTCTCTTTGGCCCGATGCCGCGCTTGGAAGCTACCGGATCGGGTCGGAGCGGATCGGGTGGAGTGGGGTCCGCTTGGAAATTTCTGTCGCCGAAATGTGATGTCATCAAATTATAAGCATACGTATTGTTAGATGTACCACCTCTTGCTGATGTGCAATGCTGCCAGGGGCCGTTGATTTGGGTAGGGGTGATAAGCCTCTCGCCGGGCCTCAACGAGCTCGGAGGCGAAACCCCCGTTGCTCGGTCGCCACGTGGAACTCAGCCACAGGTTTACAGGAGGAAATGAAGGTTGCCACAACGAAGCCGAGAGAGAAAGGAAGACAGGGCTTCGCTGATGGCCACGATGCGTAGACGGAGGAAACGGAAGGACGTTCGGAGCATGAGAGCGGAAGGCAAAACCACGTTAGGGCCATGCACATGGCTTCAACGTTGAGACGTAGGTAGCGAGGAGCAGTTTGCCGATGTGATAGCCCATCTTTTCGTCAGTCAGTTATCAAGGGTAACGTAGGGATGATAAAAGAAGAGGAGCGACGGAGGGTTGAGCAGGTGTTGTTTTCGCCTGTTTATTCTGAGTGTAATAGGTTGCTCTCACTTGAAGTAGAACCTTTATTAGCGGAAATGACGTTGGAGCCATGCACACGGTTTTGATGCTAAGACGTTGGTAGCGGGAAGCAGTTCGCCGATGTGATAGCCTAGCTTTTCGTCAGTCAGTTATTAAGGGGTAATGTAGGGATAATAAAAGAAGGGAAGCAAAAGAGGGTTGAGCAGGTGTTGTTTTCTCCTGTTTATTCTGAGTGTAATGGGTTGCTCTCACTTGAAATAGAGCCTTTATTAGCGGAAATGACGTTGTAGCCATGCACACGGTTTTGACGCTAAGACGTTTCATCAGTCAGTTATTAAGGGGTAATGCAGGGATAATAAAAGAAGGGGAGCAAGGAAGGGTTGAGCAAGTGTTGTTTTCTCCTGTTTATTCTGAGTGTAATGAGTTGCTCTCATCCAAAGTATTCCCTTATCCCATTCGAAGTCTCTCTCTCTCTCTCTCTCTCTGGCTGAGACCTATCAAGGGGTAGCTGTGATTGGAAGCAGATGCAGCAGGGAGGAAGGTCATTAGCAAGTGCCTGTATTTTTCAGACCAAGGGGAGTTTACCTTTCTTCATATAAATTTATCATTGGATCTCTTAATAGTCACTTTGAGATATGTGTAGATGATTGAATGAAAAATTTAAAGTGTTTTGAGATCCATGTAGAGTGCGATCGAATCATTGATGCCACAAAAGATATGACTTGAACCCAGGCATCGAGACACTTAGGTTTTACACAAGGCATTTCTCTGTAAGATGTTACACTTGTTGATTAAATTGTGAAGTCATGACTTAGGATACTTCTAAAAATAACCACCATTAGCATTCGCGAACTACTAAAAATATTTCTCTCCCCACAGAAGGAAAGGACCCATAAAAACAAAGAAATACCATGTACTTGCAATCCAACTAAAATATAATGCTTCGGCTAAAAAGAAGAAATAAAGCTGAGATGGGCCATGGATAAATTTGTTTTCAATCTCTGCCATAAAATTCGAAAAGAAATTCCATGAGAGGTATAAACATCGTCTAATTCTAGATTCAAACTTGAAACATTCTAGATCTGTTTGGATAATTGGATTGAAAATTTTATTGAATTTACGGATTATGCTAATATATCCAACAAAATCATATAATTACAGGCTCGGCTAAATCTATATTTATAAATACCCTAAAATAGTCTTAGAGTAGATCGGTTTGAACCGCATAGGAAGAAATTTTTTTTTTTTCCTTGCCATAAAATTCTAAAAAAGTTTCTCATAAAAGGTATAAACATCACCTAATTCAAGATTCTAACTTAGAATATTTTAGAGCATGTTTGGATTAGACTAAAAGTTTTATTGGATTTATGTATTGTGCTAATGCAACTAGTAAAACCATAGAATTATATGCTGGGCTAAGCTTAAAGTACCCATAAATTGCCTTAAAATAGACCGGTTCGAATTGCACAAGGAAAAAAAAAAACTCAGTAATTTTTTTTTCCTTTAAGATTCAGGCCGACCTATTTCAAAGCTATTTCTAGATATTTATCAATATAAATTTAATATAATATGTAACCCTATAATTTTGGGGGCTATAGTAGTCTAATCCATAAATTCAATAAAATTTTCAGTTTAGCCATCTAAACAGATTTTTTTGGCTTTAAAATTCTTATTTTGTTTGAACCGGTCCGGAATTTTTACGTATGGATGCTTGTCGTCCTTCCAGAGGCACGTCAGGAATCTCTGCCACGCAGCCCCCACATGCCGATCACGTGATCCCGCTCCTCGCTGGCAGTCCTGCCGCCCATCCACACCCCGTTTCCCCTTGGAATTTATCAACGACTTAAATCTCGTTTCCCTCTCGTCCCTCCACCACTGGCTTCTGCTTCAGATTCCAGGGTCGTTTCCCAGATGCGGGATCCGTTTCTCGTTTTCGCGTGGCATGGAAAGGTGGGCTCCGATGGAATTTGGTGCAGGAGTCGCTTTCACGGTAGCCGTCCGATCCGGTGGTCCCCCATTTGCCATCCTGAACTGTTCGCTTTCCGGGGGGACTGGAACAGCTGTACCCCTTCATTCAGCAGACAGCCTTTTCCACTAACTATCAGTGAACACGCATAGCCTTTCAAGAAAAAGAAAGTGCCTTGTTGCGACGATCCTCTTGCTCCCCAGGGTTCAGCGAGCTTCTCACAAGCACTTATAGCATTGAGCTTCGAGGCATGCTTTCCATTGCAAGGTTACAATGTGGTTGTTGAGACACAAACATTATGATTTTTGGCCTTTATATGTATTTTGCTGCTTTTCATGTTTACACAATAAAAGATTATTATACATTAGTCGTTTACTTATATACATAACTATAAATTAGAAGTGATACTAAAATCTGCGAATGGTGAGTTCATTATATTCTACCGGTGTTTTGATGTTATTGGTTCTAGATTTATGTTGCAACAACAATCATAAAAGGCTATAACAACACAGGACTTCATCCAAAAATTGCTAGCACATGTCCGTACGAGTATTCACATACTTTCCTCGTTTAAGTCCTGACGTCCTCGTCAGGCTAAATATTCAAATCCATTTAAATCTAATCACAAGTATGTGTTGTAGTGTTTCCTAGTCTATATAGGCCATGGGACGAGTTTGCTCTAACATCATTTGTCACAATTCATAACCTCACCTAAAAAAGCTAGTTAGAAGATATTATTTGAATTTTTTGATCCCGTATAAGTACTCAAGATCTATCTAATAAATAACTGCCGTGGAACTAAACATATGTCCGTATGAGTCCTCAAAAGAGCACTATTTTTTTTAAAAAAATATGCGATAAAGGCAATACGACATCAATAGTTTCTCTTGTGATGCTTAATAATAATAAGCCCAGGGCTATTTAGAGTGGAATAGCCACTCTTCCATTCTAGTTATGTCATGGTACAATAAATATGCTTCTAAGGGTTTGACAAGGCCATTATCAATTACATATCACAAAATGCTAAGCACAAAATAGATATTAAACATAAACAAAATTTGGATAAAAATACTAAAAAAGGAAAGAATAAAGATTAAAAAATAAGGATTATTTTGTAAAATTTGAATATTCTTGCATGTCATGGTATTATATTATTTGATATATAACAAGCCGATAACCTTGTTCAATTTGGAAAAAAAGGATGCATATATATCATGTCCTTTTAAAATTACAATACTCTTGTTTTTTAATAATGCTTGGTGGCATACCATTAATCCCAAACTTTAGGCATGAGCTTCATTTAGGCATAGGCTTCATTATACATACCACAGGTACAAGCTAAACTTAATAAATTATAAGTTATTCCTAAAACTAAGAAGTCTCATATTTTTTTCAAAATTATCAACATATAGCAATTGACAATAACCTCAACAAGCAAGTAGGAACATCTAAATATATTAAGTTCCCATAAAAAAATTTGAGACTTTTTGTACAACAGCTGTAAAATATCTTCAATGATGCTGATCTTATTATAAAAGAGGCTTTATCTGAATGGAGAAAGACTATAAGTATTCAAATAATTCCAAAGCTACTTTGCATGAATTAATAAAGTAATGTTATGGAGATCTAATTTACATACACACAGTAAAGTTTATTTTGCCATGTGGCAAAAAGGGGTTGGTGGGACTAGGAAACTTCTTTGTGCACATAACTGGGACAAGTTTATTTTGCCATGTAGCAAAAAAGAGTTCATTGTCCTGTGTGCTTCAAACACCTCTTGCATGAGCAAACTAACTTATAATTACTGAATGTAGATAGGAAAAGACACCAGGGAAAGTTGTTTATGCTACAACTCACAGCTAAACTTCAATCTTAATCAACTCAAAAGAAATTGAATTTATTCTTTCAAAGAAGTCAGGATAGAAGGAAACCAGATTGAGATCAAGTGAAAATGAGTGATGACTTTAACAACTGAGTGAGTTAGCACCTTCAAAGTGAGCACCCTCAGATATCCTCAAGTCACAAATGCATATTATGGGATCTCCAAGCACAAGTAACTCAGCTTTGGCTCAAGCAAACTCAAGACCAAGTCGCCGACACATCTCGAACATCGACTTCACAAAAAGATTCACCAATATAATTGACTCGGTAAGAAAGAAAAAAAAAAAAATTTTAGTTCTCAAGACAAGCTAATCCAACCACTAAGTGACATGCATAACAATGGACAAAGTGGAAAAAAAACATAATATATGTGCTTCGTGCAAGTTACTTTGTGGTTGAATTGGTCTACCAACTTAGCAGTGGACCTGGTAAGTGTCCTACCAGGACACACTTTCCATGTTGGGCTTTTCTTTTTGAGTTCCTTCCCTTCATGCTTGTCAAAGGCATTGGTTGAAGCAAAGGAACTAGAAAGGAGCTTCTTTCCTAGTTCAAAGGTTTCACTTGATGAATTCAAGCACCATGGGACCCAATGTGGGGGCAATGTGGACAACTTGGGCCGAGTCAACCGATTCCAAAGCCTCCTCTCTTTCTCTCTCTCTCTCTCTAAAACTAACTCAAATATCTTCTCCTTATGAGAAGCCGAAAAACTCTCTCTCTCTCTCTCTATCTTTTTCTGTGTGTGTGTGTTTCAAAATAAATTGCAGGAGATTTTGGAATGCAAACTATTCCGGCCATTACCCATCTCCCCTTCCAAATTTAACATTCCTTCCCAAAATATCCCTCCTCCTAAAATATTCCTCCTCTTATAACTTCCCTCTGCCTCTCTTCCCCTTTTATATCCCTCTCGCCCCTTCTCTTCCCAAACTCTCTCTTTCTCTCTCTAAATCTCTGTCTTCTCGGCGATGACGGCGCCCAACATAGAGATGATAGCAGCGTCGCTGAGGAACTGCTCTCTGGGGAGAGGAAACAGGGGAGCGGCGGCGGCGGCGGAGGCGGCGGCGGCGTCCCCGCCGCTGCCGCGGCGCCTGGTAGAGGAGGAGGAGGAGGAGGAGGAGGAGGAGGAGGGGGCGGGGGTGACGGTGGAGCTGAACTCGGAGTTGCCCCTCCCGTACCAGTGGGAGCAGTGTCTCGACATGCGGGTACCGCGACCTCTTTCTCTCTTCATTTAATGCCGCTAACCCCTCCAATCTCCTCGTCTCCCCACCAATCATTGGTCATTAATGCTGCCTCCCAGAGCTTCCAAGGCGACGTCTTGGGCTCGATTCCGCTGTCAAAATCCTTCCTTTTTGCGACTCACCTCGCTCTCTTTGCTAAAACTATTCGTTAGAGCTAAGCCCCCTTCTCTCTCTCTCTCTCTTTGCTAGATTGGATCCCGGCTTAGATCTTCTCTATTTTGCCTGTTTCTTTTTAACATTTTCTTCTCTGACCTGCGACTCTTCTTTCCATTGCCTGCTTCTTTTCATCTCAATGCCACAAAGATTTGAGGAAAAATGAAGGCAAAACTGCCTCTTTTTTCCGCTCTCTCTCTCTCTATGTTTTCGTTTGGTTCTGACCTCTTGTATGCTGTTCTCTGTGCTTGTTCTCTCCGAGACCGATGCAAAGAGAAGACGGCAAAACGTTGAAGGGAAAATAAAACGATCGGAAAGGGGAGGCAGAGATCTTCTCGTCTTTTTTTTTTTTTTGGGTCGATGCCTTTCTTTTGGAATTTTGGTGTCAATTATCCCATGGATTTGATTTGTGATGCAAAGTGTTATCGGTTTCTCAAATCAAACTCCCATTTTTATCTGAAAAGATCTCCCCTTTTCCCCTGGTCTGTTTTCGTTGCAGACAGGGGAAGTATACTACGTCAACTGGGAGACCGGAACCAGGACGACCGAGGACCCCCGGACCTTCTCCACGGCCTACGTAACGAGCTACTGCTCGGAGGAAGAAGAAGAAGACGATGATGATGATGACGAAACGTCCGACGAGGACAGCACCTCCGGCGACGGCGGCGACGGCAAGGATGACAGCGGCGAGCCCAGCTACTCCTCCGGTGCCTACTCCGGTCTCTCCTCCATTTCTTCCTCTTCCCCGGGAGAGACCGCCACCAGCTCCGACGAACCCTACGGCGGCCGCGGAGGCGGCCAGATCCTCGTTGCCGCCGGCTGCAAGTCCTGCTTCATGTACTTCATGGTCCCCAAGCGCATTGAGGACTGCCCCAAGTGCGGCGGCCTCCTCCTCCACCTCGGCCGCAATGGTTGCATCTAAAATTGTTGAATTTTGGCTCGAATTAGTGGAAAAAAAAATCGTTTTTTTAAGCCAAAATGTCATTTTTCCCCCCTTCTCCTCCTCCTCCTCCCCTGTTTCACTCTCCTCCTCCTCCTCCTCTTCTCCCCCCATCTATACCCAGCTGTGAATCATAGAGATAAATCTATAAACAAAGATAAATAATCTCTTTTCTATGACAATTATTTTATCCAATGCTGTGTTTATAGATTACTGTATGATTTACAGTGAATTTTTTGATAGTAGAAAAAATATTCTCTCTGCTTTTGTTTTCGTCTTGGTCTGAGGAGAAAGCATGCGATCTCTGTGCCGAGGAGGACACTGATTCAATTTTTCCTCTCTCCTTCCCTCGCTCCACGTTTGGCCGTCTCTATGCCAACCTGGCTGTACAAATAATGCCCTTTGGTGCCCCCGGTATGCTTACCCTCGGTGGCCATATCTGGATCTATCTCAATGTATGGCATGCCTCTTACACTATAGTAATGTCAAATTTATAACTAGCCCTCCTGACACTAGCAAAAGTACTTTCATCAGATGGCTGGAATTGCCTTGATTATAACTAACTCACTCATCGATGTACTTGTCAATTTGATCTAGGCCCTTCAATTGATGGATCCTCTAACTCACCGATTGCAGGGTATGCTAGGGTCTAAAATTGTATCATCGAATGCAACACAACAAAGATGCACGTTAAATAGGGTTTCAGGGCATTACACTTTGTAGGCATCATTTTTTTTGTAAATTTTGTCATTGCATTCAATTATCATAGGGTCAATGTGTTACAATATAAGTATATAAATAATGGTTTCGGTCCCATGTTAGTGCGACCTTTTCGATCTCTAGCATGACATGGATAAACGTAGCGTGTGCTATGTCTAGACATTCTTGGCCTCCTTTCGAACATTCTAAGGTCATATATGTGATGTAATCAGTAGTCTCATAAGATTTTTCTTTCACACACTTCACCCTTGACTTTTATCCTAGTGCCTAGGTTAAAGCATGATGGCCAGGAGAAGAGAGAGTGGTCAGCTAAAATTGACATATTTTCACCCCATAAAACTACAAACCAAAAGAGAGTTCATCTTGCAGCCGGAGAGAGATTAAAAGCATAGTGTGTCCTCTATGTCTCATAAGTGGTGGCGAAACCCTAAAAAACAAGGGTCTTGGAAGTAATAACAAGGCATATCAAGGTGCTCCATGTAATGTAAGAAACCACAGCACAGAGGAATTTTATCTAGTAGACTGGGAAGGGAATAAAGTTGGGGTTGAGAGAGCGAAGTGCGTCAGGCGCAGGAACCTTTCCTCGGTTTGGCAGAAAGGAATCTATGCAGTGGGGAGAGCCAGTGAGAGCAGAACAGAATACAACCCATCCCACAGTCCGAACACCAGAGAGAGAGAGAGAGAGAGAGAGAGAGAGAATCTCTCACACACCAGTCCTTCCCCAACTCCTATATCTCCTTTTGCCTAGTAAGACCCCACCACCTTCGAGGCCATGGCCGAAGAAGACAGGGCTTGTGATAGGAGCCAGGGGGCAGGAGGAGCAGGAGCAGCAGCTGCTGCACCAACTTTCCTCATAGTTGATATGCCATGGTCACTTTTGGAGCACTTTTTTCTTCTACAATAGGGCATCTGCCCCAGCCCCTGTTTTCACCTAAGCTACAGTGAAGGCATGAGATGCTTTTGGGATGGATGCTCCCTTTATGGGGGATGTTGGTGGGGTGGGTTGGCACTGTTTGGGATTAAGGAAAGGGCTGTGAGGTTTCTGTGTGGGGGAATCATGGCCAAATGATGCAATCCTAAGTCTCTCTGGGGCTCCCCTGTTTCTCTGCTCTCTCTGGCCCCACAAGGTCCTAAACTGTAATGCTGCCTGTCTCCATGGAGTGCTACAGAAAAAAAAAAGAGACCCAAACTTTTGGTTGGGGGATTAATCCATGGTCTTGGCCTTGTTAGGCCTCAAGGGTTCGGCTTAGGTGTTCTACTGTCAGAGAACAGAGATGCAAGAATTAATAGGCATAGCTTTTGTTTTGAGGTCGCTGCAGTTATCTGCTATAAAGTCCCTTTTGGAAGGATGATTAACAACAAATCAGTGTACAAAATATTTGTATGGTTGGGTTGCCACAACACAAGACTTGGCTGATACGTAAACTTCACCACCTTTGTTTCAAACGTTGCTCTTTTGAGACGTTTCAAACCTTTTAGTTCGATTAATTATATCCATATAATGAAACAATGACTTGGATGCCATTTTGGTGGGCTTCCTTGTGAATCATATGATGCTTTCCTACACTTTTAGATGTGGACGCCATACTTGGATAGGAATGTTTGAATTTTAGATAGGTGACGACATTCTTGTCAACACTGAAGGGGCCATCATCGACCATACACCACTTTCTTTTTACCTGGCTCTGCTAGAAACAAGAGCTCAATTCAAACTCTAATAAAAGCCTCTACCAAACACAACTACTCCCACGACAAGACAACCAAGAGGTTTGTAATAGATTTGGTCGACCGAACCTCTCATAAATCCAAGAATTTGAAGACAAAAACTGTCTGAAAGAAGGATCACTTGTTATCAAACATCAAACTGGAATATATTTGACACTGAATACTAGTTACAAACAGAACGCGATAGAGAACAAAATCCAGAGTAGATAGATAACACCATATGGAAAAAAGAGAGACCAAACCACAACAAGGAAACAGGACACTAACAAGCAACAACCAACAACCTCTGAGAGCCTACTCCTCATGGATCATCTCTCTCTACTCTTCCCTTCTTAACCGATCATTTGAGGAACACCATGCTCAGCCCCACGCTGCGCCGCAGCGAAATCTGCGACGGCGTCCAGGAGATGCGCGGACGCCTTGTCGTAGTTGACGAAGCCCATGAACCAGAACTCATGGCCATCCACCGTGACAATCTGGATGTACTTGGCTGGTGGATTCTCTGCCATCGTCGCAGGATTAACGGTCGCAATCATTCCTAGAGGGATCACAACCTGCATGATCAAAATTAGCATTCGTCATCAACTTTGATGCTAGCTTCTAAGATGCATGTGAATCGAAAGGCGCATGTCTTCTTACCTTGTAGTAGCTCCAGGCCTGCTGGCCGGAGGGGGCGGTGAAGGAGAGGGGGCGGTCACTGCAGAAGGCCACTTTGACATTGGAGAGGTAGAGGGTTCCGGCCACCGGACCGGTGGTGGTGGAGAGATAGCAAGCAAACGTCTTCTTGAGCCTCTCGGCGGGTTCGGTGTGGAAGGTCTGCTTGTAAAGGGACTCAAACCCTCCCTCACTGAGTGCTTTTGCTGTTAAGCTCAGCTTCCCCCATGCCGCCTCTGTTTTGTTAGGAGCAGTCTTCACTGTAATTACAATGCATGGACATTTAACGTAACATTAAACTTTTCTTCCTTGGAAACAAAAAGAAAAGATGGATGATGAAGCCAGTGAATCTGAAGTCAAATCCATTGGGCTGCTTTTTTTTTTTTTTTGGTTTTTGGTCGGATTCATAGCTTGGAGTCGGTTGTAACGTTAGTGCACCTAATATTATAACACATAACCTCGCAAGCCAATAAATATTGCTTTGCATGGTCTGCTAGCTACTTGCTAAATATATATTGACACAAATTGATGTGGAGTTGATGGGTTAAGGCTTAGGCATTCGGACTCATCCTGAATCTAATCCTTTCTATTATACTTTCTTATACTGACCTATTTTCCTAGGTCTATGAAATCCTTCCCCAAAGAAGTACACCCAACTTGATGCAACCCGAGCGAACCTGAGTTAGATTGGACCTTAGACTGGGTACTGTAGAGAGACTATATTTGGTGTGGGTTAACACCTCTAGCCAAACCCACCTGTCCAAGTTGCACTTCTGGCTTGGTCCATTACCAACCCAAACAAAGCTAAAGAAAGTCTACAGCTAAAAACACTGTTTTAATGATTAATATACTTAACAACTTAGCAACATATATATAAAACCAATTAATTTGACATAAAACAGGTGATTAACGCAGAGAGGAGATGTTTGGGTCATGATGAGAAGAAGCTAAGAGAGCTTACAGTTTTCCCAGACGTTGGAGGCCATGGTCTCGGCCTTCTTGGTCCAGGTGTTGAAGAAGTCCAGGATGCTCTCCATGGGACTGGAGCTCGGCTTCTGGATCGGCTCCCGCTCGAGCACGTAAGGCGGGCAGTGGTCGTCGGCCGGCCGCGGCGTCCAGAAGGCCGCCTGCTGGTTCTGGGGGTGCGCCGCCGGCGCCGCCGGAGGCCCCATGTACTTCGTCCCCCACTTCGCCTCATCTCCCTCGCCAAAACCCTCCTTGGTATTCTCCATGGCGTTTGCACAAATGAAGCGGAGAGCAGGAGAAAGCTATATGGAGTATAGAAGAAGAAGGGATATGGTTATCTGGAATAGTTATCGGATGGGAGGATAAATTTATACCAATCCCTCCTTTTAATGCTTGCGTGCCTTAACCAGTAAGATTGAGTACGCGTGTGGGGACACGTGGCTTAGCCGTGGAGACAACGCGTCATGTCTGAATTCCAGAAGTTTCTACGTGCCTCCACCCAAGCTTTTAAAAAAAAAATCATGTGATGCATTTTTAGCCGTAGGATCGTAATACCATGGATGTAACGCGGAGCCTTAATTTATAAATGGTTTGATAAAATGATCTGGATTTTTATATAAATATATGGTAAATGATACAGAATCCAACATAGTGGAATTGAAATTCGGAAATTTATGACATATAGAAAATAATTGACGAACCCTAGTTTAGTACGATCTCTTCAAAAATCTACCTTAAATTTTGCATATTAGGTGACAGATCTCAAACTAAATGCTAATAAATTTTAATTTTCACAATCTTGGTTGGAAGGTAATTTATTAACAATTTCACATAGTTTATGAGAAATTGAGCGTGACACATAAGGAAAGGGACATATGATGATGGAGATGAGATTTTTATGTAATTAGAAGCAATAAATATTTATCTACCCTTCTACCCATTCCTAATTGGTTATGGTTGGATATAATGTATACCAAAAACCAAAACTTTATCCTGCTCTAAATACAAATTAGTTGTGTTTTATGAAATCATTTAGATTCTCAATCTCATGTTGAATGAATTGCTGGCGATGGCAGCATATTGTTTTCTTGGAATTTTGCAAGCCCCCCCTCCTCCTCATTAATAGCCAACATCTTCTATTTTCGCATATTAATACCTATTTTTATATTTATATAAAAATTCTTGTAAATTTTTCTTTTAAACAAATCGTGAGTTTTCATTGATCAAATATTTCTCAAGATCAAATACGATTGTAGAAGGACAAAATACCGTTGATCAAATAGGAAATGGGGTTTAGGATTGGTCTCTTCCTGTTTACTGCGCTCGTGACTTGATTGCTAGGACTAAAGGATCATTAGAGCAAGGGACAAATGTATTTGTAAATTTCATATTTTTATCAGCATATAAGTAAAATTTCTCAGTATCATCTAGCAAACCTAATCTTAGAAATTTATAAGCAAATAGTTATAACATTCAGGAATTAAGATACAAACATACAAAAGAAATGAATTAATATATAGATATGAAATATTTTCATAAGAAAGTTATAAAATGAGAAGCCATAGTTGTTATTTTGCAGGGGATGGGAAATCCCATCCATTTTGTTATCCATTTATTCCTATGCAACATACAACTTCCTTTCAGATGAAAAAGAATTTAGGGAGCAAGGCATCTGATGAAATTGGAACAAACTAAGCATGTCCCTTTCTCATCTACGTGCAATGGCTTTTTGAAGTAATCATGAAGCTATTGACACCAAGCTCAGAGTGACAGAAAGCGACGAAGAGCAGGCTTCAGGTACTCAAAAACTGCAGCCCAAGCGGCTTGTGTGGGGTGCAGCCAGTCCCAATAGAAGTGAGAGTCTGGGTTGGAGCACAGAGAATACTTCTTCATCCCATTGTCATCTGTCTGCGCACAAGTTGACGAGTTGTCGTTGCCATCACAGCACGGCTTCAAGATGCTTTCAAACTTGGGGGCTCCTTTCACTGTTGAAAGAAAGCAAACTAGGTGTTGAAAGAAGAAGAAGAAAAAATGGCATCTGACATTGAAATAAAGAGATTAAAAAGATATCCGAGCCATTTAGCAATCAAACTTATGGAAGAAACTCCTTATTATAATCTTAAAGAAAGAAAAACAAAAACAAAAAATTCACCGAGGTATACATGTAGTACCGGTTAGGTCGGATGCAGAATAGGTCAGATATCGACCAACCCAAATCTAAAATGTTTATTAAACGGGTCAAAAATTAAGATCCAAACTTAACTATTTTACTATACAGGTAACCTAATCCAACCTGAAATTGGTTGAGTCAAGTTAAACGGGTTAAGCATTGCCGCCCTATTCATCTAGAGCTGATAGCAGTGGGTTTCAGATCTTGATTGATGATGGAGTCGAAGGATGTAACAACACAGAGCTGAGCTGCTAAATTAGAACCTCACCTTGATTGATGATGGAGTTGAAGGATGTAAAAAGATCGAGGCTGAAGAAGGTTTTGGTGCGTGCTCCATTCAGCTCCTTGATTAGAATTTCAAGCTTTTGATTGTGAGCTTGTGCTTCCCCTAAGGCAGTAGAATCGCACTTTGTGTGGTTGGTAACCTTGGTCATGTAGGGAGTGCATCCCACAGGATGCAGGTTGGTGACCAACACCTTGGGCACACCAGCACCTTGGATGCGCTTCAAGTCCGACTTCAGCAGTTGGAACAAACGGTTCGCGAAATCCAAAGCACCCTGTGCATGGGGGAAAGAGATGAATCAAAATGGAAGGAACTGATCAAGGTTTTGGTGCAACCAAACTACCAGCATTGATCAAACCTGGGTACCCTTATATCAGCTGAAAAATTTCAGGGCATGTTCCTCGAAGTTAATGAGGGCCGCCTAATCCTCCTTGTTTGAGATAGCTATTTGATGTTAATAAAAACAGCTTATTAGGATGTTAAGGGGTATTTGGAGGAGGGATACCCTCTTCAATATTTATGTATGACATAGTAACCTAGCTGCAAGTGGCACTTGTAATTTGATCTGATACTGTGAAGTAGTATAAAATAGCTGCTAGCTACCAATGCTTTGTTTTTTGTTTGTTTGTTTTTGGTCCATGAGAAGCAAGCATATTGGCTGCAAGTCTAGCTAGGACAGCAACAATTAATGGTTAAGCTTGCATGCAGGGAGCATGAGATTGCCTTGTGTTACTGCTAGCTACCAATTAATACTTGTTCGTTTTTTGGTTAAGGCCAATCTTGTTCACTGTTGGATGTGGCACTCTCCTATTTCTATGTTAGGCCAAAACCATCTCATATCCAAATCTGAGAGAGCCAAGTTTGACTCTGAAGAAAAACCTGGAAGTTTTTCATCAAAAATAAATCCAAATTTTTCTAGAGTCTACCTTGGCTCTCTCAAAATACTTGTAACTGCATCAAATCAAGGTATTTAACTCTTGTGGACTAAATTTCTGAAGAATAAAAACTTTTAAGAAGTAGTATATATAATTCTTTTGCATAATTGTGGTTTAGAAAATCATGTTTCGCGCGAGGTTCTCAAAAAAAAAAAGAACACTTGTTTTAGGTTTTACTATCATTCCTCAATGGTATAATCAGAATACCTGCCAATTAAAGAGGTCCCATGGATCTTAAAGGGCACTTACAGCGTCACTTCCATTAGTTTCCTTGTAATACTTGTAGTCATTGCCGGAGACTGAAACCAGTGCCACTGACGACTTGAGATCATATTCGGGGAAGACGCCTGCTTTAACCTGCCACAGGAATGCATCAACCTGAAGCGTTAGGTTGTCCTGAAAGTTGCCATTGTCAAAGATGCCACTCCCAGCGCGCGCGAAGTTCATGCCATATGGTAGCAGTTTCTTCGACACTTCCAGCCTCCTATACTTGTAAGGAAGGGGAGATCTGATTCCAAGAAATGAAGCTGCCACCCATTTGGGAATATTTGTTAGTGAAACTTCTAAGTAGAAAAGCTAGTTGAATTAAAAGGGCAAAAAAAAAAAAAAAAAAAGAGAAACATCCGATATAGTTTTAACCTTATTTCATTTAATTTTCACAAATACTTGTCAATACTGGATGAAGATATGAAAATTCATTGAAGTTTTAGGCTGAAACTGGAGTTGAATAGTTTAGGTTGAAACTGCTGAAAGTCAGGTACGTAGGCTGAAAGGTTTCATTTTAATTAAGCCAGAACTCCAAATCTTGGAAGTTGCAGCCCAACCATTACTGTTAAGGAATGGGAGATCTGATTCCTGGAAAAGAAGCGGCCACACCATGTGGAAACAAGAAGCACTGAAGCTTTTGACTAGAAATGAATTTAGATATTCCTGTGGCTCAGCAAAGTTCATGAGGTTTCCAATATAAGCTTTTATATTAGGACGACCAACTTAGGTGGAAAGGTTAATTTGCAGTGTAGAGAGAGAGAGAGAGAGAGAGAGCTGGCTATAAAATTGCTAATCAGAAGTTTGGTAATGAATGGAATATTACTAGGTGTTTAAATAGAATAATTGTTATGGACTGAACGATGAGAAAAGAGAGCAGGTGAAAAGCATGAAAGTAAGAGATCATTCCATGATTTACTCTATTGTAAGTATGACATGCAAAGGAGGATCACGTGATGGACAGTAATAAAAACAACCATAAGAGAGAAAAGAGGTGGATTAATTTATTTGAGAAGTAGGTCAGTTATGACTCAAAAACTGCATAAATTAGTTGATAAAAGAAAAAAAAAGGATGATTGCACTTCATAGTGAGCTGGAGAATAGAAGAGTTAATAAGAACTGGTGTCCATAAAGCTAGAAATCTATGGAATGAAGCCTTTGCTAAAAAGGAGAAACATAAGAAAGCAAGAAGAGAAAGCAATTAAGCCAGTACGTGCTTTGTAGAAAGACAGAGATCAGATATGAGAGAGAGCATAAGAAAGAAGAGAGGTGCACTGACCAACGTAGTCGGTGAGAAGCCTCCCATTGGAGAACCGGCCGGTCGGCTTATGAGGAAATGTCATACCATATGGCTCATACCATGAAGTGGTAAGCATGTTCCCCAGGTTCCCGAGGTTCCCGGTGTCGGCGTAGGAATCGCCGAACACGAAAAGCTTCTTATAATGAGCACCATTAGATCTCTTATGCCTTCGAGTATGAGCACGAGCATTCACCTCTCTCCCTACAATATAACAAACAAAGAAGAAGAAAGAATGAGAACTGAGAAAAGAAAGCAGTTAGCACAGAAGCTAGACAAAATGAGGCTTACCCATTGAGAGAAAGACCAAGGAGAAGGCAAAGCAGAGGAGGAAGAAATGCCTTAAAGCCTTCTCCATGGTGGAAAAAGAGAGGGGGAGAGAGAGAGAGCAGAGGAGAGAAGGGAGAGAGAATGAGGGTGGTATGGTTATGGGGGACATTTATATAGGAGCCAGGGAACACGTACGAGTGGTAGGAAATTAACCATAAGTTTGTCATTATCCAATATTTTGTAACAAACATTTACTGTTTATAGCTTGTGCTACTATTTTTGGATTTTGAAGGGTAATCCGAATTTGACCTAACAAGCGTGTGATCCAAAGGTTCAGCTCTGAACTAGATCTTTAATATCCGATAGTTTAGGAGTTCTTAAGGCATCTAATCCTACCATTGAGCTACAAGTCTGGGGAGCCATATGTTTGTTCATCTCCATGCATCAAATTTGTCCAATTCTCCCTCGAGAAGCAAGAAAGTGCATGCTTCAAAAATTCAAAATGCATATATGAAATTTTATATGAATAATAAGCAAAGCATAAAATTTTAACGTTAAAACTATCAATCAATATTATCCCTTATATGGATTGCATATGTCAAAGAAGATATGAGAATAATCATGTCAATATCTAGTATTACAATGCTACTAAATCTCGCGCCATCTATGGGGTTCATTCAGTAAGGAGCAACTGATGGATAGTTATAATCCCATCAATCAAGATAAATTATAATATTTGATGAATATATTTTTATTTTAACATATATTCCTTGATAACTATTTTATTTGAATCTATGTGAAGGGTATCTCTAAAAGAAGTATATATATTTTATGAGAGGAGAATTTAAGGACCTTACAACTTTAAAATAGTTTTTGTTATTTAATTTTTTTCTCTCTTAATTATTTGACTTTTTTGACTTCTGTAAATAACTTCAAGAGGAACAAGGTTCAAAAAATTGAAGGCTGACCCATATCAATATCTGCTCTTTATCTTTTTCACAAACATTTTATTCACCCAAACTATCATGTGAGATACTACTAGACATGCCTCAATCGTTTCTTATTATAAAATATAGACAAGAAATAGTGTTATGGTAAAATCGGCAATAGGAGCTAAAGGTTCAGAAGAGCCAAAATGAACCAAATCATATGAAACAAATATTCAAGCTTGAGTAGAGCTTGACAAGATACGTCCAAGCTAGGGTTATATTGTAATTTGAATTAAGCTTGACGAAGACCAAACTAGAACATAAAGAGAACAAACTATCCTGAGTTGGTAGTCAACTTGAAGCCACTCCTTTTGGCGTCCAGACTTGTGCATGGATCTGTACATCTTAATCTTTGAAAGGCATTTTAATAATGAGATTCCCTTGTTCAAAGAGAGTTCTATCGATTCCTTTTTCCTAATTATTCAAACTTTGATTTATAGCGATTTCAGTTTGCTTTTAGCTCTTCATCTTCGAAACCCATCCTTCATGAAAGAATGATGTGGGAGGCAACAATTTGGAAGATGACAGAGAGATCAACCAAATTCACTGAGGAAGCACAAAGTCGCAGATTCAAGCTGTATCTTTTATTAAAGAACAAAAGGATCAATTTAGATCTTATAAATCTATATATATCAAATATTATCTTTTTTATCAAAAGATATATCAGACATCCTCCTTGCCTCTCTTGAGGATCAATGGCCAAAAATAGATTATTTGAAAAGATAAATATATGGAAATGTAGTTGGCTATATGGTTGGCTCTCAAAATCTGCCTCGCATAGGTGACACCCACCTAAGCCACCCTTAGCTTCGCCCCTGGAATTGAGACATCAAAAATCAGTTACCCACCCGCTATGATCAGCCTCAATTTCGAGCCTTGGATCACAAACCCAAGTCCACCTCTACTGCCTCTGCTCATTATATTGTAAGGAAGCTCGAGGGTGGAGGCTCTCAAGTGATATAAAATACCAATGCTTGGTGGAGCCAGGTCGGATGGATCTCGACGACAATCACATGCTGGCAAAAGATCATGTCTTCCTATTTCAGTATCAACATCATGTGATGATGATGATGTCACATGCGTTCTTTTTGGTGTTCTGCATTTGAAGTGTATGAGGATTGAAGGATCCATCACTGGAGGTCTGATGAGGTCATCTCAACCTTGCAGAAAATTAAAGGAAGCAAAGTTATTTGATTATAAGTTACATTCGCAAGATCGTTTTTCATCTAAAACTCTATTAGGGATGGAGGCAGAATCCCAAGTTACTAAGGTGTTGCTAGAAGATAGCCTCTCTTCATTGGATGTGCAGCATCGTCTTGAAAGCGCCTCTCCTCAAAAGATTGCAACAAAATTACCGCGAAATCCCTCATCAATGGAGCTAAATTATGGGCAAAACACGACTGAGATGCATTGTGTAACTAAATCATTAACCGGAAGGAATGAGCCTCCTAATTTTATGTACAAGGGATCAGAACATCAGTCAAAAGCATCTAGCTTCAACCATTCTCGGGTTAATGATGAGGCCAGCAAGCTCCTCCCGATTACGGAATGGGAAAGTTGTAAAGGTTCCCGTGGTCCTAGAGGAAGTTCTATGAAGCGAATAAAGAAGGGCCTTAACTGGCCATTTGTCTTTGAGTAAATATCTTGGTTCCTAGTCAAGCTCAAGCCCTTGA
The DNA here is from genome assembly GCF_051530095.1 of Phoenix dactylifera. Taxonomy (NCBI): domain Eukaryota; kingdom Viridiplantae; phylum Streptophyta; class Magnoliopsida; order Arecales; family Arecaceae; genus Phoenix; species Phoenix dactylifera. The sequence continues at coordinate 1,630,857 of NC_143193.1, read as the reverse complement.
AAAACGAGAAATGTTATCAAATCCCGTCTCAATGCTGCCATCTAGCTTTGGTTTTGTGTCTTTTTCAATGTTACATATTGCACAAGATCTCCCTAACAGGTCTGTCCATGGCTATAGTGCACATGATGTCCAAGCCATCAATTTTCAGTTAATCTCAAGTCCCCAAATCCATCTCAATGCTCCAACCCAATTTTTACCCTCTCTTTAATGCTTCAGATGGCATCTATAATCTCTACAACAGGACTGTCTATGGCGACAGACACGTACAAGTCATCTCAAACTCTTTTTCCTGCCAAAACCTCTTTCTATGCTAGCCTTAAGCTTTACCAGATTACCTAAACTCATTCATTCATTTGCTTTCGCACATCTACCTGAGTATTCTCATATCTAGAAATATGCATCTTTTCCTTCTTATTAATCATCTGTTCTAGGATTTATGTTTATACTTGTTTTTGGTATACACTGAAAATAAATTCTAATCCTTTGAAACAGAGTTTATCTTTTGCTTGATCCGGTAGAAAGAAATAAACTAAGTAGTCCACCAACCTCCTATATTTTGTTTGGTATAAGCATCAAATGTTTTCAAAATTGGTTCTAGTTCTAGGATTCCATATGCTTGCAAGCTACAGTGGCATTCAATGCACTGTAGGAGCTACGGTGTAGCTACACATGTGTTTACGGTGGCACAGTGGGCTCTTAATAGCAACTATATATTTTTTGCTGAAATTTTGCAGATTGCCAAATCTGCATTTGTTCAAAAAAAATCACGCCTCCTAAGATAACATAACCGTCGTAGCCTTAATCTCTCAATCACCCAAAATTCGAATTCGCCACGGCAACAACAAGAAGAGACATGAAGGCCGGCGACTTATAGAAAACCGATGGGGCCGACTAAGGCCACTAATCCTTTCATGTTTAGCACCAATCTCAAGCTATCATATCTTAAGTGAACTAAGAGGTGATAATTAATAGGTGATTAGTAGGGGCACTCATAAAAAAATAAACAAAAAAGATATTATGGTAAGCATGTCATCTTTCAGGTATTGTTAGATATTTCCAATTACGCACGGTCAGCTAACCCATGCTATTGTAAAGAATGTTTAAAAGGATACAGTGCAATTTCGCCTGCTTGTGCAACACCTATACGTACACTTTGGTCTATGTGTGGAAGAAATATATTTCTCCAACCCCTCCCCTCCCTCTCTCTCTTTTGGTAAGACGAAAAATTTATACATATCTAGTAGGGATACATCCTATAAGATTAGAGAACAAAATATCACGAAAAGTAATTGGAGCAACTACCAAGTTGGTCCAATGCTCCATCATAAATGAGGCAACCTTGTCGGCAACACTACTCGCCTCCTAGTATCAAGTAATGGTGATGAGTTCCCCCCGCCCCCCCTCCCCGCCCGCAAGCTACACTGGCTTTGGAGCCAGCCAATCATCGTCGCTAAATCCCCCTCAATGGCTATATGGTTGGCTCTCAAAATCTGTCTCGCATAGGTGACACTCACCTAAGCCACCCTTAGCTTCGCCCCTGTAACTGAGATGTCAAAAATCAGTGACCCACCCGCTATGATCTGCCTCAATTTTAGGCCTTGGATCACAAACCCAAGTCCACCTCTGCTGCCTCTGCCCATCACATTGCGACAAAGTTCGAGGGTGGAGGCTCTCAAGTGATATAAATCACCAATACATGGTGGAGCCAGGTCTGCTGGACCTCGACGACAATCACATGCTGATAAAAGATCCAATCTTCCTATTCCAATATCAACATCAAGTAATGATGATGATGTCACATGCACCCCTCTTTCTGGTGTTTTGCGTTTACACTGAAGGATCAGGCACTGGAGGTTGGATGAGGTCATCTCAACCTTGCAGAAAATTGAAGGAAGCAAAGTTATTTGATTATAAGTTACATTCATAAGATCGTTTTTCATCTAAAAGTCTATTGGGGGTGGAGGTAGAATCCCAAGTTGCTAAGTTGTTGCTAGAAGATAGCCTCTCTTTATTGGATGTGCAACATCGTCTGGAAAGCACCTCTCTAGAGAAGAATACAACAAAATTACTGCGAAATCCCTCATCAATGGAGCTAAATTATGGGCAAAACATGACTGAGATGCATGGCGTAACTAAATCATTAATCGGAAGAAATGAACCTCCTAATTTTATGTACAAGGGATCAGAACATCAGTCAAAAGCATCTGACTTCAACCATTCTCCGGTTAATGATGAGGCCAGCGAGCTCCTCCCGATTACGGAATGGGGAAGTTGTAAAGGCTCCCGTGGCCCTAGAGGGAGTTCTATGAAGTGAATAAAGAAGCCTGCTATTCCGCTATATGGTTGGCTCTCAAAATCTGCCTCACATAGGTGACACCCACCTAGGCCACCCTTAGCTTCGCCCCAAAAACTAAGATATCAAAAATCAATGACTCACTCGCTACAATCAGCCTCAATTTCGGGCCTTGGATCACAAACCCAAATCCACTTCTGCAGCCTCTGCTTATTATATTGCGAGGAAGCTCGAGGATGGAGGCTCTCAAGTGATATAAATCAACCGAGATGTTGTGGGAGCAGAAAGGGAGTCTCAAGTGACCCAAGCTATTTCAATCACATCGGCCGTGGAAAGAAAAGAAACCACAATAGCTTACACTGTCACCCTCTCCACAACAAGCCTCGCCATCTATAAACTACCCTCAAAGATGTAGGTATTTCTAGAAAGTTAGATATGATAGGTGATATAGGCGGCTTTGATGACCCACACCCTGGATGACTCATTGCTGGCGCTGCCCTGTAGAGATTTCAAAAAGGTCTGGTTAGGTATCAAAGATCGGAGAACCATCAGAAAGAGACAGGCATGGCTCCACACACTTACCGCCCTCCGGCACTGGAGTAGAGTGTGATCAATAGTCTCCACCTCTAGGCTACATCAATTCATATTGATATGCAAAGGAACAATCATAAGCAAGAAGGTCTTGTTATCAAAGAAATGAGTACTGATAAATCTATGGACTGCATACAAAAATTGCATCCTCCTTTATCTAATATGTTAGACGTGAGGCTTACCTTAAGAGATTCGCATCATTTTTGCCTATAAAAATATTTAGACTTAATATTCTCTCAGGAAATTTGCTAACATCTTATTTATGCCAAATCCTATATCCTAATTGAGACTAGGAAAGGTTTATTTGCAGTATAATGGTGTGATCTAGGTAAAGTGCTAAGTAAAAATTAAGGTTCCATCTGACATCACTTTATTTTTTTATCTGCTAAAATAGAAAATAGAAAAATTCCTTCTAGTTTATTCATGAAATTATAAAACTATAATCATATATGACATAGTTAATCATTTTAAAAATATAAATATAGAATAGTGTGGACCATATCGATATGAGCTCGATCATAAATTCCAACAGCAATATCCAACAAAAAGTTCGTAACTCATCCAAAACTTGATATATGAACACTTCGAAATGTGTTCTGGGGACAGTAGTGCACAAATTTCTAGAGAGAGAGGGAAAGAGAGAGATGGGTACGATGAGAGGGCGCATCTCAATTGAGTGGAGTGCATGTATCAGTTTCCCCACCATTTATCAGTGTTGTAAACTTCCCATGCAGTTATAGACATAATAATAACCAACTTTCCCTTCTGTGGACTGGAGTATACTATAAGCCACCATCATGTTTCTCATGGCGTGCATTAAATCCTTGGAGTCATCGGATCCTTCAACCCAGCACCTCCAATACCATCAATTCCTCTCCATCACCTTCCAAGAAAGCTACGGCAGCATCAGAAGCATAAGAATATCATGAGCTACCAGGAAGCAAGACTCCTATCCCCCACCAGGCAAAAGTCCCAATCCCCTCTCCCTCCTCCTCACATGAGCTCTAATGCTTCACTGCACTATGCTTTTGTCCTCATGGGTATTCTTAATTTTTCTTACTTTCAGATTGTAGTTTTGTGTCTTTGTTATAATCATTTGCTTTGTTGTATATGAGTTTAAGGGGCATTTGGTTTGGTTGCAGGGTACGCAAATGCATACCCTCCACCACCACAGGTTGAGTATGGTTGCCCTTACTCAACTCCTCCATCCCCTAAGGCGTGCCCATAGTCACCACCTCCAAGCTATCAGGGCTACTTCAGTGATGAGTACCCTCCACCACCTCCTTCTCGGCCAAAATGCCACAGCCATGATGATGGATGCTGCCTCTCATTCCTAAAAGGATGGTATGCATGCCATCTCACCACCCTTTCTTTTGGTCTCTCATGTCCTTCTCTTTGTCATGTAGGATGTTGACATGTTCTCTATCTTTGGTCATACCAGTAGATTTCTCTGATTTAGTTTTTCTTCCTGTGGGAGATGACATATTGAGGGGTTTTCATTTATCTTGTTCCTTTAAGCAGTTGCTATTTATTTTCTGAGAACTGGGATATTAATTCACTCTTACAGAGGTGGTGTTTACCTGAACTGAGGCAGAAAGGATTTGGTTTGGGTATGGGATGAGAGCAGCTCCTGGGATTTGAAATGTTTGCTATTTCTATTTATTTTTTAGATTCCCTTCTTAGATGCCCAATTATGTTATGGGGACTAATTGGGAGGAAAAATTTGCCCTCCAGATGATCATCACATTTTAATTGAAGAGAACTGAAATTATTGAGCTTCTAGTTTCCATTTATGCCATGATTCTTGATTTGTTGTTGATATACTGGCATGGTAGTGTATGATCACATGAAGTTTTGGCAACAACTTGAAGATTTTATTTAAATAGTGCAAGCTTTGTGCTTCTTCATTCTAGCATCGATCTCTCTTTTCTTTTTCTTTTTTTTTTCCTTTCCACTAGGATTGTTTCGTATCGCTCATTGCTTATTCTCCCCAATCTGTTTTGTGCCATTTCTTTTATGCAAGTTTAACTGTGTCATGATTCTTGATGTTCTTGTTGATATAGTGACATGGTAGTGTAAGATCACTTGAAGCTTTGGCAGCAACTTGAAGATTTTATCTAAAAAGTACAAGTTTTGTGCTTCTTTATTCTAGCATCAATCTATTTTTCTTTTTCCACTAGGGTTTTTCATATTGCTAATTATTTATTCTCCCAATCTTTTTTCTGCCATATCTTTTTATGCAAGTTTAGTTATGTATTCTTTCACTTCATGGTCTCATCTCCAGTTATATTTCAATCAAGGTATAGCTAGGTGTGCCTAATCTTTCTTTAAAGATAGAGCAACAAAACTGTCACATCCTCACATGGATAACACTAATTCAGAAGTTTTAGAGGTTGGAATCCAAGAATCTCTTCCACATTTGATCTATGTTTCTTTTTTGTTTTAATTGTGGACCATCTTGGTCACTGGTTTTTCCATTGTTTCCTCTGCAATGGAATCTGAATAGATATATTTATACCCTGCTTTTCTATCATAGCTTGATCCATTCCCAATAATAAAGAACTAAAATTTTCTCTCCGTTAGCTCATGATTCTTAAGTTGTAATGACAATGTCTCAGTGGCTACTCCGTAGATTTTTGGCCAACATATACCTCAAACCCTAGACTTGGGACAATCTTGAGTATGAAAATTGAATAACCGACTGCAACGAAATCACCAAAGAAAGCTTTGAAGATCCAAATTACCACAAAAATTAAGATGTTTTGAGTATAAACTGATATCATCCACTTGTACCATGGGAAACAAATTACTCAGACAAGAAAATCATAATTCTTCAATTGTAAGCAGACTCAGAGCCATGCAGACCTGAGTTACCACAGAACATTGAAGGCATTCATCAATCTTATTCCTATGTAGCAAACTGAAATGGAAAGGAAGGATTTCTGGTTTCTAACCCTTGCTCGTATCATTAATATCAAAAAGTTTGTTCAAGTTGTAGCCCTTGCTTGTATCATTAATATCGAAAATTTTGTTCAAGTTGTAGCCCTTGCTTGTATAATTAATATCAAAAATTTTGTTCAAGTTGTTACCTGTTGCTGATACATGACTCATTAGATTTTCCAAAGGAGGCCCAGCTCCATGGCATGCCACTGTTCTATACAAATTAACCCCAAACCAAAATAGCTGCCACAAACTTTTGAATGATTGAACTCATCTCACCATTGTGCATCCCGATCCAATTCTAAGCACTAACAAAGCATTCTTTTATTTACATTCTCTGGTCAGATTGGTGGGAAAATATCAGCTAAAGATTGTGAATGACCATTTCAAGTAGAATCCCCTAAGACGATTGAAGGTTATTGCTCATTTTTGTTTCTTCATACCAGTCTCTTTTCTTCTTCCTACATATCTCATGTTGCTGTAAAACAATCCCTTCTTTTGCTGTTGTATTATGCAAATATTCGCTTACAGAAATATAAAACAAATTAAATTTGTGCTTTGTATATGGGGGTCAAATTTAAATTAAGTAGCATCACAATCGGTAGACGGTAGACGTATTTTAGGGCTTTTAGAGAATGCAACTTCTTATCCTTCCTAGGCTAAAAGAAAACAGGATAGCCTCTAGTCTTATTCTGTTTTCCCTATCACACCATTCTTTGGCCATCTCATATATTTAAGCAGAACCTCTGCATTCACCTACTCTCAATCTAAGAAGGTAAAAACTGAAGCAATATTTTTTTTTCTTCAATAAATGTTTACCTCTTTTGCCCCATATAATTAGTATTGAAGACTGGCTAATTTTTTTATCTTCTGATCTTTTTTGCAAGTCTGGCTGCTCTTTGCTGTTGTTGCATGCTGGAAGAGTGCTGCTTCTAAGACCATTTTGCTGATAGTTTTGTTTATCTGCTGTGAGATTATATCCATAATCCTGCTTGCTAGTGTACATTGTTCTTGTAATTTGCTGTTTATTAGGAGTCCCAGGGAATGATGGTGATTACGGCAATATTTTATGATATGGCTTGGTGTAAGTTTCTGTACCAATGAACTTTAATTTGAATGGTAGAACATCTTGTTACTCAAGGCATGGGGCAGGGGTTCGATTCCAAGTGGTGTCAACCGTCGATTCAATCTCTGTTGCTTAGTACCTGGTTCTGCAATTGCTAGGGTTTGTCTGCCTGAGAACATTGCTCAGGCCATATGAACTTTTGGAGGAGGGGGAGAGGAGGGGATAAGATAGGTGGTGGATTCAGAACCCCTCCCTAGTCTCTACACACCATCTTAATTAAAAAAATAATACTAAACTTTTTTCTCCCTTTTTTTTGGATAGAAAAATTATGTGATCTATATGACAAAAATAAAATGGAAGTATCAACAAGCAATTTTTCTAATATAAATTGCCTACCGAGCTAAGGAATGAACCACCCAATTACCATCAGTGTAATAAGATTTCTTTTTTTTCTGAATGGAAAGTGGAGGAAGTGAGAAACTTCCCCTAATTTATTATAAAAGCATCAAAAAAATTACAATGATGTGTTACAAGAGAATATGGGAAAAAGAAATATAGAGTGAGTAACTAGAGAAGGAAAGACAATCTGATAGAAAGAGCCCTGTGATTGTGAGCTGACTCAGAACATAAGTTATGCCACATTGATAGCTAATAAGATTGCAAAAAGGGTTTTGATAGTTAATAAGATTAGCCATAGAGACCACTCATTTAGCAAAACTAGGCTGCAACCTAATGCTTGCACTCCTTTGGTTGGTTGGAGGAGGTTCAGTTTTCAAACCTGAGGAGGTGTTTCTTCAAATATTTTACAGGTATAATTCTTTCACCATTTCTATGAAAAAAAATTGATGGTAAATGCACTTTTAGTGTATGGTACATGATCCCCTCAAACTCAAGCATATTGGCTGAGGTTATACATATCATATAGCCTTTCTCATGGTGGGGATATCAGAGCAAATCTATCCCATCTGCAACACCCACTAGGTGCTACACACTGATAATAAAAGATATCACATATGGAGACAACAAAAATAATAGGGAACCTTGAATGCTTTTTCTCTGCGTCGCAGGGTTTAACCCAGCCACTGAGCCATCAAACGACCATCAGAGTTGAGGATACAATGCCAGATATATTAGAAATGTTGGGGATCATGAGATCTCTGAGATTTATCATGATGCACTTCATCTTTCTCATTTTGGTTATAGGGTTCTACATAATAATGATGTTTAAAGGTTACTCTCTGATTAATTGATGAGGAACAAAACCCTGCTAACCAACTTTATGGTGCATGACAGATATCTGGCATGCCATCCTTGTATAGCTAGATGGGACATATTTGGCTTGTCATAGGAGGCAAGCCAAGAAAATTTGTTTATCATGCACAATTTGGTGCAGCCGATCATGAAAAATTACGAGATACATGGTTGATTATAATCTTGTCGAGCCTCATGTCGGAGAAACTTTGTGTACATATAACAGGGAGCCCCAAAACATATACCTTTAAAGTTTTATAAGACTCAAATTTCCACTAATATCGATCCTCTGATGACCATTAAGGTTGATATGGAACGTGCTTACGACATTGTCCGGTGGTGTTTCTTCATGATGTCCTTCTACACTTCGGCTTCAATCTAGGGTTTGTTTCATGGATGGAAGGATGTATCAAGTTTCCTAATTTGTCTATGGTGGTCCATGGTACCCATGCACTGGTTTTATGCTAACATGGTTCCATCATGGCTGCCTCATGTCACCTCTTCTATTTATCCTAATGGCTGAGATGTTCTCTCGAGAATTTATCAATTCTGCTAAGGCTTGGAGATATTATCAAAGCTTATCAACTTTATGATATAGGCCCTAAGGTGTCCCATCTTTTTATTTTCGCCATGATTGCTTGCTTGTAGCCCGAGCCACAAGCAACCTAGAATGTAATTTGTTCTTCTTATGATCAGCAGTCAGTGGATTTAACATCCATGTTATGCGAGCAAAGCTGCTGTACACTGTACAGGTATGCCAACACCATCAGATACTTAAGATCAACTTCGATGGAGCTGTACACCCACACCTTGCAGGAATTGGATACCTGATAAAGAGATCATGAGGGATGAGTTGCCTGCAGCTTCAATGAATGCCACTGGCTTCTTAAAACTGTTGATACCAAGTGCAAGAGAAGGATCCTTTACAGTGATGAAGTCTTGCCTGTCTCTGAAAGTATCAATTCCAAATTTGTGAAGCTCGGAACCTGAATTCAGATAGCAGCTGGGATGGCGATTCATCGGATAGTTTTCAGAGTGTCAAACATTTTCATGATCGTACAAAGAGAAAGAAATAACCAGAAGATGATAATATGCTTATGATTTATCCAACTTATATACATAAATTATCTAAATAAAAGAGCTCATGATATCTTTCATGCAAAACAGTGGTAAACAGCATTTAATTTGCATGCATTTAAAAGGTTTACAAGATAAGATTGTGCCCCAAAGCAAATCTAGCAATTCCCTAAAACCTAAGCCTAGCTCCAGCACAGGCACATATTATTGACTAAGCCTTCAAAGGGTCAGGTAACAGATTTGGATACATGTTTCCAAAGAGCACAGGGAAGAATTCGGCACTCTCCGCTGAGGAAAGCGAAGGGGTGGGGTGATCAAGATAGAAAAGCTGCTCGTTCTTTGGGAACAAACAGGGAGCACAAAAGAAAAAGCCAAGTGGCCTGTGACCAAACACACAAAAAAAAAACAAGGACATGGAAGGAATGATGAGTTTAAAAAAAAAAAAAATGCTGCAACTGAGGGCACATATGTGGCTTTGGACTATGAAAAAGACAATACTCTCTGACAAGCTTATCCCTTGCATCAACTCCAATCACCCTTCTCCAGCCCCCTCCCTCTACATACTGGTAATGAGTGCTAAAATAAAGTTAGATAAGAAGATATGAACATAGGAATTCATACATGTAAGGCTGCAAATTTTCAATGCAATGGTGAGAGTGCCAGCAATTCAGCTATATAGTGGCAAAAGAATGATACGGAAAGTGCCTACCCTTTGTGATCTAATGAGTGGGGCCAACAGTTTGAGAATTATGATCAAAGGGATTCACAAAACCAAGCTGAAGTGAACCAATTTGGTAGAAAGGTAGTAGAATTGCCATCAAATCTATAAAAGACATGGCACAGTACAGTGTTCTTCAATGACTTGCATACATACATTACGAAAATCATTTCTTTTTTTTTTTCTCTCTCTCTCTCTCTTTTGCAGATCACTTTCAGAGTGCTAACAAGCACCTGCTACTAAGATCTATCAAATGACAGACAACTGCGCACAAATATTAGGTGTTTCCTTCCCTTTCTTGGATTCCCTTCATATAGTTTCATAGACTTACCTTTCATATAGTTTTGTAGACTTACGAAAGATAAAAAACAATCAATGGAAAAGAAAAAATATATATATGCTTAGTTAAAAATGCCAAAGTGATTCATAAAGAGCTACCATAACAAATGACACGTCTCTAAAAGAAAGATCAAATAGCTAAAAATCTTGGGACTGGCATTCAGTCACCCTTACTTCAATCTACAGATTGTGCTACCACTAGGGAACAATAAAGAAAACACCATGAAGCACACTAACATTACCTTATAGACTAATAATGGCAAAAAAAGCCATGCTAGCCGACTCTATAATGTCCAGACAAAATCTGGAGCATCATTCCTTGGTCCAGCCACAGTCCGATAAACATACATCTTCTCCACCCTATGAAGATCGCTAGGGTTTTCCTCCAGTTCGTCACTCTCATCCATTTCATTTATGACCTCCACGTTGAGCCTTGGCATCTTTGCCGCAAGTGTCTTGCAACCCCCTAGGGTAACATCACAAGATGACATCCAAAGGGATCGCATTGTTTCATACTTCCCAACATCCTCCAAAAGTGCGGCATCCCCAAATGGGCTATCCCTTATCTCCAATTTCCTCAGATTTTTGCACCCGTTGAGCACATACACCATTCCCTTATCACTGTCACCAGCAAATGCAATTGAGAGCATCTCTAGGCGTTCGGCATACATGCCAATGTACAAGAAGACCTGGTCGGTGAGATGGCCCGATAGTGACAACCGCCTTAGATCTTTACATGACTGCACAATTGCCCCAAAACCTTCATCCAATGGTTGATTAGTCACTGGGTCTGGCTTCCCTGGATCAAGGATACATAATCTGAAGCGTGTGAACTGTGGGCAGTTCTTTGCAACAGTGATGAGTGCAGCATTTGTCATCTGATGGCAAAAGTATAGCAAGGAAATTAGCTTCGGGCATCCTGAGGATACAGCCACCAGCCCTTCCTCTGTCACGGCAGCAATTCCCTCGCCATAGACATCAGATGGGAACACCCTCAATTCCTGCAGCTCTTTACAAGTGTTGGCCACAACTGCTAATCCTTTGTCTCCAATGCAATCCAATACCTGCAGAAGCATTCAAGCTACTACTAAGTCATTTTGATACACAACATCCAAGTTAATTCCGCAAAACGAACCAACAAGAACTCACCCAAAGCCGTTGAAGTTTCGAACACTGACGAATCAGCTTTATAAGGTCAGCACCTTGAATTGCTGGAGCGTAGCTCAAGTTTAGACCAGTCAGGTTTCCACAAATGGGATACACAGCTGGAAGGCAGCGAGGTGTAGCATCCCAAAACCCCGACAAGCTCCTCAATGACTTGCATTTAATGAAGTTATTGATCAGCTTGTGGTAAGCTTCAGCTCGGTGGTCTATGGTGAACGAACCAGTGCCCAAGTCGACCAAGTGAGGTGCCCGAGCAAGGATCTTGGACAGTGTATCAACGGACACTGCACGGTTGAGTCGCAAGGTCCTAAGGTTTGGACACCTAGCGACGAGCCTCTCCAATGAAACCGCATTCACCTCCCCTTTCAAGCAGGCGAAATTCAGGGACACAAGCGAAGTACAGGAATCAGGGAAGCAGCTGAGCCACTGAGGCCCACGATCTTCCATCTCATTTTCCTGTAAATCTAGCTCCCTAAGGACCCTAACAACCAGCAAGGAGAAAGAAAAAAAGAAACAAGGAAATACGTCACAGCCAAGAACTTTAAATCTTAATCAGAAATGGAAAAGTTCAATATCACCTGAACATCATCTATGGTTCAATAAGTATCCAAATTTGCATAGTTTTCTACTATGCCTGTATAATAAAAACTTCTGTTTCTCAAATAATAACTTCATGCAAAAAATGATGCAGAAAAGTGAAACAATACAAGAATTTGAACTCCTAAGCAACCAAGAGTCCGCACCACACTACATCAATTCGTAGACAATTGGATACCAGGCAAGGACTCGAAAAATTACTTATAAAAAAAACAGAGAAACAGATCCAGCTAAAGACATGATTTAGATTCAATTCAAACGGTGCATCCTAACAATAAAGAAGAAAACTAAATAACTAGCAGAAACAAGCATAAGGTAACGTGATAAAATTTCGATTTTTACGTCAATCTACAATGCAAAAGCTAGAACCCATGATACCAACATGAAAAATATCAACTTTTTAACCCGCAAAGCCACTGGAGAATCAACATAGAGCTGTCAGGTGGCTCACCTGCAATAGGTGGCAATCGCCGCAAGCCCGTCGGTGCTGAAACCCTCACAGCTAATGAGAACCAGGACCTTGAAGTTGGGGAAGGAGCGGGCAAGGAGCTCGAGGCTCTCATCAAAGACGATCATCCTCTTCAGCCGGAGCTCCTCGAGGCCGGGGCAGCCCCGGGCGGCGGCCTCGATCCAAGGGAGGGCGAAGCCACCCCAGTCATGAGGAACCAAGTTAAAATCAGCGAAGTGGGGCTTCCCCTTGACGGTGAGGGACCTCAAGCGGGGATACCTCGCCACCACGCGCTCCGGCCGGACGGCGTAGCAGTTCCCGACGAAGACGCTCCGGCGGCTCAGCCGCTCCACCCGGTACCACGTCTTGCATACCGTCGACACCGCGTTCCGGTCCCGGTGCGTGGCCAGGAAATCGAAGATGCGCTCCACCACCTCCTCCGGGAAGTAAGTCATGACTGAAAACTACCACCAAAGCTCTCTATTTTCCTTCTCGCTTCCTTCAACCTCCCCTCGTGGGTCGGGATTCCCAGAAGACGACGATAAAATCGCTCAGATCTGGTGCTAAATACGTCCCATCTTTCCTATATTTCTCCCCTTCCGCCCCAACTTCACATCAAACAAACCAGATCTACTCCATGGAAAACCCCAACATGATCACTAGAAGTAGTAAAAAAACAAAATCCCGTCCCTTATCCATAAATCCATGGGAATTCGAACTGGGAACACCCTAAATCAAAGAAAAAAAATCATTGTTCCGCTTCCAACCACATCCCAAAGAATTCGGAACAAAATTGGACGAAAACTCTCTGAAATCGCAACGAAAAAATCAGAAAAAAAAAAAGAAGAGGAAAAACCAGGAAGACGACCAGATCACCGCATCTCAAATCAAGTACTCGATCTAAATTAATTAAAAAAAATGGAAGAAGAGAGAAGAAGGAAAAGATCTAAAAGGATGAGGTATGTAGAGAAGAATAACCTCCACTTCTATTCCTTTGAACCCTTCTCTCCCATTCTTCTCTCCCTCCCCCCTCTCTCTCTCTCTCTCTCTCTCTCACTCTCTCTTCAACGCTCACTCTATCTCTTTAACCTGAGTTAAACCCGGGTTAGTTCCGCTAACCCCGGTTTCCGGATCCGACGGTCCGTTCCACGCGTGAACGAATCCCAACCGTCGGATCTTCGTGCGCCGTGGTCTGCACCCCGGCGTCCTTATCCGCCCGTCTTGGATAAGAGCTCCGCAATTACCACCCCTGGATTTTCTCCAAATTACCGAAATTGCCACACCCGGGGCTTTATTAAGTTATATCAGTAACGGAAATTCATAAGTTTTTAATCATTAGCTGTGACAGAAATATAGCTTATTAAAATAGCAAAATAAAGGGGAGAATATATGGGAACGGGAGCCAGGAAATGGACGGTTGTGATGGACCCAGGGAACAGTGTTCCACGGAACGGGCAGTGATGGCGGCATTAGAAATTAGAACAGGACCAGACGAGCAAGTACACCGTCCTTTCTCTCTCGCTCTCCCCCACACCCCCTTCCCAATAATTCGAGGCTCTCTTATTGGCTAAGATCGTGCCACGTGGAATAATGGAGATCAGACGGTGGGGATTGGGAGATCGGGTGGGGCCCAGTGGAACAGTGGAGGAGATTTGGGTTACAGGGGATTGGATTGCGGACGGCTGTACCGGGTTTTGCGGGATTGTGGGGGAGTGAGTAGTTTTGTCGTCTTCTTTGGTCGGCGTGAGGATATGGATTTTTTTTTTTTTTTGGCCATTATGGTCCAATTATACGAGAAGGGGAATCTCTGCCTTAGACCAACCTCAAAGTTTCACCCACTGAGCCACCCAGGCTGGTCGAGCACTCTTGTGGTGGGTGGGCCCATGTTGGTGATGTTGATTCAAAAAAAAAGGGACTATTTTAAAAAAATAGTTTTGAATTTTCATGCATAATTATTTTTTGATTAAATGTTTTTATGCACAAAAAATTTTATATGATAAAAATATTAGGGCGTTTTCTCTCACTCTCTCTCTCTTATAACTATCCTTATGCTTTACTAAATGTTTATTTCTTTTGGATTTTGGATTATTTTTTTGACGTCGATGCGCTTGACATTGAGGAAGATATTATGGTCCCGATACATTGCAACCTAAACTGGTTCCTAAAGTTTGATTATATGTATGTACTTTAATCTATTTGATATAAGGATGGTTTTCAACTACCCAGGGGACAAAAGCAATAATTCATTTTGAATAGGGCCTAGAACCATGCATTAATGACTTTGGAGGCTTATATTGGAATGGGGCCATGCAATAGTGAGAGGATATGTTTGGATGTTCTATTTTCTTTGTGTCTTCTATCTGCAAGTTGTGTTTTAGTCACTCATGAAAGGGACTTTGAATGGGTAATCCAATATAGAGAAAAGGAGAACAAAAAAATAAAAAAAATAGACATCATGTGTAAAATGGTGCCCCATGCAAGTGGATATCCAAGGCATGGTCTATTTGCTGCTCATCTCCACTAGCTCAATGCCTATCAAGGTTCCATTAGTTGATTTTGCCCAAAGAAAATGCTGAAATTTGTAGTTGGGAGATGTTGACAATGTATTAGTTTTGTTGATTGCAAATGCAAGACCAGGAAGAGGACCAACAAAGTGTGAGTGAGTGAGATTATAGAGAATAAGAACCTTGCCAACTAAAAACTTGGCAGTGTCACAAGTCACCTCATAAAAAGTTTGTGGCATCTCATATAAGGTTGAAGTCGGCATCTACCACAGCCACAATTTCTAGGGTTGATAAAGATATTAGGAGCGATTTCGTCCATAATCAAATCTATGTAGCTTTTGAATACACCACGCAAGCATCCTTGCTTATTATTGAATGAGAATATGATGCAGTAAACTAATTGGTGGCAGCACCATATGAAACCTTTTTATTCCTAGTATTAAGAGATAAGAAACATCATTTGAAGTCGAAATTGTTTATATTATAACTTGACTTATCTAGATGTCTATTCAAATTGCAGTAAAAATTTTTCTGAAACCTCAAGCTTTATTTTTACATTCTACATCAAAATATTAAGAATCAGGAACCATCTCCACATTAGCATGGCACAAAATACAGGTCCACACCCAACCAAATGAACTGAAACAAATGGCTATGGTACTACTGCCCTTTTACTTTTGTTTTAGGTATTAATATTCACTTAACACATTTCATCAAATATTAAGAAATTGAGTTGATTGTTTTTGGTGCCCTTTCTCTATGATGGAATTTTCTATCCAACTACAGTGGATTTGAGCACAGAACAAGAACTGTTGTGGGTAGAATGCCCACTTGGATAATTAGATGAAGTGGGCTGGCAGCACAAAAAAAAAAAATATTATTAGTGACCCATGATTAATTTTCTTTTTTTTATAAGCTCTCTAAGATGCATGTGAATGTTTGCTTGAAGATTTCAAAAACTCCAATAGCATCGGGCTGGCTGAGGGAAGAAGACTAGGATACCAAAAGAAATGTGGAAGCATGTGGTTAGAGGCATAAAATATAGTGAAGGCATGGCTTGCTGGGGCAAGCAAGCATCTTTAGTTGGTAGGGATCATGGCCCTTGGAGGGGTTCAAATGGTGCCTGACCTGTCCTTTTTTTGTCTCTCATTCGATCGTCGCGTGGGGGAATCGAGAGGCGATCGTGGCCGGACTCCGGTCGGGACCTGAAGCCCAATGATCGGAGCCGCCAACGACCGAAAAGGAGGTGGGTTAGGCAGAGAAAGGTGATCAGATGACACAGAAGCATGGCTGCACTTGTTGTAAAATATTGCAGATCAGCAGGAGATGGGGAATGATTGTGAAAGGCATCTAAGGTTTGTTTAGAGGGTGATAATTCATGCCTCTTGAACATCATTTGCTAGAATTGCGGCCATGTGAGGCATGTCAAAGAGAAAAGTAGGAGCTAAGTGGAGACCAGTTCTAGGAGTTAAGAAATTAAAGCTTATAACTAACCTAAGAGATCCTAGTCACTGTAAAGCAACTACAACTACTTCCTAATGCACTTGTCCAATGAATCCATAGCCTACAATGCGAAGGGAGGGCTAAAAGGATCATGGCTTTTATACGGTGGTCCGCCTCCCTGTCCGGCAGGGCCACCATCCAACATAGATCAGATGTCAAAGGAATGATATGGTGCAAGCTGATGTTGTAAAGATTCGATTCCTTTCTTCGATCGATTTATACCTCACAAGTCATAAGGAATTTTAACTTCACAAGATGCTTAAAAAGTGCAGCTTATCTTCCTCTCCTTTTTCTTTTTGCTTTTTTGACCCCACAGGTTAAGGTTTTGTTGAAGACTGGACCATATGTAATTCATACTTGTTGAATTTAATCAGTTCACCTCTTTAATGTTTCTCTTTGAGATGAACCATCCAACCACAATTTTTTATTTGAAAAAAAAAAAAAATCAATCCTTAATCATGTTCAACTGCCATCATGGGGGCAAGCAACTATTGAAACCAGCATCAAGATAGAGATATAAAAAAATGTACAAGGGCTAAAATAATTGGAGCATGAAGCCCACCACCAGGTCTTCCTATTTGTTTGTCAGCCTTGGAGGCAAAGGAAAGCAGTTGGATATTAACAAACTACTGTTGTTGGACTAAGAGAGAAGCCTGCCAGATCATATCTTGAGAATGAATTGAGATAATCATTTAAAAAAAAAAAAATCAGATTATGCAAGTAATGACTAACAGATTTTGACAAAGGCAAAGATTGTTGAGCTTACAATAAATTGTTACTTCAAAAGCTTCTTATTTTTTGCCAGTCTTGCATGAAATTTGTTCCTTTGGTTAGGGCACCCTCCTATAATTGCTAATGCATAGTTGTTATTTTATGCACCAAGATCTCATAAGCCATATCCCTCTTATGATATCTCGAATAAAACTTCGCAGCACCTAAACCCATCAAGCTCCTGCATCAGCTTTGTATATCTATTTCAAATAATCTTCATTCTTTATTTTGTTAGAAGTCAAAGGTAAAGCCATAAACAGTTAGCTACTAATTGCAATTCGGGCATTATTCACCCTTAAAACTTTCACCCAGTACATTTAGCAATATCAACTAAAGAATAACAGAGGGCACATACTAAGCTATGAAAACACAAGGGCTACTTTTATTGGAAATGATTGAAGACATTGAACCAAAAATAGAAGGAAAAGCTTTTAATAATATGACCATCATTACGTGCGACCATCTCCACTATAGAAAGAAGGGAAAAAAAATCAGATCAACTAGTAGTTTGCCCCCACTTTCAATCTTACCAATGTCAAAATCTTACATCAGAAGCAAAAAAACAAAACTAGAAAGTGAGCATATCGAATGCTGCCAACTCTCTACCGTTCGTCCCTTCCTCCAGTTCTCCATCATCACAGACTGGGCACTAGTCATCAAGCAATATTTTGTACATAGTTATCTCTGACCATTCTCTATCACAAAAGGTACGTTTTTCCAAAAGATGGTGCCTGAAATTGACTGACTATTGTTTGAACAAGCAGCAGTCATGAGGACTGTAATAATATATTGCTCTGCCTTGATATCAGTTGTCATATGTTTGCACTTTGCAATAGTTACCAATCACCAAATCAGCATGCTGGACCAGTTTGGATCAAAAATTTGCAGGCAGGAAAAAACCTATCATCGGCTGATAAAATGAATTTTCTTCATATGATAACCATGATTTCTATTCTTAACATTATTTTCCCAAATTCTCTTTTCTATTTTTCACCTAGTATCAAACTCATTTTCTATCTGCAGTCATAAATGTGCCCACAATCATTAGAAGACAAATAGAAGAGATGTAGACATAGATAACACCAATGATCACTTCCAACAACTTCAAGCAAAGATGTACAAATCAAAGCTTACTGTGTACTAAACCAACTTGAAAATCTTTGATGCCTTCAAGTGACATAACTAATACACAGAGAGGGGGTGATATAACAGGAAGATCACCCAATATGTCTCCTAAAGAGGCGGCAGAACGCTAATAAGCACACAGACAAATAAAGAGGAATGGTGACAAAAATGTGAGAAATCACAAACACCTGAGAGGGAAAGAACCCCTAATGTTTTGTGAAACTCAACCCAGCAAGGTCACCTGCCACCTTCTCTTCAATTTCCTGCATAGGGAAAATCAAATAATTAAGCAACTAACACAGACACTTACGAAACATTGACCGGTATAAATGCATGAACTTGAACCACTCGATCAAATCAGAATATGGTACTCCATCTACATGAAAAAGGAAATTTAATCACCACATGAGGTCTAATACACACCACAGTAGCTTTGACGAACTCAACACCATAACAGTGGCTAGACAGCCATTTCTGTTCCATGTATCAAACCCACCACACCATAGCAATGTCAGTATCTAAACCATATTGAATAGAATAGCATATCTAAGTAAGACAAGCTACCATACAAGTTATTCTTAGCCAGGGACCACCCCACAACTAGAAGTTTGCATTCAGGACTTTAGTAACTTTGCATCAATGGCTTCAAATATTTAATACTCTTACTACCACCTCAGTATCTGTTGACTTATCCTTATTAGAAAGCCATATTTCAATGCACTTTTATGTCTTTACACTATCAAGTTTAACACTCGATAAAAAAGATAGAGAATATACATGAGTATACTGTAGACAGATGATATCCACGTCAGATCAAGGGACAACTGGCTGAGAGACCATGAAAAATAAAAAAATTATAACAGATTACAAGGCCAAAAGCCCCTCTCATGAAAAAACTAATTATAGTTCAGGAAAACCCCATGGTTAAACACGTCAACTATATCTCTATATATCTCTGCAGAGAGATCTGCACTGACGTAAAGGATCTGCCAGCCAATCTTTAAAAACTGATATAAAACATCACCTGTTTTCTATCAGTCAATGAACCTTTCCAGTCCAGATAATAATGTTGCACGCAAACTGCAGATATGTTGGACTAGGTTTCAGTCATCCGATTAGTAGTGGACTAGCATAGGAGCTCCTAAGGCTGGCTTGCCCGCTTTGTCCAATTAAGCTGGTACGAAGAACTGCAATTAGGAGATCTAATTAACTTGACAAGCTATGTTTCGACAATTATGATTCCAAAATAATATTATTTTATGCATCCTAAATTAGAAATTCATGGAGTTTAGAAGTTGTTTTCTAGGAATTGCTGATTGAAATAATTAAAATGAAAGAGTTGGTAATCATATAGTTCTATACAGATAAGAAAAAGAAAGGAAAAAGAAACCATCACCTAAATTCCTGAAACACGGCGAAAGATTATTAAAAATATAGCATCCCCAATTGATCCAGCATGTGCCTTTATATCTTCGATCTTTCTCTCATCTCTACTGGTTTAGATCAAACTATTACAAAGCTGTCGAAAACAAACATGAAAATCTAATTTTCATGAGGATCTGAATTTTATAATTAGATTAGAAATGGGGAGATTGAAAAGGCTTGCAATAGTCTGTGAATAAGGTTTTATAGCGAATATTAAGCTGGAATATAGATGAACAAGAATTCATAAAGCCAATCTAAATAGTTAGGACAAGGCTAGTTGGTTATGAGTATGGTTATGTGTCACAGCCCAGGCCCCAGCAGGATCTTACCCAAAAAGGCTAGCCAAGATGTATTACTTAGATTTATTGACCCTGTATAAGTACCCAAGATCTACCTAATGCATAAGTAATATAGAACCAAACATACATCCACATGGGTCCTCACATACTTCTCTTGCTTAAGCCCTGACGTCCTCGTCAAGCAAGGATCTAAATCCATTTAAATCCAATCACAAGTATCATAAATCCGACCATAAACACCATAATCAGCCCATAGTCAACCCAAATAGGCTTGTGTTGCAATATCTTATAGTCCACATAGGTCATGAGCTAAGTTCGCTTTGCTGCAATTTGTCATAACTCAGGACCTTACCCAAAAAGGCTAGCATAAAGGTATTATTAAGGTTCCTTGACCCTAGATAAATACCCAAGATCTACCCAATGCAAAGCCAATGTGAGACTAAATACACGCCCGACTACTATAAATTTCAAAAATAGAGGGGGGTGTCTCTCTTTCTGTGTGTGTGCGAGAGTGAGAGAGAGCTTTGATTAAATCCATAATCTAGATCAAGTTAAATACATGGAACCAATCAAGATTATTTAGAAAAGAAAAAAATTCTAGAATTTTGACAAGCCATGGACTTCTTCTTTATGACATAAGGTTCAGAATGAGTAACAAGATGCTCCTTTTCTCTACACAGTCAAAATATCTTACAGATTTTACTAACTTCCTTCTAAATCAAAAAAAGAATAGAATATTTTTTATCCTGCTTTTAGTATAAATACTCAATAATGTAAGGGATTTTTGCTTACATACCCTCCTAAATATTGAAATTTAAATGAATACCCTCTAAAAATTGATATTTGCATGTATACCCTCATAAAATACTTGTTTTGTTTATATATCCTTCTTTTTTTTGCATATGTACCCACGCCACCTGATGCTGTTTAGAAATTCACATTTTAAAATTGAAATGGCTAAAATACTCTTAATAGATAGACACACAAAAAACCATGGTGCGGACACGAATACTGGACTGATTATTTTGCGGGATTCTGGTCGTCGCAGGAAGACGGTCCAGCCACTTTCATTGTGGCTGGATTGATTGATGTTTTTCTTTTATTATTATTTATTTTGATAGGATTAGTTTGCATATTGTCTTGTGAGGACCTCTTTCGAATCGTTTTTATTATTGGGACTTATTTGTTATTTGGTGGCCCTATATATATATAGGGCATGCATTTGTTATTTTTTTTTTAATGAATTATTGAATGAAAATTGGTCTTCTTCTTCCTCCTCCTTTTCTCCTCCTTCTCTTCTTCTTCCCCTCTTCCTCTCCTCTTTCTCTCTGTATTTCAATCCGTACTTCCGTCCTGCATCAGCTTTGATATCAGAGCAGGGCTGACTTTGCCTCTGTTGCTGAAGTCGAAGGATCCAGTTTATGGACGGACCCCCGCCGATTCCTTTTCGGCCTTTTCCTCACCTGTACTTTGCTAGTTCATTTGCACCGCGAACGCCGGAACGCACGGAAGGTCGTCGCACGGCACGTACTCCGAAGAAGAAGGGTCGCTCCCTTTCTTCATTAGTTTCTTCCCTGTTCATCACCTCACCCACCGAGAAGAAAGAGAAAAACAAAACCCCCCGTCGGTCGACTGTCTTCCGGCGTCAATCCACAGATCGCCTTCGCAAGACGCCGTCGCCGCCCTCTCTTCCCACCGCCGCTGCCTCCGACGCTCTCGCCCTTTCTTTCCCTCCTTCTCTCGGATCTCACGCAGTGAAGAAAGCCACTGTCGCCGGAAAACCCCAAGGCAGCCCGGGAGGCAAATAAGCCGGCCTCTTCGTCAATTTCTCCTCCGATAGTCACTGTGCAAGCATCACCCACCGCATCCGTTTCGCCGCGCCGCCGATTCGCCCTCGGTCGCCGCCGTGCTTCCCCGGGGGTTTCGGCAGCAGCTTGCTGCCACCGACCGTGGCCGGACCAAGTGAAGGACATCGCCGCCCGTTCACTGCCGCACCAGCACCCCGCTCCACCGGCGCAACGCCTCCCCGCAACCACCGCCACGAAATCAGGCGCGACCGTCGGAATCGTCGAACGCGACCGTCGGATTCGTCGAAGGTGGAAGAAGATCCACAGTGCGGGTAAGGTTTCGACCCGTTAACCCGATATCCATTAACCCGAATTATTTCAAAAAAAAAAAAAAATTTTGCGGGTCGGACTGTCCTAGTGGGTTGGGTCCGTTAACCCGACAACCCGGCAACCCGACTTGATTCAAAAAAAAAAAAAAAAAGAAAAAAGAAAAAAAAAAGAAGCTGCACGTGACGCATAAGTCACGCACGTGCTCTTCCCTTTCCCCTTTCTTCATTCTCCCGAACTTCTTCTTCATCTCCGATCACCGCCTCTCGCCGCCTCCGCCTCTCGTCCCACCACCAACATTCCCGCGGCCTTCCACTGCTCTCTGCGCCACCGCCCTTGTCCCACCGCCGCCGCCATCTCCGTTGTTTGCACCACCGCGCCGCGCGCCGCTCACGCCTCCTCCGTACCGCCGCTTGCCGCTGCTATTTACTGCCGCACCGCCGCGCCGTCGGGCTGCTCCCACCGCCGCGCCGCCGCGTTGCCGTCGCCGCAGACCGCCGCCGTCGGGTTCTGACAGCCATCACCGCAGACCGCCACTGACGCTTCCCCTGCCAACAGTGGCTCCCACCTCCACCACCGTATCCCGCCCTCCCACCACCGCAACTGTCTGCCTTCCACTGCTGACAGCGCTCCCCGCTCGCTCCCCACCGCCGCTGCCACGCCTGCTGCTGCACCACAGCGCTGCGCGCCGCCCCTGCCCTTCTTTACTGCCGCTCGCCGCTGCTAAGTCGCCGCCGCGCCGCTGCTACAACTTGCCATCGCCGGTCACCGCGCCATCAGCCATCACGAACTGTCCCGACCAAAGCCGCCATCAGTTTCTCTGATCACCTTTCCGGGAGGTCTCAGTGACCCCTTCTCTGCCACCGGTCGTCATCGAGCTTCTGTTCTACATCTCTGTAGACCACGTCTCTTCTGCGCGCACGAGTCTCTCTCCAGACCAGGTCAGCGCTGTTCTCCCATTTCCTGCAGATTCAATTTGCTCAATTAAGTTGGCATTAATTTTCTTAATTTGTGCGTGGTACTGCGTCTACAAATCCAAAATACACGCGTTCACACACGTTCACAAGACAAACAGAAACCCTAGTAGCAGCACTTTTAATATTAACTGTGGAGCTAGATCAATTCGGGGAAACATACGTGGCTCCGTACCATCTTGCATAGTCCGAAAACCTAGTACTACTGGACTGCATTACTTGTTGGCCTGCGCTTCATAGTAATTTACAGTTTGCTATGACTATTTGCTAGGGAGTAGTTTTAGTTTATATTGAGCATCTACTTTGCAATTGTGAATTCATTTCATGCATTAGGTCTACTTAGGAACCTTTATAGTTGGTCGGCTACTACATTTTGTCATTCATTTTATGCATCTACGTAGTGGTCGTGTCGCATCTCATCTTGAGTTTCCACTAGACATGGATTCCAAAATTGAAGCCCTATTAAAAGCTATCCATGACACTAATATTCAAGTCCAAAATACGAATGCCCAAGTCCAAGCAAACAACGCCCAAATTCATGACCTAACCACAATGTCCACCCAGGTTAATGCTCGACTCGATTCAATTGAGGCTTCAATTCAAAGGGTTATTGAATCCCAAAAGGTTAGTACTCCCCATTTACCGGGTCTTGATGAGGATGATACCCTAGAACAAATCCTAGAACAACAAGGTTCGGTTCGGCAGGGCAACTTTGATCATAGGTCTGTTCCAGGTCACCATTATGCCTACCCTCGCCCTAGAGGACCTGGTCCCATTCCTCCTGTTGATAGAGTTCACCGACATACCGTAGAATCTAGAGAGCCTCGTGACCCTGATGAAGATGTAATGCGAGGCATTAGGGTTGAAGCCCCCACTTTCGATGGTCGTCTTGATCCGAAGGTCTTCTCCGATTGGCTACACGAAATGGATCACTTCTTTGAGTGGTACAATCTGTCGGAGGAGAAAAAGGTCCGATTCGCTCGAATGAAACTCCTTGGTCGAGCCAAGTTGTTTTGGCAAAACACCGAACAACTGTTAGCCAGGAGACATCAACCTGCTATTACCGATTGGGTAGAGATGAAAGAAAAATTAAAAAAAAAATACCTTCCATTAAGTTATCAATCTGACCTCTTAGATCGATGGAACAATTTAAGACAAGGTAGTCGCACAGCTACTGAATACATCGCCCAATTTGATGAATTTATGATGCGTAGTAATATAGCTGAAGATGAACGTATGATCTTGAGCCGATTTCGACGAGGCCTAAATGATGAGCTTAGGAAAGAACTTGTCCTTCGTGAAGTGTCCACCTTAGACCAAGCCTATACATTTGTGCAAAATTATGAACAATTCTCCAAATCTATGTTTGCTAGGCGCCCTGACACCAGGCGGGTCCCCACTAGTACCCAACCATCTGGATCCAGACCCCCAGTCGGTTCTGTCCCTCCTAAACCCTTTTCTTCTCCACCTATCCAAAACCGAGATATTAAAGGCAAAGGAATTTTAGGTGAACCTCCAAAACCAAGCTCACGAATTCAGTGCTTTAAATGCCAAGGGTTTGGTCACGTTGCCTCCCAATGTGCAAATCCGACCCTAGTTATTGACACACATGAACCGACGGATGACATAGATAATTTGGAGGAACAAATTTATGAGCCTAATTTAGATGATATTCACGATGTCGAAGACGAAACTGAGGAAGAACCACACACTTTAGGTTGTATCCGACCTACTCCCCAGATAATTGCCCACGAAGCTGACCGATCCACTGTGAATGTAGTGAGGTGTGCAATTACCCAGCCTAAAGAGACTGATGACTGGAGACGAACCTCAATTTTCCACACTTACATTAAATGCGGCGAAAAAGACTGTAAAGTTATCATTGATAGCGGGAGCTGCATTAATGCGATATCTTCCAGCATTGTCGCCCGCTTGGGTCTGACCCCTGTGTCCCAACCTCACCCTTATAAGGTCTCCTGGATCGACACGTCGTCCATTCACATTAAGGAACGGTGTCTTGTACCTATTCAAATCCTCTCTTATAAAGACACTGTCTGGTGTGACGTACTCCCAATGGACGTAGGTCATCTGATATTAGGTAGGCCTTGGTTGTTCGATCTCGATGTCACCATCTACGGTCGAACTAACTCTTGCTCCTTTGTATTCCAGGGTAAAAAGATTAAGCTTAATCCTTTACGGCCCAAAACGCTAAATAAGAGTACAGACAAGAGTAAATCAAAGGGGAAGGAACTGCATATCCTTAACCCCACGGAATTTGAGAGGAACGTCTTTAAGGACTCTCCGGTGTTTGCCCTACTAGTTAAAGAACTTCAGCCCCATCTTAACAGCACATTATCGGCTGAATCCCTCGCTATTCTCGAGGAGTTCAAAGAAGTTTTTCCGGAAGACCTTCCAGATCATTTACCCCCTTTGCGTGATATTCAGCACGCCATTGACCTAGTCCCGGGAGCTACCCTTCCTAACCTGCCCCATTATCGGATGAACCCTTCTGATCATGCAGAGCTCCTAAAGCAAATTAACGAGCTTTTACAAAAGGGATTTATTCGAGAGAGTCTAAGTCCTTGTGCCGTACCTGCCCTTCTTACTCCAAAAAAAGATGGGACTTGGCGAATGTGTGTAGACAGTCGGGCTATTAATAGAATCACGGTCAAATACCGTTTTCCTATTCCCCGGCTCGACGATATGCTGGATATGATGGCAGGTGCCTCGATTTTCTCCAAGATTGACTTAAAAAGTGGCTACCATCAAATCCGGATTCGTCCAGGAGATGAATGGAAGACAGCCTTCAAGACAAAAGATGGCCTCTATGAGTGGCTGGTAATGCCTTTCGGCCTCTCAAACGCTCCAAGTACATTTATGCGAGTGATGACTCAAGTACTCCGACCTTTTATGGGCAAATTTTTAGTCGTGTACTTTGACGATATCCTTATTTATAGTCACACTAAGGAGCAATATTTAGGCCATTTAAGGCAAGTTTGTACGACTTTACGCAACGAGCGCCTCTATGCTAACCTTAAGAAGTGTTCATTTTTCACTACTCACGTAAACTTCTTAGGGTATATAGTCTCCTCTGAAGGTTTATCTGCTGATCCTGCGAAAATCACCGCAATTGTTGAATGGCCTGAACCTAAGAATATTACTGACATCCGTAGTTTTCACGGCCTGGCCACATTTTACCGTCGTTTCATTAAGGGCTTCAGTACACTTATGTCACCTATCACTGATTGTCTTAAACGAGGTGATTTTCAGTGGACACGCGCAGCCGCTAAAGCATTTAATGACATTAAGACAAAAATGACGGAAGCGCCAGTTATGCGACTCCCTGATTTTAACAAAGTTTTTGAGGTGGAATGTGATGCATCTGGCTTGGGAATAGGTGGTGTGCTTAGTCAAGAACGTCATCCTATAGCCTATTTTAGTGAAAAGCTGAATGAGGCTAGACAACGATATTCCACCTATGACAAGGAATTTTATGCCATAGTCCAGGCCCTACGGTATTGGCGACATTATCTCCTTCCTAATGAATTTGTTCTCTATTCTGACCATGAAGCACTTCGTTTTCTTAATTCCCAGAAAAAACTTAATCATCGACATGCCAAGTGGGTTCAGTTCCTCCAGGATTACACTTTTGTCCTCAAGCATATGTCCGGTGCTGCGAACAAAGCTGCTGATGCGTTAAGTCGTCGAGTAACTCTGTTGTCCGCCATGTCTGTTTCCATCACCGGTTTTGATAGACTTAAGCTCGATTACTTGTCTTGTCCAGATTTTGGCCAACTCTATAATGCCCTTGCTGATGGACAAGGACCTTTGATTGATGGTGTTTATCTACAAGACGGGTACTTGTTCAAAGCTTCCAAGCTCTGCATTCCGCGCACTTCCGTGCGCGATTTCTTGATATGGGAAGTGCATGCCGGTGGTCTCTCTGGACATTTTGGCCGTGATAAGACCATAGAAGAAGTTGAACGTCAATTTTTTTGGCCAAGTTTGAAACGGGATGTTGCTAAAATTGTGGGACAGTGTCGCACGTGTCAACTAGCTAAGCACAAAAAACAAAATACTGGCCTATACACTCCGTTACCTGTCCCAGATCGCCCTTGGCTTGACCTTAGTATCGACTTCGTACTCGGCCTTCCTCGCACATTTCGGAAACATGACTCCATTTTTGTGGTTGTGGATCGTTTTTCTAAAATGGCCCACTTCCTTCCTTGTTCCAAAACTTCTGATGCCTCTCGAGTAGCCAAGATATTTTTTGATGAGATTGTTAAGTTATACGGTTTACCAAAAACCATTGTCTCCGATAGGGATGTCCGTTTCATGAGCTATTTTTGGAAAACCTTGTGGCATCTGGTTGGCACCAAACTTAAATTTTCTACGGCTTATCATCCTCAAACCGATGGCCAAACCGAAGTCGTCAACCGAAGTCTAGGTAACCTTCTGCGTAGTCTAGTCGGGGATCACAATCGTAACTGGGATTCTATTCTGCCTGTCGCCCAATTTGCATATAATTCATCAGTCAATAGATCTATCGGGATGAGTCCATTCGAAGTGGTCCATGGTTATAAAGCTCGCAAACCTGTAGATCTCCTACCTATGTCCCCCCATATTCGCATTTCTGAGTCTGCACATGCATTTGCACAGCACATTCATAATCTGCATCAGGAAATTAGCAAACGCATTCATATGAGTAATGCTCAATATAAGCTACAAGCTGATTCTCATAAGCGAGATAAATCATTTCAAACTGGGGATTATGTGATGATACGTATTCGGCCTGAGCGGTTTCCATCTGGAACCGTCAAGAAACTGCAGGCTCGTAGTGCTGGGCCCTTTCGAGTATTGCAACGCGTGGGTACTAATGCTTACGTTCTTGATCTTCTCTCTGATTTTGGTATTAGCTCCACTTTTAATATTGAGGATTTGGTTGCTTACAAGGGCCCCCTTTCTATTCCTACTGATCTTTTCGCTCCGCCATCACTTGAGCTTGATGATACTCCTCTTCTTGATTCCACCCCATCCCCGACCAATCTAGCTTTACCACCAGCACAAAAAGAACATATTGATGCCATTTTAGATGAGCAGACTGTTTCTACCAGTGATGGGGGTGTTCAGCGTTTTCTGGTTCGTTGGCGAGGACGCCCGGAGTCTGATACTACATGGATTACCCGTGCGGAGTTACAGCGCATTGACCCAGATCTTTTG
This sequence comes from Phoenix dactylifera, assembly GCF_051530095.1. Taxonomy (NCBI): domain Eukaryota; kingdom Viridiplantae; phylum Streptophyta; class Magnoliopsida; order Arecales; family Arecaceae; genus Phoenix; species Phoenix dactylifera. The sequence continues at coordinate 1,602,438 of NC_143193.1, read as the reverse complement.
GAGTACTACCAGAGTCATTCGTCGGGGTCGCCTTCTTCTTACCAGGGGGGAGTTGGTGCGGACACGAATACTGGACTGATTATTTTGCGGGATTCTGGTCGTCGCAGGAAGACGGTCCAGCCACTTTCATTGTGGCTGGATTGATTGATGTTTTTCTTTTATTATTATTTATTTTGATAGGATTAGTTTGCATATTGTCTTGTGAGGACCTCTTTCGAATCGTTTTTATTATTGGGACTTATTTGTTATTTGGTGGCCCTATATATATATAGGGCATGCATTTGTTATTTTTTTTTTAATGAATTATTGAATGAAAATTGGTCTTCTTCTTCCTCCTCCTTTTCTCCTCCTTCTCTTCTTCTTCCCCTCTTCCTCTCCTCTTTCTCTCTGTATTTCAATCCGTACTTCCGTCCTGCATCAAACCATCTATAAGGTTATATATACAAATAACAACTTTACGAGAGTATTCATACAATTTCACATATTTAGGAGGCGATGCATGTGAAAAAAAATTCTAACATTTTTGTCTATTCAACTTGTTTTGACACTTGGATTAGTCCAGTGCCTGCTCCTCAATATTTTATGTGAAAACATAGCTTAGAAAAAAGATAGATTCGACGATTAGATAACAATGAGAGTTATGAAAGTTCTTCACTAATCATGAGATTGTTCTACTTTATCCTTCTTTATTTATAACTATCATTATATCTTATTTAATCGAAAGCCAGCTCGTAATATTTATTGTTATAGATGTATGTGAGGGCATGGATCAAAATATAGAAAGAAATAGAATCTCTTAAAGATATAATAGATTGCAATGATCAAGCTTCTTTACCAGTGCTGTGCCCATGGGTGGAAACAACATCAATCATTCCCGAGCAAAGCCATTGAAGAACTTCAAACCCCTTCAAACTCACAAACAACTTGCCCATGTGGTACAAGGCCACCCCTTACATTGGATACCTTAAGCCACTTTTCTTTGAAACTTTGATTTCCTGAAGAAGAAAAGACCTAGCGTATAGGACCCATCTTGTCTTAGCGATTTTAAATCAGCCACCTGCCTACACACGAGAAGTTTTCCATCTCTAAACTATAAAAGTTGCAAATCTCACACGCTAAAAGATAAACCTGCAAATCTCTCACAACACTTTTCTTTAAAATAATCCATAGAGTTAAAGGTAGGACCAGATCATCTTCAAATAAAAAATGATACAATAAAGGAAAAACTCCAGTGGTGATGAGAGGGACTTGGATTCCAACAGCAAGAACTCCAGCGAAGGAAAAAGAGGGAGAAGAGAATCAAGAGAATGGATTTGATTTCGAATAGGGGAATAAAAGAGAGATCGAGAGAGATCGAAAAAACTTTTTAGAGGAGGCAGAAGGGTTAGGGCAATCTTGAACGGAAAAGAGCGATCACATGGGAAAAGGAAAAGTTCGATGAGTCAGATAAGTTTCCAGTGAGACTTGTTAACCCATTACCCACTTTTGGGATAAAAAGATAATTTCATAATTATAATTAAAATTTAAATAAGATTTTGTCCAATGGCGTCAGCTGAACCATTATGTCAAAGATATTCATGCAAAAATAATGTTTTGTGAGGATATGCATGCAAATTTCAATTAGAAGGGTATTCAAGTAAATTCCAATATTTAGGCAGGTATTCATGCAAAAAAAATCTAAAAATTCTTTTGCGTGTATACCCACCTAAATATGTGAAACTGCATGAATACCCTACCAAAGTTGCTATGTGCATGCACACCCTTATAATGTTTCTTTTTGCATGTATATCCACTAAGGATATTTCAATTATTTTAATTTAAACCATTATTTTTTTAACGGCATTAGATGGCATAGGTACATATGCCAAAAAAAAGGTATAGACATAAAACAAATATTTTATGAGGGTATACATGCAAATATCAATTTTTTGGAGGGTATTCACACAAATTCCAATATTTAGGAGGGTATATATGCAAAAAATCTATGATGTAAATATGAAAAGAAAGATAAGATGCTGACAATATGAAGTACTTGACAAAAATAATACAATATATAGCAATATCAAACTAATGAAAAACAATAATTGAGAAAATGATGAGTGAAGTTGTTGCATCTAAAAATTTAATTAACTGTCATTGAAACATGAAGCTGCAAGTTTATCTAGCAAGTAAAAAAATTTCTTGATGGTCATAACAAAGATGTAGGCCCAAATCCCACATACACCATGGTTTGCGGGGCTAGAGACTTAAGAGGTATTTGGAGAGGGTTACCCCCTGATCCGTAACCCATTACCTTGTGGGTTTTTTTTTTCGGGGGGGGGGGGGGAGAAAAGAGTTCTGAAAAAACCAATAATTTCCAGAGAAACACAGGCAACATAAAAGTGAGGCAATTTAATATAAGAATACGCGTGAGTACTTTAAATCGAGTCTACACTCCTGACCATCCAAAATTCTCAAAAGGGTGTTGAAGTACGGAGTTCCCGAATCGTAATATTGATCCCCAATATAAATTGATCTAATTGTACTTCACGCTCCAAATGATTGATGGTTCACTCAATCTCAATACAATATTTCTTGGGTGAAACAGAGGCCGTTTGAGAACCCCGGCTGCAGCCGGCTCCCTCGGTTACTGGGTTACAGGTGAATCACGCCAAAATATGGTTATCCAATCAAAAAAGGCTTCGCGGGCGAATATTGACTCCTTCCTGTTTCACTCGTTGTTGGTTTACTTTTTTATACAACCTATCCCCACAGATTACGGACTACATGGCTAGTTTCTGAATGGTCTGCCGATCTCTCGGTCTAGCGTCGGGAGTGGTTGCTCTCCGCTTTGTTCCAATAATGTGGATGTAGTTTTAATGCAACCTTTTTCCCCCTTCCAGCTCATGAACTACAATGTTCATGATATGAGATCTAGCTAAAGTTATATTCATTTGTTCTTTTTTTTACTTCTGATTGAACAAGTCTTCAGAAATGCTCATAAATATGTCAACTGGCAGTGGTATTTGAAACTCTCTATATCAGAAACTATATCTAACAATATCAAGTTATAATAATCTTGTTATTGATACAACTAGTCACAGAACTCCTAGAAATTTATGATCATAAATCTCTCTTTCCCAAGGAATTTGAGCGCAACTAATCCCTAGTTTGTTAAGTTTTGGGTACAGTTGTTCTCTAGACCTGGGATAAAATTCTTGGACTATCATATGAATGATATAAGAGATGATTCTGGATGCAACTGTTCACAAGGCCTGGGATGAAACTCTTTTAAACTACATGTGAAAGCAACAGAGATGGTTTGGAATATTACAGTAACTAAAGGAGCATCAGCTTCTGTAGATTTTATTTTTCTTAATTCCCTGCTAGATATGTTCCTATTAAAATCATTTCCCCTGAGTATGAGGCGAGTTGATTCCATCAATGCCATGTTCAAAATGGAACCCATTCTCAGTGTGTTGCCTCTTGCATGAGAACTGAACATCACAAGCTAGTGGATAATTAACTAAGGATTATACAAAACTTTTGTAGGTTACTTCCACTCCTTTCTTAATAGTTTTCAGAAGTTTAAACCCCATCATGCATTGCATGTCTCATAAGCTTCCCATACTTCCTAAGCTCTCAGGTCCTAACTGCTTTAAAATTGCTGATAACAAATTTCCCACCCAACAGCTAGGAGATAAATGAACATTATTTCAGAGCTATTAACCATAAGATACAGAAATCATGAATCATGCCCAGACCATCAATTTATGACAACTAAACTTGAGCTTAAATATCCTTCCTCTTCTATTGACTAACATAAAGCATCCATCTAATTCTACTGCATTCAGCATCATCATATCTGACGATAAATTCTTTCCTTTTGTGCATTTGATTATTAGGAAAATGGTTGCTTGTTTGCGATCCCATTCTGATCATCAAGATTTTGTTCTACATTGCGTCCAATCGGGCAAAAATCCTAAATATAGCTAAATTCCCAATCCAGACGACACAATTAACACTGAAATCCAAAACAAAAGCAGGAATTTTCCATCAAAGTTACCTCCCTTTCGTCTCATCACAGGTAATCTTCAATCATCTGTCACCCCCATCTCGATCGGCAACGAAACGAATCCCTTGCTGCGTGGCTGCTCGCTGCCGCGTCCTCGAGGGGAGAATGTTCGAGAGATCGACCTCGGCGAGCGGATCATCCGCGAAATCACTGTCGTCGTCACCCTCATCCGCCATCTCATCGCCACTACCGTCATCGTTACTGTTATCAGAGTCCTCATCGTCTTCCTCTTCCACCACCATCTTGCCCTTCCCCTTATCCACCGCTGCTACCACGCCCTTCCCCTTATCGGCTTCGGCATGCCCATTGGGATCGCTCGCTTCACCGTCGTCGTTGGCGCCCTCCTCGTAGTCGCCATCCTCTCCGTCGTCGTCGTCATCCTCGTCGTCTTCTTGGAGAGGAGCAGTGGTGTCCGGCTTCCGGAGCTTCGTATCCCTCTCCTCCTCTTCCTCCCCTTCTTCGACGCAATCGGAGACGGGCTTTCGCTTCGTGAGGGGCGGGGGATCGTGCTGGGGCTCGAGGTTTTGGTCATCCCCCTCGGCCTCGGCCATGGCGCTTAGGGTTTTGGGTGAGAGAGAGGGAGAGCGCGCGCGCGCGCGCCGAGCGACAGCTAGGGTTTTACAACGGAGACAGAGGGTTTTCTCGCCCTCCTCGCCGCGTCGGATCGTTTTCGGTATCAGTAAACGCGATTTTAGTGCAGCCCTTTTGCCGGCGTCGGATTGCCGGCTTTGGAGTGGTTCTGGGATTTAGTTTCGCTCAGGTTATGATTAGGCCGGAAATGGGTGGGATGGGCCGGGATTGGCCTCTACCCGAGCCCATATTTTGTGCTGCTTCGGCCAGGCTTAGGTCTATATTTAGACAACCTCGGCCCCAAAATTGGGCTGGCCCGAACTCCAAAAACAACAGCCCTCGAATGACGCCCAAAATAAATTAGTTATAGTTAAATATTCAACTGTCAAATTAAGGTGAATATAAAACAAATGAAACAGCTAACTAATCAAGCATGCTCTGAAGCCCATTCGCCCAGTGAATCCATTGGAGACTAGGAGTATTGAAAAGGCTTATTTTAGAATGAGTCTACATGACCAAATCAGACTGGGTTCGGGCATGGGCCCGAGCTTGGATGTGCCCGAGCTTGGCCAATGATACATCCGAGCTCGGCCTGAAAATAAATAGGATCTATAATTAAATACAAATTCAGCCCGAAATCTTTCAGGCCTAGCTCGTACCCTGATCCAAAGTTGGCCTGACTAGATGGGCTTCATGCCGATCCGAGCCTATTTCCAGCCCTAGCCATGATCAGGCCCCTACATCGCACGCACACAATGCAGAATTCATGACATGCAATGCGAAGATAAAACACATATGCATGATGCGCAGACAGTTCATGTCATGCAATGTAAAGACAAAGCACATATGCATGTTGTGAGCCATGCATGGGGCTACGAAGTAGGATGGCAACAGACTGGCCAATTGTTTGGAGAGCATTTGGTAGAGCGAGTTTGGGCGCTCCCTATTTCGGGATCTGCTGGTCCAGATATTAGGGTTTGGAGCACTACCTGTAGCGCCAGTGTCGGGATTGGTGATGTCTCTCGGGCTCTTCAGCGGGAGTCAAAGCCAGGCTTAGACTGTGGCTGGATGTGAGGGTTTGGGCTACATCAGAGGATTTCTCTTTTCCTCTGGAAGGTGGACTGGGAGCGTTTGCCGACGAGCTCAGTGTTGAGCAGACGAGGAGTGAACATCTCTCCCCTGTGCCTGGATTGTGGGGTAGACGAGTCAGTGGATCATGTGCTATTCCGATTTGTATGGGCGAGGGATGCTTGGAGTCTGTCAGGGACCCCGAGGGACATTTGGAGCCGGAGGGATTGTTTTCTGGAAGAGGTTCGGCGATGGTCTGGCGTCCCCTAGATGCGTCCTATGGCTATCACGGTGGTCTGTACAGCTTATCAGATATGGTTGGCTAGACATACTCGAATATTTGGCAAGCTTAGTCCATCCCCACAGTTCGTGATAGAGCGGGCTCGTGCACAGGCAGCAGAAATCATCCATGTAGGTTCAGACCATAGATCTTTGATAGTTCAAGATATCTGGGGCCCCGACATTGTTTCGGCAGCTCCACATAGAGTATTCTTTACTTGGGAGCCTCTACCCTTGAGTTTCTTCAAGGTCAATCTTGATAGTTCAGTCCTGGATGGAGGTAGGAGGGGAGGGGCCGAATTCGTCATCAGGGGCCCGAGCTCCAGTGCGGTGGTAGCAGGGGGTTTTCATATATTCGATGCCTCGGTTCCTAGAGCAGAGTTGCGGGCGGCCTGGATGGGTATGTGCTACGCGCATCGGGTGCTTCAGGCTAGTTCAGTCCTATTAGAGGGTGATTCGACTACGGTGATTAGCTGGATCCGAAAAGGCCCGAGCAGTGACGGAGGAGTTCATCTCTTGCTCCACGATATTTGGATGATGGTGAGTGAAGACGCACATTTCAGACCATGCATGTATATCATGAAGCTAATGGGGTGGCCGACTGAGTGGCAGCATATGTAGCGAGCCACTCAAGAGGCACTCTATAGACTGAGGAGGGAGAGATTCTCGGAGTACTTTGTGGGACATTTTGTTTGTTGATTCTATTGGGTGTATTCGTACCCGTGACATATGAAATACCCGTTTTAGTAAAAAAAAAAAATGTTATGCATGCTCCATCTGAGAATTGGTGAAGCTTGCATGATGATGAATTATGTCCCATAAAATGCATGTAGGGGCCATTCAGCTAAACAACCATGTAGCTTCAGTATATGCCTCTTATGTGTATATTCGCTTGTTCTCAACTCTCGATAGTCCTAACTACAAGCAAAAAAAACATAAAATTCCTAGCATTAGTTGATGAACTTTTTCTTATCTTTCAATGGCATTCCCACTCCTTGGAATCTTAGAAGATCATGAACTCCAATTGAGCATTTCTTATCGCCATAGATGCTTAATGCCCGATGATAAACAAATCTAATGAGGGTCGAAGTTATCAAAGAGAAGGCCTATAGATTAAGTCTAATGCTAAAAGTAAAACAATCTGAAAGTTCAACATTCATGATAAGCTTGCATAGTATTCCATATTTTGTGTGTGCAAACAGTGATGTATAATTTTTCCTCGTGCAAGTACATTCATTAAGATTATTAATATGAGTACCATAATATGAGGATTTTGTATATGCTAATAAAGTTTCACAAAATCCCCTATATGCAAGAAATTTCTTCATTTCATTATTCCATATTAAATCAAATCAGGTTAGCCTTGTCTTTCTCTAGTTGCTTTTTTTTTTTTAAAAAAAAAATAGTAATTTATCTATGAAGCACTCGCTCATGTTGTTTTTGGATGATACAAATTAGTATATCCCTCAGTTTTTAATACTTCTTTTCAGTTTATTTTATTCTACAAATAAGTTTTAAAGTTTAGAGTAAGGTCTTAATAAAAGGTTCTTTGTTGGTCTCACTTTCCCCCTAGAAGTCGGTCAATCATTTGATATCTCACCTGTTACATATCAATGAGTTGAGATCTTCTATTTTTTTGTCTTTGAAAAGTAAAGAAATTCATTAATTATTAAATATATTTTTTAATGAAAACAAGCTTTAATGCATATCTTTTTTTCCTAGCATGTTTCTCAACAACATATATGAAATCTTTAAAAAGAATTAGACAAAGATGGCGCAAGAACTATATCGGCTATGATCTGGAGATACATGTCTCTACCTATTTAAAATTCTTTGGCATTTCATAATATAAACTTATATCTTGATGTCCATCTATCTCAGAAGTTTCAGGCCACCAACATAATCAACATGCCTCTAGAACCTAACCGATGTGGGATTAAACACACGCATCGTACGGTCCTTACATACTTTCCTCCGTACCGATGTGGGACTAAACAAACGTCCGTATAGGTCCTTACATACTTTCTCCGTTTATGCCTTAACATTCTCATCGGACTAAGAATTTAAATCTATTCAAATCTAATTACAAGCACCATGATCGACCCGTGGTTAGCCCTAATGAATCTATGCTGCAGTGTCCCCTAGTCCTATAGGTTATGAGTCAAGTCCGCTCTGATACCATTTGTAACAATATAGGACCTATTCAAAAAAGCTAGCCGAAAGATATTATTTGGGTTCCTTGATTTTATATAAGTACCCAAAATTTATTCAGTGAATAATCGATGTTGGACTAAACACACGTCCGAATAATTTCTTTCCGAGCAAAAGCACTTCCGAACTTGGTCGGTTGGGATATTAAACCAATCTCACACAGCATCTATGCTACCAAGAAGTATATATTAAATCAATATGGATGGATGGCATCTCAAGAAGAGTGGTTGCACCACAAGCAATATAACATGGAAGATGGGATTTATATTTTTGAAAACATTTGTTGGAAAAATTAAAGGCGCACACGGCCATTCTCGGGCCACGTGCACAATACCCAGCGGGCGCCTGCTGGCGCCGTTGCGGTTTTCTTCCGTGAAATCACTGCGGGCGCGTCCCCAAAAAGACTAAAATGTTTCTCTAAATACTCTTATAAATACCCCTTGATTTCATCTCTTTCGTGATACGAAAAATTAGAGAAAAATACCAGAAAAGTTCTTTCTCTTAGCCACTTCTGATTTTTATTTTTACAATTCTATTTTATTTATTTTATCATTTTTATTTCGTTCTTCGCTGGATCTACAAGTCTGATCGAATGTTATTTGGCTTCTTTCGAGACGCACCAAAGAAGAAGTTTAGGGTCGTTGTATTTCTGAGGAGGATTGCCGGGAGACCCGTACGTAGGGGCAAATACTTCTTTGGGACAGCGTCTACGCGCTTCGACTTATCTTCAATCAGGCTATTTCCTCTAACTTTTGTTTTAAATTTAATATTAGTAGATATGTAAGATTTACAATTTTATGATTTGAATTTATTAAATAAATAGATTTATTTTGTGCTAGAATAGATTTTTTTTGTGATAAAATAGATTTATTTTGATCCCGAATAAAATATATATTATTTCATTTAAATTTTTTTATTAATTGCAATTATTAGATTTATTTATTTATTTAGGTGATATATTGCTAACAACAAAGCAAAATGGGAGGAAGGCATCAAGATTCCATCAGTCACAAGTAATGCATGCAGCACATTATTGCCTTGGACATTGGACATCATGGATTTCACAAGGAGATGAGAGAGCAAGCTCTTTTCCCCTCCTACAAGCATTACATATGCTAGCCATTGAAACCCAACTACCCCACCAAATTATTACACCCATCACTTACTCCATTTGCTTCACAATTCTGCATCATCTCATGAAAGTATACATGGACCACCAATTGATTTGGTTGACAGTTTAATACAATCTAATATGTAAGTTTTTCATGCATGCAATTAAGCACACAAACGATAATTATTGCTGTTCCATGCAAAACATATGGGTGGTTCAAAAAACTATAATGGTGACTTTTTGACAAGAGAGCTGGGTTTTCTCATTTTTTTGTTAACCATACTTTTCTTCCTCCCCTTTCTACAAACAAAAATGTTATGGAACTTGGTAGAGATAAGTTTGCTTTCCCATCCTTGAAGCTAAAGAAATTACTCTCATGCGAAGATAATATGGCTTGCGATTGATGCTTTGAATCCAAGCATGGTTAAAAAGAAGAAGAAGAAGAAAAGTTGCTTCACAACTAAGGCGCCATGTGATTTAAAGAGGGATTGGTGCAGTTTGGGACACATTAAAGATCTATAGTGAAAGGAACCCATTTTGAAGCTTTTTCTTGGTGGTAGGTTTGGACCTTGAAGCTATTTCCTATGTATCACTTTAGCTTGCATCTGAAGCTTTTACAATAGCAATCACAACCATGGATGATCAAAGTATCAAACACCCTCCAAGTCTTAATTGAACCATTGCAACCTAAGCTGATGCATGCTATTAAAGACTAAGTCAACCATTGACCGTTATTCTAATTTAAGATCAAACTTCCATTAATTTAATGATCTCATGGTAGGTGCAAATCGGACAAGGATCAAACCATTGACTCTGATGAGCAAACTTGTTCCCCATTCTTACCACGTGGTCGGCGATCGGCTTCCAACACCACCGTCCATTAATTTCATCACGATCAAAGTCAAACTTGAACCCGAACCCGGACCGAACCCGAATCGGCCCCTCCGTGCTCCCCGTCCTCCCACCACCGGCCGGTGGACCCCACAGTCGGCTCCCCACGTGGAAGACATGCGCGAAATGCCCTTTCCTATCCCCGGGAACGGTGACCAGAACACGCCGGTACGCGTACGGCAGCTCCGACCAACGCGTTCGGCGCGTATCCGGTGGACCCCGCGAATCCTGTCATTAGAATATTGTCATCGCGCTAGATCACGTGCCTCTTCAACTGGCGTGACCCACTTGACTCCTCTTATCCCCCTCCCTTATTCCTTGCCCCTCGGACATCTCCTATTTAGCGGATATACCCGGCTCTTCATGTCTCTTTTAGAGGAAGCTGAGGGGTGTTTTGGGAGAGATGGTTCCATTATTTCAACGTAGATTTTTTTTTTTTTTTGAGAGGTATTCAACGTAGAATTCATGGAAGACGTGCTGTAATAGTCATGTCCCTTCAATTTCGTGTCACGCGATTGGCTATTTAGGTTTTGCATCTGCTTCCAACCTTCTTGCCCGTTTTTTCTCGTGGTGTTGTGGGCATTTAAAACCCGTCACGAATCTCTTGGAATCCTCGCTCGCTTTACTCTTTCTCGGTTGATAGGAGTACAAGAATAGCGGTGGAAGGAAGGAGGAGAACGGAAGGGAAAGAAGAAGCCTGCAGCTAGCCATGTCGAGAGCCACGGTAGAGTTGGATTTCTTCGGCCTCGAGAAGGAGAACGCGGCCAGATTCCGCGCCGTGGAGCCAAGAAGCTCCATTCGTGGTATTCCATCTCTTCCTTCCTCCTCCGATTATTCCATCCATCCATAACTTTATTCTCTCTCTCTCTCTCTCTCTCTCTCTCTCTCTCTCTCTCATGTCAATGAGTTTGATGGTTTTTGCCGGTGGGTGGTGGGAATAGGTATCCAGGGTGAGATATCCAGGATAAACCCGCATCTTTTGAGGAGCCTCCTCGCCCCCGGTGGTGGGAGCGCGGCGTTTCACCCGGCGGCCTCGGCGGGGGAATCTTGCCGGCCGTTCCTCTCGCCGCCGCCGTCGCCGCTGCCGGTCCTGAGCCCGGCCTCCTCCCGGTAAGCTTTTATTCCTAGTCTCTTTCTTTTTCCTTTTTTTAAAATACATATATATATATATATATATTAAATGTATTAATTATTTTAAAATATTTGTGACATTTAGTACTAGTAATGAGAGTCTTCCGGGAACGGCTCCGTTAACGATCTTCTACAAGGGCACCGTCACCGTCATCGACGTCCCCCCAGAGAAGGTTTGTAATTATTTCCTTCTTTATTTCCCCCCCCCCCCCCTAAATTTGTAGAAATAATATCTTTATTTCTGTTTTTAACAAAAATAGTAAATAATTTACATTATCTAATCTTGGAATTTCAAATGGATATAGGCGGAGATTATAATAAAATTTGCCGAGGATGCTAACCGTATCGGCCTGGAGGAGGGCTTACTGGAAAAATTTAACGGAGGTAAGCGACTCCCAAGAGCCTTCTTTTCCTATTAATGAGATTGACTTCTTGTTTTCGCTTATCACCTTCAGATTTGCTTGTTGTTTTCACGAAAAGTGGTAGTGTTTTTTTTTTATTTTAATGCAGATTTACCGATGGCACGGAAGAAGTCGTTGCAGAGATTTTTTGAGAAGCGCAAGGAGAGGTAAAAAGCCGGAAATCACTCACCCCTTGAATTTATTAGATAAATCTTCATCAAAAAAGTCCGCTAATTCCTCCAAATGTTTGTTAAAGTCTTTGCATAAATATAATTAGATTTATTAATGGCAGAAATATACTCAAAACAAATTTTATTATTTTCTAATTATAAATTTGTTTTTGTTTACTCTCAAAAAATATAATTTTATTTTTAATATATCATAATTTTTGGTACAGAGTTTTTTTTTTTAATTTTTGCTGCATCGGGTGGCTCATACTCTTGATATATCTAAAAAAAAGTCAAAAAATAACATATCTTCGAGTGCTGCAGCCAAACTTTCATAGTGGTATTGGATTTATCTGCCACATATGAGACTATCCAATCTATAGCTCTACCAGTCTTTCTGTGCTCCGTCTAGATTGGCCTTATTAACCCCTCTGTAGATGTGCCATGGAACACCCGGATATCTCGTAGCAATTTTTTTTTTTTTCTCCTTCTCCATCCTATTGGAAGTACTGCCGCCGTAGTATATTATATTATATTATATTATTTATTTATTTATTTGTTTAAAGTCTTTGAATGGGTCTGAATGGGTGGTTTCTATTCCGGTCTTTTTAATATTTTCTAAGCATTGGAGTACGGAACGGGAGCCGACCCGCGTAGCAAATTTACAAAACGAGTAAACCTTATCTCCACCCGAGAAAAGGGACCCAACTCCCGGCCTCTGGCCCTTTGGCCTCTTGCTGGATCTGATAATTACTCCACACGCGATTATCGAGCCCCACAAATAGACCCACTCCAGAGACAAGACAGACCTGTCGCCATCTGGAGTGATATGGTTGGCTGGGTTCCCGCATCACGAGAACGCGGTGGGTGGGGCCCGAGAACGGTCGCTTTGCCGCGCGACTTGTGGCTGTGGTGGGATTGGTGGTCTTTTCGGATCTTTTTAGTGCTTCGAGTCTAACTGGGTTCATTTTAAATGTGCAGGTTGACCGCGTTGGGACCGTACGAGGAGGTCGAGGTGAGGAAGGAGAAGGCGCGCAAGGTGGCAACCATGGATGTGGTGACTGTGTCTAACTTTTGATGGATGATGACTCATACATTACATAAGATAGCAAGGGAATGGCAAGCTTTCGTAGGGTTAGATGTGAAGGAACACTAATTTAGCTACTCATTTTGTTCCTTCTTTTGGTTGGTTGGTTCATATTTTTTGTGGATTATGTAATTAATGATCATATATATTATGAGAAATGAAAGCACTTTATGAGATTGTTTAGAATGTAAAATTTGAGATGTTTTGACAGTTCAAGTTTAGCTGATATATTTGGAAAGTTGAGATATAGATTGCAGGGGAGTTTGTAAAGCAATTAAATGTCATTTGGTTTGATGGTATAGAGTTTGTAAAGTGATAAAGTTGGGTATAGATGTATATGTTACTGAAGTTGCAAGGCCAGTATCTTTTTTCGATAAATATTTAGCAGTGGAAATAATGGCGAGCAGAAGAATTGATAGGCCATAAACTTAGGGTTTGTAAAGCAATGAAGTTGGAAATATATATTGAACTTGAAAAGCAAATATAGTTTTTAAAATGAAGATTTAGTAAGAGAAATGATGGCAAATAGAAAAATTGATAGAATCATAGCTTCATCTTGTTCTTTTCACTCTACTATAAATTATTGTTTCTTGTCTGGTGACTTGTGAGCCTCATGCAACATTTTTGATTGTTACATAATTAAACTTTTTTGAACTTAACAGTTAGAATTCTCGAAAAGATTTAAAAATCTCTATCCCTCATATGTTGTGTCGATAAATCCATTTTCATTCTATTCTGTAAGTGTCTATTTCAACCAAGAAAAGACATTAGGATTTGCAGTTTGTTTTAGAGGTTTTTTTTTTTTTTTTTTTTTGTAAAGAAAAAGAGGTTGCAAACATGGAGAGCAAATCCTTCTTCGATCATCCACCCTCTTTCTAGGTCTTGCAGTTCTATTCCCTATAAAAATCTGTCGGTCAAATTTTTTTTTTATTTTTCGATCTATCATTTGACGGAAATATCTAATCGTTTACTCATGTATGAAATAAGATATAAATGGATTGAGAACAAAGGTGTAAAATATGTATAACACAAAGATAATATGTATAAGTGTGCAGGTAACAAGGTACAAAAATATATAATTTCAAACCCAGGGACCAAAAGATTGCGAGTGAAACAAAGTCATTTACTTATTAATTAAATTGTAGCTGTATTAAGGATCAGGATTTGAGCTACACAAATATCATGAAATAATTTAAAGAAGATTTAGCAAGGAACTATTTGTATCTGAAAGTTACTTTTTCCTAAACTATGGCGATATTCTCTATTTGCATGTGATAACGTATTGTATTAGAGCTGAAAGGCTGAAACCAAGTGCAATCATGGAGCATGGAGAAACATGTAGAATGACATGCAGAACAAGTTATAATTGATGCATTCATAGAGTATGTAGGATGTGCAAGTGCTAAGATATAGGATGCTATGCGCATGAACAAAAAGAATTTGGACACAAATTTGTAGCCACATTAGTTCTAATCAACTTTTTTTAATTTTAATTTTATATTATTCTCTTTTCCATGCAAATAATGGAGCATGATAGGTGAAGAATGAAAAAAACATCATTTGTTAGTTATCATTCTCCTGTTTTGTGCATAATGATTGCCATTCTTCCGAAATTTCTGATAAGATTTTGTCCACTCCTTTGATTGAAGAAGCTCTCAACATCACCCTATCTCAAGGAACTCCAATCATCCAAGCCCCAGGCCATGCTTCCTCTTTAAAACACATGGGGCCAAGGAGCAAAGTAGAAGGAAAAGACTACCAGCTAAGAGAATATTAGACAACCGTGCAATTCTTCAGATTCAATTTGGTTCGCTGAAAGAAATAAAAAAAAAAGGTCAACAGAAAAAATAAGAAATTACTTTATATTTAGTTGGAGTTTTCAAAGAAGAGAGATAAAAAAATAGTTTTCTCATAAGAATAAGATTCCACATTTCATAGAAAAAAAATTTAGATAGAACATGGAAAAATCTAAATCCTATCGGTTGGAAATTTCAGTATTTTTTTTCCGAAAGTATTCTTAAGCTTTTAGATAAATTTGAATATTTTTTTTCTATTTATTAAGCATAAACATGTATTATATATAATTTTTTATAGAAAAATAGATGCTAACTCAAACATAAGTTGTCCTGAAATGTTCTCAACTAAATATGTAAAAATTGCTTTTCTAGATATCATATACCTAGATATGGGCTTTTCAGAAAAAAAAAAAATTAGTGAGCAAAACTTTTTTCAGCGAACCAGACAAAGATTGAGCACCTGGAAGCTGCCCCTGGCAACCTTACGGGCTCGTTTGGTTCGCGGGAAGTATTTTTCCTCCTAGGAATATGATTCCTGAGAATCAGATTCCTAGGAAGAGGATACCTAGGAAAGTACTTTTGACATGTTGGTGCCCGCACAGATATAATATTTGGTTGGTACAAGCTCAAAACTTCCAGCCAAATTAATCCACCATTGCCTCTACGTCTTTGTTTTTAACAAGAGAACTGCTTGAAGCCAAATAAAAAAGAAAAAAGATGTCTTCTATACAAACTTTCTCACGTTTTAAATGGCACTTAAAATAGTAGAGTTGGAGTTCTCTTTCGAGGGGCTTTCCCTTGGCCAGTGGAATCGCTGCATTTGTGTCTTTTTCTGTAGTAGGAACGTGGAGGGGAAGCCTTTTACTTCATTTGTTAGGTAGGAGAGATCATGGCAGCCATTGGAGGATTTGGTTGATTACAGTCCAACTCTAGTTGGAGATGGTGAGAGTTAGGTGGAGAAATTTCTGACCCGTATCCACCAAGCCATTTGAATTTGTCTAAAATAATCAGGTTCATGAACAGCTTTTCATAACTGGATTGGGTTTGGATTTTTTTTGTTTGTTTGTTTGTTTGTTTGCTATCAATATAATTATGATGCAAAAATATTTTTATTTTTTCTTTCTTTTTTAATAATATAAAGTGATTGAAGTTGTCATGTTGCTAGAATCTATTGACTATAGAGCACAATTCATGTTCTTAAAGGGACTTTCTTCAATATGGAGGACTTTGTGGGGGCTGTTCTTGGATGGGGAAAGAAAGAAATTTAGAGGCTCATGCATGCTTGTTTTACATGTTCCTCCACATAGTCTGATTGAATTTCTAGCTCCCATTTTCCCTACTCGGTGTCCATGAGATTAGTAGTTCTTGCTGGTTGTTATCTTTTCTTTCTTAGTCTTCTTTTATTCATCTTATTTGTTTTATCTCTTTCATTTACTTAATTAAAGTGGTTAATTCTTTTCTAATATTTATCATAAAAAAATACAAGTAATTAATATAGTTCATTATCTCAGGGATCTTCCCGTTCTAATACTCTATCCGAGAGCTATCAGTATTAATCAAATCTGTTCCTATCTAATGGAACGCTATTAGATCAAATGACAAAGACGTTGTTGAAAAAGAGATGACTTTTTTCGGATGAAATGAAACATTTGATTCATGTATTGATTATTTTAGAAAAATTATGCACATGATTGATATGTGAAAGTATTTGTTACGTAGCTCTAATTCCCTTGATGGGTACAATACATGATGTGATAGGATAAAGAGAACAGCTAGTATGAATGGAGTGGAAGTTTTCTCCTTTCTTGAGAAAGAGGGAAATAAAGCTTGGATCTTTTCCAATTGGAAAAGATATGGAAGGTGAGGTTCCTTATCTAGCTACATGTACAAACGTGTACGTGATAACACTTCCATATGCTTTCTGGTGCACAACTTTTTATTGGATGGATCTCACAATCACATCCTTGTGGAGATGGTACAGATTGTGGAAAAATGAAGCCAATAGCATATGCATGTGCCATCCAATGGTGTTACAATGATAAAGTTTACAGTAGGAAAAGTGAATTAAGCTATGAATACGGCTCGACTTTTGGTTCCCCCAATAATCCAGATAGCAACAAGAATCGGAATCCTATGCGAGTGCTGTGCATCCTCTGATGGCCACCATCAAGCTTGTGCACCATATTCGACACGATGCGTGCTCGTGGACTGTCTTGTTTGGTGATTGTTCATCTTTTGATTGTGGCTATCTGCAACTGCATAATACTGCGATGCCGCCCGCGCACCGTAGAGGATCCATGCCCAGGGTAGAAAAGGACGGCAAGAAATGGATTCGAATTTAGAGCATGGTAGGTATTGCATTCTAATTAAACATATGCCCCGGTAGATGCCGCCCTTAGGTTGGGTCAACAAGAATGTTAGGTTGCAGTTTCCAAGCAGGATTGTTAATCTCGGGTAATATCTAGTGTCCATATGAAAAGAAGAAGAAGAAAAAAAGAAAGGTAGAACTATAAAACTTCTTTAGTTGTATATAATTTTTATATTAGTTGGCTAGGAAACTTGTTACCTTAGTTGAAAAGCTCATTTCAACACATGCAAAGGAAAATCTGCTTTACTAGAAGCCATGTGAAAAAAGGAAGAAGGTGAAATTTATTATTATTAGTTTGGTACCAATCCAAAGATTGCAGATGCTAATGGGCAAGATTTCTTTCCAAGCTTCCACTGGGTTCCATGTTTTCTTCACTTTTTGTGAATCCAAATGGTTGGATAGTCATCTTTCGCTCTTTCAAGGAAAGAAAGTAAGGGACAAAATGAGGAGATTCAAAGAACCAAAAATTTTCAATGGAACCCACAAAATAAATATTAATCATATCTAAGTAGACATCCGGACCAACCGATCTGCATTTATAATAAAATATAATATGTTACCATCATTATCATCATCATCATTTTTTAAGCATATGTATTTATCACGCTCTCGACCCGAGATCACGAGCCGGGGGATGCGCCAACCGCCGCACATCCGTAGGAAACTCTCCTCACACGCATGTAATGCATCTTAACAAAATATCTCAAATATGTAACTAAAATTATTCAACTATTAAAATACAATCTTATTCTATTAACTAACTCAGATTATAAAGTCTCACAGTTCTAAATACGCAGCGGAATAATAAACTACTAACATGTAAAACTTAATTCTTTAAATAACAAAACCTTGCAATGTCTAACATGTTAGATTATGGCCCCACAATTGTGACAAATTGGGCTTTTAAACTAAGCCCATTATCTAGAGCTCTGTACTATAGTTTCTCATACGGATGAGATTAACTATATGGGCGGTTTCTTTGTACGGGACAGAAACCACAGATGGAAGTTTCGTAACTTCCATCCTTCTTCCTCTATAAAAATCCACCCTTGATGGGAGGATTGGGATCTGTAGTACGAGAGGAAATCAGAGAGAGGTCCCTGGCCTTGCAAGCAAGAAGCCCTGTTCCATCGTTGGCGTTCGAGAGAGGCTAGAAGATTTCACTCTTCTCCATCGAAGGATTGAGACCACATCCTGCTTGTGTAGATCGACATCCTCTTCATAGCTGGAGGTATTTTCTGCATTGAGATCAAGTTATTCATCCCACATTTGGTATCAGAGCCATTCTTCCTCCTCGGCCTTGCCTTCCCTCTATGTGGCCTCAGTTACCCCGCTGATATCCACAAGCGAGCCAAAGCCTCCGGCGGACGCTGGCGCTAAAATTGTGGCATGGCGCGATGGAAAAGGGGTAGGTCGCGTCAAGGACCGTGGGGACAAGAGAAAGGTTGGAGATTCATATTCACGGTGAACAGTGAAATCAGATTTTACTGTTCATCGTGAATATGAACAGTGAAAATCAGATTTCACTGTTCATCGTGAATATGAAAAGTGAAAATCAGATTTCACTGTTCCTGATTACGGTTCCCAAGATGAACAGTAATCCCGAATGAATTTCACTATTCTCGAATGAACAGATTTCACTGTTCATTATGAATATGAATAGTGAAAATCAGACTAGATTTCACTATTCCCGAGATGAACAGTAATCCCGAATGAATTTCACTGTTCCCAAATGAATAGTAATCATGAACAGTGAAATCTGAAATCAGATTTCACTGTGCATTCGGGAACAGTGAAATCATGATGAAAATCTGAAACAGTAATCATGAAATCGTGATGAAAAAGGTCGATTTTACTGAAATCAAATTTCACTGTTCATTCAGGATTACTGCTCATTTGTGATTACTGTTGATTCGTGATTTCACTGTTCATGTTCAATGTTCGTGATGAATAATAATGCTAGTGCATATTGTCAACTTATGTTATACATGCAACCATACATAAAATCAACATGCTAGGGTAAAATGCAAATATATATTAATCAATTTGATATCACTAGAAATTAAGTTGTATATTTGATTGGTCTAAGAGTAGCCAAAGCATCTTAAACCATGATAATATACATATTCGGTGTTTTAGTGGAATCAAAATTGGGATTGTCTAGAAGTTTGATAATTTGGTCTGAAAGGGAGATTGTCAAATTTTTGATAGATGTATTTAGGTTTATTGTTGAGTTTTCGTTTAGAAATTTGTGATCCAGAATCCATAACATGCTCTCTTACAAAACGGTATCTACAAAGATCTATCTAGGTAGCTTGGTACTTAAGTGAGCGTAGTGCTCCACCTATCTGGGATCGGCCTGGCCGTCTAGTACTTGAGTACTAACTGGATTTTTAGAGATCAAATATCTAGCAAGATAACTCTATTAGGTGTTAATAAGATAATATATTGATATTAAATTGAAAGAGATACCTAAATACCCAAAGGTAAAGGGTCTTATTCCTTTCAATATTAATAATTTGGGTCTTATTAACATTCTGTCTTTACAAATAACTTGTGTGTTATAACTTTTACTCAAAGGAGGGTTATAATGAGACTGGATTTTTGTTCATAGAAATCTCAACGTGGGTTGATTTTTCAAACTAAAGTTAAGGTGGAATTTTGTGTTTCATAGTACTTAGTAAATATGTTTATTTATTTGCGGTCATTACACCAAATGAGTCATCACGTATCCCTATACTAAGTGGTGATATTTTTTTGGAATGGAAGGAGAAAATTCTCCTAACTTTAGGGTGCATGGATATTGATTTGGCGCTCCGTGAGGATGAACCACTAATTTCAATGGAATTAAGTGCGACAATCGAAAAGAGTGCATATGATCGGTGGGAGCGGTCAAACCGCTTGTGTCTTATGTATATGCAGAACTATGTGGGAAAGAGCATTCGGGGTTCTATCCTTAAATGCACTAAGGCAAAAGAATTTCTCAAGGTTGTAGAGGAACAATACGAGAGTTTTGATAAGGCTTTAGCCAGCACTTTAATGAATAAGATATCATCCATGAAGTATAATGGTACCAAAGGGATCCATGAGCATATCATGGAAATGCGAGACATCGTTGCACAACTAAAGTCTTTGGAGATTGAGATTTCTGAGTCATTCTTTGTCCACTTCATACTTAACTCCCTTCCTAAAGAATTTGGGCAATTTAAGATATCTTACAACACATAAGGAAAAATGGTCTATTAATGAATTATTGACCATGTGTGTGCAAGAAGAAGGGAGGTTAAACCAAGAGAAACTGGAAAGTGCCCATCTAGTGACTCGTAAGACCGGATAAGGAAAAATGGAAAAAAGTGACTTCAACAAGAAGAAAGGTAAAAAGGTGCCTATAAAGAAAAAGGGCAATATAGATACTTCTAAGTGCTTTTTCTGTAAAGGCAAGGGTCACTACAAAAAAGATTGCCCCAAGTTTAAAGCATGGCTTTTCTTCTTAGTGTGTTTTGAATCTAATTAGTTAATGTACCTCATAACACATGGTAGATTGATTCTGAATCTACAATCCATATTGCAGGGTTTCATAAATCGAAGGAATCTGATGGAAAGTGAACGATGCATCTATTTAGGAAACTGAATGTGTTCACATGTTGAAGTGGTTGAAACCTTTAGGCTTGTCTTGCACTCCGGTTACGTTTTGGACCTTGAAAGAATTTTCTACATTCCATTTTTTGCCGGAAATCTTGTTTCCATTTTAAGACTAGCATCTTATGGTATTAGTTTTTCATTTGTGGGTTCTATTTGTAACCTTGTAAAAGATTCCGTCGTTATTGGAAATGCAAATTTAGTTGATGGTTTGTTCAAACTCCATTTGAATTTAACTTCTGATTTTACTCTTGTTACTACACATGGTACTATTGGCAAAAAGCATTGTGTTATGGGTGAGAATTCTTCTATGTTATGGCATAGGAGATTGAGACATATCTCCATAGAAATAATTAAAAGGTTAGTGAATGAAGAAGTACTTAGTGCTCTCGATTTCTCTGACTTTGGTACTTGTATGGATTGCATTAAAAGAAAACAAACCAACAAAACCAAGAAGGGTGCCAGGAGAAGCTCTCAAGCATTATAGATTATACACACTGAAATTTGTGGTCCTTTTTCTACTCCTTATTTAAATGGTCAGAAGTTTTTTATCACATTTATCGATGATCACACAAGATATATGTATCTCTATCTTCTATTTGAGAAAAGTGAAGCACTTGATGCTTTCAAAACCTATAAGGCAGAAGTAGAGAAACAATTAGAAAAAGTTATTAAAATTGTGAGATTGGATAGAGGTAGGGAATACTATGGTCGTACACAAATGAGGGACAACAACCAAGTCCATTTGCTAAGTTCCTCGAGGAACATAGCATTATAGCACAGTATACGAATCTGGGTAGATCAAAATGGTGTGGTCGAAAGACGAAACTGTACACTTATGGAAATGGTAAGGAGTATGCTTAGCAACTCCACCCTTTCTTTATCTATGTGAGGCGAGGCCTTAAAAACCGTAGTGTACATTTTCAATCGGATTCCGACTAAAATAATTCCAAAAATACCTTTCGAGATGTGGAATGGTTGGAAGCCTAGTTTAGGATGTATACACATATGGGGTTGCCCGGTTGAGATCCGCATTTATAATCCACATGAAAAGAAATTAGATTTAAGGACAACGTGGATTTTTTATTGGTTATGCAGAAAAATCTAAGGGGTTTAAGTTCTTTTGTCCCACTTATATACCTAATATAATAAAGGCTAGAAATGCAATATTTCTTAAGGATGGTGACAATAGTGGGAGTGAGCAATCTATGGACTTGATCTTTAAGGAACTACAAGTTCAAAAGAACCCTATAATTATGGATGAAGTGGTTGTACCTCTATGTATTCCTATGGATATTATCGGGGAGACACAGCCAACTATAGAATTGCCACCCATCCAGGAATAAGTTGCCATTGAGAATGTCATACAACCTTCTGAGGATGCGGACATGACATTAAGGAGATCAACAAGAGTAAGAAAATCTATAATATCCTCTGATTATGCAGTGTACCTTCAAGAGTCTGACTATGATATTGAAATTGAGCATGATCCAAGTTTCTTTTCACAAGTCATGAGTGGAAATAAATTCACATTTTGGTATGATGCTATGTTGGAAGAGTTAAACTCAATGGCGAAAAACCAAGTCTGGGATCTCGTTGAATTGCCTAAAGGAGTCAAAGCGATTGGTTGTAAGTGGGTTTATAAAACCAAAAGAGACTCTAAGGGCAATATTGAACGATATAAGGCTAGACTTGTAGCCAAGGAATTCACTCAGAGGAAAGGCATTGATTACCACGAAACTTTCTCTCCAGTTTCAAAGAAAGATTCATTTAGAATAATCATGGCATTGGTGGCTCATTTCAATTTAGAGCTTCACTAAATGGATGTGAAAATAGTATTCCTCCATGGAGAATTAGAGGAAGAGGTTTATATGTCTCAACCTGAAGGATTTTCTTTGGATAAGGAAAGTCATTTAGTTTGCAAACTTAAGAAATCTATATATGGATTGAAACAATCCTTCTGTCAGTGGTATAGAAAATTTCATAACGTAATAACTTCATTTGGTTTTGAAGAAAATATTATGGATCAATGTATATACCTTAAGGTTAGTGGGAGTAAATTCATCTTCTTAGTCCTTTATGTAGATGATATCCTACTTGCAAGTAGTGACTTATCTATGTTGCACGAAGCAAAATAGTTTCTTTCTCAGAACTTTGACATAATGGATATGGGTGAAGCCTCTTATGTCATAAGCATAGAGATTCACAGAGATAGGTCTCAACGGACATTAGAACTATCTCAGAAAGCCTACATAAATAAAGTTTTGGAGAGGTTCAGAATGAGGGACTGCTCGTCCAGTGTTGCACCGATTGTTAAGGGTGACAAATTCAGCCTAGATCAGTATTCGAGAAATGATTTAGAAAGGGAATAGATGAAGAACATTCCATATGCATTTGCAGTAGGAAATCTGATGTATGCTTAGGTCTATACAAGACCTGATATCGGATTTGTAGTAGGAATATTGGGCAGATACCAGAGCAATCCAGGCATGGAGCATTGGAAAGCTACAAAGAAAGTGATGAGGTATCTTCAAGGAACTAAGGATTACATGCTTACATTCAAAGAATCCGATCAACTTGAAGTGATTAGATATTCGGATTCAGACTTTGTCGGTTGCCTTAATTCCAGAAAATCTACTTATGGGTACATTTTTCTTCTCACGGGAGGTGCTATATCCTAGAGGAGTGCGAAGCAGATGCTGACCACTTCTTCTATTATGGAGGCAGAATTCGTGGCATGCTATGAAGCTAATTCACATGCGATATAGTTAAGAAATTTTATCACGGGTCTTAGAGTTGTGGATTCTATATCCAGACTATTAAGAATCTTCTGTGATAATTCTGCAGTAGTACTTTTCTTGAAAAACAATAAAAGTGATAGTCGAAACAAACACATCGACATTAAGTTCTTGGTTGTTAGAAAAAATGTTCAGAATCATCAGGTGAAAGTTACACATATTAACACAAGCTTGATGATCGCCGATCCTTTGACTAAAGGAATGTCTCCTAAATTGTATAAGGGTCTTGTGGAGCGTATGGGACTTGTTAGTTCTCCTTGTGTTTAATATGATTGTATGTACTCGAGACATCATTTATTAATGAAAAATCTTTCTATTGCAATATAAAGTTGATGATTTTGAAATTATGTTGTCTTCTCATATGGTGTGTACATAAAGTTTTAGAGAATGACATGATTGTCTATTATGACAATAAATAGTTCATTTGGACGTTAAGTTTGGACCTTGAATGATCATTTGATACTTCATTCAGTTAATACTACTTAATTGAAGGGAACAAACACATTGTGATACATGGAAGGTAGTATTAATTTGGAGGATATGAGCCACCATGATTCATGTATTTGAACTCTTTGATATAAGTATGAAGTTTAAGAGTGAGTATAAATCTCTTATCTATAGTTGTATGGCCATACATTCAGAATACAAGAGATTTTAAATACAATATGTGACAACATGGGCCAAGTGGGAGAATGTTAGATTATGGCCTCACAATTGCCACAAATTGGGCCTTTAAACTAAGCTCATTAAGTCTAGCCCATTATCTAGAACCCTGTACTACGGTTTCTCATACGGATGAGATTGACTGTATGGGCAGTTTCTTTGTATGGGACAGAAACTGTGGATGGAAGTTCCGTAACTTCCATCCTTCTTCCTCTTTAAAAATCCACCCTTGATGGGAGGATTAGGATCTGTAGGACGAGAGGAAATCAGAGAGAGGTCTCTGGCCTTGCAAGCAAAAAGCCCTATTCCATTGTTGGCACTTGAGAGAGGCTAGAAGATTTCACTCTTCTCCGTCGAAGGATTGAGGTCGCATCCTGCTTGTGTGGATCGACATCCCCTTCATGGCTGGAGTATTTTCTGTATTGAGATTAAGTTATTCATCTCACATAACAATCATAATAATTGTCTAAAATGACAGTTCAACTTAAACAAATCCTAATTTAAAATAGCTTGTGCCACTATCTGTGAGGAACCGTATGGGCGTGTGTTTAGTCTCACATCGGTTATTCGCTGGGTAGATCTTGGGTACTCATACAGGATCAAAAAACCCAAATAATAACTTCCGGCTAGCCATTTTAGGTGAGGTCCTAGGTTGTTATAAATAGTATCGGAGCGGACCCAACTCATAATCTATGTGGACCAGGAAACACTGCAATACGGATCCATTGGGGCTGACCACGAGCCGATCGTAGTGTTTGTGATTAGATTTGAACCCTTAGCTTGACGAGAATGTCATGGCTTGAACGGGGAAAGTATGTGAGGACCCGTACGGACGTGTGTTTAGTCCCACATCGGTTATTTACTGGATAGATTTTGGGTACTTATACAGGATCAAGGAACCCAAATAATAGCTTCCGGCTAGCCATTTTGGGTAAGGTCTTAGGTTGTTATAGTATTAGTACATGTATAATAGATCCTAATATGTATCTATGATAACCACTTATGATGTATTGGTACATGTTTGATGTCTACTGAAGGCTTTTATACCTATATTCCTCGCAAAAATGGAGGAACTTTTCACAAGCATGAAAGTATGATTTTGATGGTAGCTGGTACCTTGGTTTTAATTCCGTTGACCTAGTAGGATTGGAACTCTCATCCGCATGAAAAATTTGCTAGTAAATTTATGGGAATCTTTTATTAGACGTGATAATTGCATGTACACGGGGATTTGGTGTATAGGACACATTGGGTAACTTGAAATGCATGACACAAGGGCATGAGAGATGGCACAACAATCACAAAAAGAACACCATTGGCAAAAATACATAGCACTACTAATTTGTAATTTATAAATTTCATCAAAAATTTATGAACAATTACATAATTGTAATCAAAAATTAGCTAAACAAGGAATACTTTGGGAAATCATTCATCGAAGGGGAAAATCAGGTGGTTCATAATAGTTTGGTGGCCACGTGTAGTTTGGGATGCACGTGCCATGTGGCCTTGAATGGTTGGGTTTAGTCCGAAACAAATCCTTATTTGTTGCTGTGATCATGACCCATTCTTGGCTTTTAACCTAGTTGTTGACCACTTTGTACAATATGAGTTTTAGGTCTAAACCTCGATAGAATATGTTGAATCTTACATCTGTTGTATGTTGAGATAATCTTAGACATTTATATGGGCCAAAAAATCTAAATAACACATCAGATTAACCTTTTAGAATGAGGTTTTAGATTGTTACAAATGATATGATCAGCCTTAGTCTATGGTCTAGGAGATACTATAGTATGGATCCTTTCGAAACTAATCACAGGTTGATCATAGTATTTGTGTATGAATTTGATTTTTAGATTTTAGTTTTTTAGTTAGAAGAGGATGCCAGGAGTTAAATTGAAGGGATATACGAGGATTTATATAAACATGTATTCAATCTCATATCAATTATATACTAAAAAGATCTTGGAGACTTATACAAAGCCTGAAAACTCAAATAATACATTATGACTACTTTTTTCGGGTGATATCTTGGATTATTGCAGAGGTATTTTCTCAACGAAAATACCACTTCTTGACATGAATCCAGAATGACATGTGCTAAGGATAGGAGCGAAACCAAAGGACTAAATGTAATTCAGCATTTGTATAGCTAATTCAATTTGTTAAAAATCTACTTATATACAAATATAAGTACTTGACTAACTTGTTAGAAGCCAAGCAGTAATTATCTGTGAAATAACATAATTGGGCAATGGAAGTTGGAACTCCCAACCAAACTTTCAACATAGGGGTGAAGAGTGTTAGCGAGGGTTAAAACGTTGTAGTTGGGCTCAGGTGACAAGAATGATCAAAGGCCAATTGGACTTGGCTCAGCCATCCTTTTCCCATGGAAGAAGTCCTGGGTTTGAGTCCAGATTGTATCATCCTCATTATATTTGTATAAACAAGAGCAAAATAACCAATTTACAAACTAATAATCCTATAATATTCATACTTCTTCCCTCTTGTCCCTCAAGTGATCTCTCTCTGCATGCGCACACATAAACGTAGGGAAAAATAACCATCTTATTGAGTCTATCTCAACAGTTCACTTGGCAAGAGAAAGAGCATATGGGATTATTTGGTCAGTGTAGTCTGAAGTTGTCCTCTGTTTGTTATGTTTTCCCTTAGTTTCCACTTGGGGTACCAAGGGATGTTAATGGGTTGAGTAGGGCTGAAACCGGATTGGATACTAGTATATCCAAATGCATATTTATTTTGTTTGATGAATAGAGATATAGATACAGATTTTAGTTGGATGCAAAAATTTATATTTACATCTATTTTTAACGGATACGGATATGGATATAAATTGGATACAGAAAGTATGGATATAATTATGGGTATAAATCGGATAATTAAAATTTATGACTACATATTCAAAGATATTACTAAGTAGATGATAAATCAAGTTAATTGCATGTTAATTTGGTCATTTATTTTTCTTAAAAGTTTATAGTGCTATATAAAATTCGATAGAATTATAAATGGGATCAGATATTTAGATACGGATCGAATAGTTGTTTATCCATATCCATCTTTATTTTTTTTAATGGATATGGATACAGATATGGATATTAGTAGCTAGGATCCTCAAATTTTTATCCATATCCGGGTATATTTGGATACGAAAATAGATCCGAATGGATATTATCCGATCTATTTTCACCTCTAGGGTGGAGCCAAGGTGTAAGATTTGAAAGGTTAAATTATAAACTGCAACTCACTGAATCATTGACATCCCTAGGTGTATAAAGGTCTAGTTTGGGTCACTTTAAGTCTCATTAAGGGTTGGGTTTAGATAAGTTCTTTAAAGCTAGATCATAATTCTTGGACGAGCGCTGGGTTCGTCAAGTTATTTATTAGGTAAGTCTAACTTTGCAAGAACCATACCTCACATGACTAGAAGTCAGGCCTTTATTTTGCAGGCAAGCCTAACTTATGGATCGTTAGTGTTGGGGGAAAAACCCAAGTCATGCCGCCTCGGAGGCGCCCGACCAAAAGGGGCGCCGACCAGCAGCGCTCAACTAGAGAGCGCCGACCAGAGAGCGCCAACCAGCAGCGCTCAACTAGAGAGCACCGACCAGAGAGCGCCAACCAGCAGCGCTCAACTAGAGAGCACCGACCAGAGAGCGCCGACCAGAAGCAACCCCGCCATAGGACACTCCCTTAGGTAACCAGCTCGGCTCGGAACCCGGGCCGGGCCCGTGCCTTAGCCAAAAACTCAGTCCCCGCCTAACCCTCTAAGGGACCTGACAACTTCACTACAACCTGCCACCTTCTTTTAAGCCATCAAGGCACAAGATCTCCGCAGGTATTCGGCACGACCTATCATTAATGCATGAGACCCCCTCAGGTCTCCGATGCACTCAGTCATTAAATGAACACGGCTCAAGATGATCTCCGGATCACTGAACCATCAAAGCGTATGGCTCTCCCTGACCGCCGGTTCACTCGGTAATTAATGCACTTACCATCTACGAACTCCAGGCCCACCACGGCCGACGGTTCAACCACTCCAACGGGTCTGATCAACCGCGACAACTCCCTGACTCCGGTCTGATTCGGCCTTATTCTCCACTACGCCATTAATGAGCCAAATCGTGCTCAATTATCACGAAAGAGGACAAATCCCCTGTCACCTCCCAGGTAACAAAATACCTTTCTATAAAAGGGAACCTGGGGGGAAGGAGGAAGGGGACCAACACGAACACAAATACACACATAAAGAACAAACATTCTCCTCTTTTTCTCTCCCCCACATATTAGCCCCCTCTGACTTAAGCATCGGAGGGCCGGCGCCGGAAAGCCCGGCCACCGGCTTTCTTGCAGGACTCTCTCTCTCTCCAAGGAGGACGCCACCAGCCGGTGCACCGTCGTCCACCGTCCCTGCGGCGGAGCTCCTCCCCCCTTCGGTTCGCGGCGGCCCCCGGGTCCAATTTCCAGCAACAGTTGGCGCTAGAGGAAGGGCCCGAGTCGCTGCCATGAAGCTAAGGAGTAAAGGGGCTTCCAACACCTCTCGACGTCCTCCACCTAGTCCTGAACATTCTGTCCGAAACTCGCCGCCTCCGGCCGAGACAACTCCTCAAGTTCGGCCGGAGCAGTTTGATGCCCTGGTGCAACAGGTGCAAGCCTTGGCTACCGCTGTCCAAGGCTTGCAACCTAGGGGCATCCCGACGGCACCACTTCCTCCGGCTCCAGTTCAACCGGAGCCCCCTACAAGCGGGCTCCCCCTTCAAGGCCAGGACTCTCAAGTCCAGGCCTCCCTCTGGAGAGAACACCCAGTCAGAGGCCCTGGAGGCTGGCCACAACCTTCAGAGGCTGAGTCGGTTCCAGGGCAACTTGCACCCGAACGAACCGCCGCAGCGGTCCTCCAGAATGATGAACTCGACAAGAAGGTCGAGAAGTTGGAGCGCCAGATCCAGGCACTCCACGGAAGAAAATCGGGGCGTGATGGTGACTTCGAGTTCACCACGAAGTCCCCCTTCTCCCCGGAGATCGAGGACGAACCAGTCCCACTGCGGTTCAAAATGCCCCAGGTGGAGCCTTACAACGGCAGGGCTGACCCCCTCGACCACCTGGAAAGCTATCGGGTCTTAATGGCCCTACAAGGAGCCTCGGAGGCCATGATGTGTAAGGCCTTCCCAGCAACACTCCAAGGACCGGCCCGGCTCTGGTTTACCGGGCTGAAGCCGAGTACTGTCTCCTCTTTTGAACAGCTCGACAGATAATTCGCTGGCAATTTTGCCGCCAGCCAGCCCCAGCGGCAGACATCGGACTCCCTCCTTGATATCAAACAAAAGGAGGGAGAATCCTTCAAGGAGTATTTGGATCGTTTCACTGCCGCAACATGGGAAGTCCGGGAGCTTGACCAGTCAATTGCCATGTTAGCACTAAAAACTGGAGCCCGGTCTTACAGGTTCCTCTTCTCTATCGAGAAGAATTTTCCTGCGGACCTCACCGAGATGCTTGTTCGGGCACGGAAGTACGCCAAGGCTGAAGAAGCCGTGGCTGTTAGGCGGAGCGGGGCCGAGCAGAACCCCAAGAAACAGAAGAGACGCCGCGAGGAGTGTGGCCAGCCCAGAAGCCCGTCCCCGCGTCGGGCTAAAAATCCGCCCCGCTTGAAAAGTCCACCCCGGTTACGGGGACCGCCTCAGCAAAGGTCACCGCTTCGCCCGAGGTTCCCGCCACGGACCCGTGCATCCGAAGGGAGGTATGAAAACTATACTCCCCTCACTGCTCCTCGGGCTGAAATCCTCATGGAGATTGAGGGTCGGGATTGCATCCGGCTCCCACCTCCGAAACAAGATTTCAGAACTCGGCGTGATTCCCGGAAGTATTGCCGTTACCATCGGGATCACGGCCATGATACCGAGGATTGCTATCAGCTCCGGAACGAGATCGAAGCACTCATCCGCCGAGGGGCGCTTGATCGATTCGTGCGAGGCCGGCGTGAAGAGAAGAAGCCAGCCGAAGGAACCGCTCAGCCCGAAGGTTCAAATGCCAACAAGCCCATCGCCGGCACCATCAACACCGTCCGAGGCGGGGCCTCGGCTGGAGAAGCTTCAGGGGAAGGAACCTCCTCGAAGCGCCTGCGCGCCTCGGAAGCCATCTCCTTCTCAGATGATGATTTAGAGGGAGTTGAAACTCCCCACGATGATGCCGTGGTCATCTCCATGATCATAAATAAATTCGATGTAAAACGCATCTTGATCGATAATGGAAGCTCGGCGAATGTTTTGTATTTTGATGCCTACTGTAAAATGGGGATGACAAAAGAGCAGCTACGGAGGATGAATGCTCCGTTAGTTGGATTTACTGGGGATTCGGTCCCAAGAGAGGGCGAGATCGACCTCCTGGTCACAGCCGGGCTCGCCCCCCATGAAAGTACCGTGGGGACAAGCTTCCTCGTGATACGTCTGCCCTCGGTCTACAATGCCATCCTCGGAAGGCCAGGTCTCAACACCCTCCGAGCAGTGGTCTCGACACGCCACCTGCTCATGCGATTCCCCACCAGCCAAGGAGTTGGCGAAGTTCGAGGAGACCAAATGGTAGCAAGGCGATGCTACCTGGCGACCCACGAGGCAAAACGACCAGCCGAGGTGCCTATCCCAGCAACCGACCAGCCCCCAACTAAGACTCTGGAGGCACGGGTCAACCCTCAGAAAAAGCGGATAGAACCTGGTGAGTTATTAATCCAAGTTCCTTTACGCAAGAACTTTTCCGAGCTAACCGTGCAGGTCGGCTCTGGCCTCAATGAGTGCGAGAGGGATCGCCTCGTCAACTTCTTGCGAGACAACATGGATGTCTTCGCATGGTCGCCCGCAGATATGCCGGGGATAGACCCAGAGATCATGGTCCACCGGCTTCAAGTAAAGCCAACCTGCAAGCCCGTGCGACAAAAGAAGCGAGGTGCCGCCCCTGAGCGACAGCGAGCAGCAGCCGAGGAGGTCGACAAGCTCCTTGAAGCTGGCTTCATCCGGGAGATATCCTACCTGGAGTGGCTCGCCAATGTGGTCCTCGTCAAAAAAGAGACACTAAGGGGCTCATTATTCTACCCTGACCACGGTCGGGATGCCTCCATATTTTGGGACGAAGTACCTACGTGGACTTCCTGAAGATGTTCGTGAGTCCGCGACCCGTTCTCCATCGACCAACGAGCTCGGCTCGTTCTCCATCGACCAACGAGCTCGGCTCGTTCTCCATCGGCCAACGAGCACGGCTCGTTCTCCTACCCCGAGACGTCGGGATGCCCCGATATTTCGGGATGCCCCGATACGTCGGGATGCCCCGAGACGTCGGGATGCGTTCTCCACCGACCAACGAGCTCGGCTCGTTCTCCATCGGCCAACGAGCTCGGCTCGTTCTCCATCGGCCAACGAGCTCGGCTCGTTCTCCTACCCTGACCACGGTCGGGATGCCCCGAGACGTCGGGATGCCCCGATACGTTCGGATGCCTCGAGACGTCGAGATGCGGTCTTCACCGGCCAACGAGCTCGGCTCGTTCTCCATCGACTTCAACCAACGAGCTCGGCTCGTTCTCCATCGGCCAACGAGCTCGGCTCGTTCTCCTACCCCGACCACGGCCGGGATGCCTCGAGACGTCGAGATGCCCCGATACGTCGGGATGCCCCGATACGTTGGGATGCGGTCTTCACCGGCCAACGAGCTCGACTCGTTCTCCATCGACTTCAACCGACGAGCTCGGCTCGTTCTCCATCGACTTCAGCCAACGAGCTCGGCTCGTTCTCCTACCCCGACCACGGCCGGGATGCCTCGAGACGTCGAGATGCCCCGATACGTCGGGATGCCCCGATATGTTGGGATGCGGTCTTCACCGGCCAACGAGCTCGGCTCGTTCTCCATCGACTTCAGCCAACGAGCTCGGCTCGTTCTCCTACCTCGACCACAGTCGGGATGCCCCGATACGTTGGGATGCGGTCTTCATCGACCAGCGAGCTCGGCTCGTTCTAATCATCGAAAAGTCCATGGTTGGCAATAAGCTGGATTTCTCTCTGCCGACGTCTCCAAAGAACGGACTCCGAGCAGAGGAGCGTCTTCAGTCGCCTCGACGTAGGAATGCTCACGGTACCAAGGTACCCATTTATTTAATGTTTTTATATTATCTTATCTATTCTTGAATTTTTCTCTCTGCCGACGTCCCCAAAGAACGGACTCCGAGCAGAGGAGCGTCTTCAGTCGCCTCGACGTAAGAATGCTCACGGTACCAAGGTACCCATTTATTTAATGTTTTTACATTATCTTATCTATTCTTGGATTTTTCTCTCTACCGACGTCCCCAAAGAACGGACTCCGAGCAGAGGAGCGTCTTCAGTCGCCTCGACGTAAGAATGCTCACGGTACCAAGGTACCTATTTATTTAATGTTTTTACATTATCTTATCTATTCTTGGATTTTTCTCTCTGCCGACGTCCCCAAAGAACGGACTCCGAGCAGAGGAGCGTCTTCAGTCGCCTCGACGTAAGAATGCTCACGGTACCAAGGTACCCATTTATTTAATGTTTTTACATTTTCGGAATCTGTAATGACCCAACTAAAACTACTTCCCGCGCTCAAGCTGGTAGCCAGCTAGAACTCGGAAGTCGGGGGTAGTGTTGGGGGAAAAACCCAAGTCATGCCGCCTCGGAGGCGCCCGACCAAAAGGGGTGCCGACCAGCAGCGCTCAACTAGAGAGCGCCGACCAGAGAGCGCCGACCAGCAGCGCTCAACTAGAGAGCACCGACCAGAGAGCGCCAACCAGCAGCGCTCAACTAGAGAGCACCGACCAGAGAGCGTCGACCAGAAGCAACCCCGCCATAGGACACTCCCTTAGGTAACCAGCTCGGCTCGGAACCCGGGCCGGGCCCGTGCCTTAGCCAAAAACTCAGTCCCCGCCTAACCCTCTAAGGGACCTGACAACTTCACTACAACCTGCCACCTTCTTTTAAGCCATCAAGGCACAAGATCTCCGCAGGTATTCGGCACGACCTATCATTAATGCATGAGACCCCCTCAGGTCTCCGATGCACTCAGTCATTAAATGAACACGGCTCAAGATGATCTCCGGATCACTGAACCATCAAAGCGTATGGCTCTCCCTGACCGCCGGTTCACTCGGTAATTAATGCACTTACCATCTACGAACTCCAGGCCCACCACGGCCGACGGTTCAACCACTCCAACGGGTCTGATCAACCGCGACAACTCCCTGACTCTGGTCTGATTCGGCCTTATTCTCCACTACGCCATTAATGAGCCAAATCGTGCTCAATTATCACGAAAGAGGACAAATCCCCTGTCACCTCCCAGGTAACAAAATACCCTTCTATAAAAGGGAACCTGGGGGGAAGGAGGAAGGGGACCAACACGAACACAAATACACACATAAAGAACAAACATTCTCCTCTTTTTCTCCCCCCCACATATTAGCCCCCTCTGACTTAAGCATCGGAGGGCCGGCGCCGGAAAGCCCGGCCACCGGCTTTCTTGCATGACTCTCTCTCTCTCCAAGGAGGACGTCACCAGCCGGCGCACCGTCGTCCACCGTCCCTGCGGCGGAGCTCCTCCCCCCTTCGGTTCGCGGCGGCCCCCGGGTCCAATTTCCAGCAACAATTAGTATATAACAAAAATCATATGGGGCAAGCACTAGAGAAAAAAATATGGAACAAGTTTTCTATCTTGTCATGTTTCTTCTAATGCCTATTTTAAAAAAGAATTTTGAAAGTCGGAAACTCTTTGTAATGGAGTCGTCTAAAAACAAAAAAATCCTAAAAAAAGAAATCATGAACAATATCCTCTTTCTTTCTAGTCAAACCTCTCCATCCATCCTCTTTCTCATTAAGCCGTCTCTTTCATCCATAAGATTTTCCTTCTTTTTTCTGAGTCTTTTGCTTCTCCAAATTTTTTTCTCTTTTTCAGAATACTTGAACTTAAGAGTTCATGGAATCCAAAGAATAATACACACACACACACATATATATAATTTCTTATGGGAGAAAAAATAGAAAATTGTGTACTGTGCACTGCTACCGATCAATATCATGTTTTAGGAATTATGTATTAATTTACCTAAAGATGTATATTATTAGCTTGCTAGATGACTAATTTGCTTAGTGTATATCATCGAGCCATGCAGTGTGTACAAGTAAAAAGTATATTTTGAAACTGCATATCATTTTTTCTAGATGTGTGTATTGGATCATTATTAGGAGTGTATTAAAAAAGCTTACAGTAGATATTAGGAAGTTGATAAGTATATATCATCTAGCCATATAGCATGTAGTGGTGACCATAATATTCTAAAAACTGTATATCCATTTACTTAGAAGTGTATATTAAGTTGTTAGATTACTACTTTTCTAAGTGTGTATCATCTAACCATATATTGTGTATTGGTGAACGCCATGTTTTGGAAACTCTATATCAATTTATCTAAAAATATATATTGCCTTGCTAGATGGCTAATTTGCTTGGTGCGTATCATCTGGCCATGTAGTATATACTCATAAAAAGTATGTTCTAGAAGCAAAGAAGAAAAAAGATTAGAAGAGGATACCATGCACAATTTTTTTTTTCTTTTTTTTAGATTGCAGGATTGATGACTCTATTACTAGGAGTCTCTGATTTTTAGGTTTTTTCTTTAAGATGAGTATTGGAAGAAACGTGGCAAAATAAAAAGTACGTCTCATATTTTCTTCTCTGATGCCTGCTTCATATGATTTTATTCGTCACCGTAGATGTAGGCCAAATTTAAAACACAACTCAAATTCAGACAATTAGAGCACAATGGATGGTTGATGGTGACACATTTCTTTGTGTCATATACTATTCCTTTTCTATAACTCAAATTTTTCAATCACCAACTTACTTGAAAATTATTTTTTACTTTTTGGTT
Organism: Phoenix dactylifera; assembly: GCF_051530095.1. NCBI lineage: Eukaryota > Viridiplantae > Streptophyta > Magnoliopsida > Arecales > Arecaceae > Phoenix > Phoenix dactylifera. Next base: position 1,567,265 of record NC_143193.1, on the reverse strand, counting down.
TCTTAGAAAAAGTGGAGAGCCCATCAAGCTCCTTTACAAAGGCCTCAAGCCAAAAATCAAGACAAACAAGAGAAAACTTGAATAGAAGTTTCATCCACCCATCTAAAAGATTATCAAACATGCACCAGTTATGCAAATCAAGACAAACATAGCAAGAGCAAATAAATTGGGCAATAAATCTTCCCCAAAGAAGTATTGTCATAATTTTGATTAACTTTTTCTTTTTATGATTTGAAATATTTTAGCTGCTCCAAGAGTTAAAATATTTTGATGGAAAATTGCATGACATTGGCTTCTCTGGAAAACTCTTTTGGAACAAAGATGCATGATCAATCATCAATCAGTGCATGGTGACATCCATGGGATCGATATAGATCATATCATGATATATTATCATGAACCAAGAGCCATTTAGAGCTATATTAGTGCAAAGAGTTCTACTTTCTATAAATTGTGATTCCATTCAATCTCTGTTGAGCTGCATTTTTATGGGAGTTCTGCTCATCAACAATCTATTGTTTCACATTGTGCCTGTCTTCTATTGAGTTGCAAGGGTGAAAGGATTTTTTTAAGGTAGAGATTCTATACCCAATCACACTGTTGATATGGCCATCCAATTTGCCCATGAATTTTGGGAGCCATCATCTTCTACTTGAGCTACCAACTAATGCCAATGCGATGCTTGCAATTTCAGGATCTCACTCCCTTCCTCCTCTCTAGTTTAGACTTACTCCCTCTTTCGTGGGATTGTCAAAGTAAATTTTGATGGCTTTTTCTAAGATGACCAAGTTGGAGCTGGATTCATTTTTTAAAATCGCCATGGTCAGGTCCTATTAGCAGGTTCAAGATCTTTTCATGCATCTTTTGTGCCTGTTTCTAAATTGCGAGCTACTTGGGCGAGATCGTTGATAGCCATTTATACTTCAAAAATGTACCAGAATTATGCTCGAAGGTGATTTGATCACTCTTGTAAACTGGATCAACAGTGATACACACACTTACATGCATGTATATGTATGCATGTCTTGTGTGTGTGTATATATGTGTGTGTAATACTTAGACACACACACACACATACATACATACATACAAGCCATTAGAAGTCCAATTAAAAAAAAAGAATTTAAAATTTTTAAATTTTGATTTATAAAAAAAAGACTTTGGTTTTATTCTTCGAACTATTGATGGGCCAACCGATTTGGACCGCCCAATAAATTGACCTTGATTTCCTCCTGGACCAACAATCTTATTGATACATCATAATTCCTTGCCTCCAAGTCAAGGCAATTGACACTACCCCCTGCATCTGATTTCCAATGCTTGAATTGGTCAACCCTAGCCATTTATCTGTAGTGACCAAAACTCTTATTGGTATGAATACGCCATAAATATCAAAAGTGCAAGTTTGACCTTGGCATGCAGATAAGCACATTTCAATGTGTCACATTGTATCGAAATAAGGCTACATGTGTGTTTCGACTTTCCAACGATATATTTGTCGAAACTAATGTATCTGTTGATACTCGACACTAACGGAATGTCTATTAGAATAGATGATTAGATTTTTTCATCAACATTATGGAATGTCAAAATGATGCCTACCATCGTCAAGGACATGTGTATGGCATTCAAGAGATTAGGTTAAGATAGACCGATTAGGGATGTAAGTGAAACTTGGAATTTATCACCAATTTCAAAGAGCTAGCAGGCTTTGTCTTGGAATTTATCACCAATTTCAAAGAACTAGCAGGCTTTGTTTTGTCCGCAGAAACCATGTAATGTTACAATTCAATGTTCTATTTCAAAGTTTGACTCATTCCATCTCAATTATGACCATTTCTTGAATATTTATTGGAGAGGCAGGCTACCAAGGAAAACATACATATTGGAGGCCCACACTAGAGGCATATGTAACACCTTTTTTTTATCCTTTGTGGTACGCACTAAGTAATTGACTTGGGCAATTCTTTTTGGCCTCTTCATTAAATGTATTTTGGCTTCTTCCTGCATCATTTGCTCCATGGATTGCATGAATACATGGTATGCAGACATTGTTTGAATGGGTAGCATCACTTAAAATATTCAATCATAAGCATGTTTGCTGACTCCATTCTTTTTTTTAAAAAAAGAAAAAAATTGTATAAGATATTCTAATTATTTCTCATAAAATGTTAATATCTCTTATTTGTGAATGTGTGATTTAAATTGGTTAAATTGGTTTTCAATAACTCAAGCTAAACCTAGTTAATCCGTATTCAACGAGGAACACAATTGTTTAAATTAAAACTTGGCGCAAACGAATTTCTCCGATTCATACACAAATTTTGTTTTTTTCTTTTTTTCACTATTGAACTTGTGCGCAAACTCTGGTTGGCTATGTTGGCAGAAAAATAGCTTTTCAAATAATTAGAGTGCACGTATTTATCGTTTATCAAGTTCCTTTGGAGCATGAGCATCATGATTTTAAGAAATTATTGTTAATGCATGTAGAGATTCAACATTTCATGTCATTTTGGTTTTTGTATGAATCAGTTGAAAAAAATTCTCTCAAACATTTTTCTATAGTAATTAGGTCAAAGATGAGATGGTGTTAAGTTTGATCAATCTTAAAAGATACATAAAATAGCTCCATAATCTATTTTTATATGGAAGTTCCTACAGTTGTTTTGCATCTTAACCAAGCTTCACAAGTCTCCATTGTTTTGAAAATCCTAAAGCATCTTTGCACTTTTGTTCTCCATGTCAAATATCAGGGTAATTAGATAAAGACCAAGATAAGTAGATTGGATTGGACTCCTTCAAATAACTTAAGCTACAGGATAGAATAATAAAATAAGCACAAAATACAACAAAGTTGACTTATGACTCACAATTCTCTGTTGTATGAGCCTTGCCATGACCCAGAACTGTAAATAAATTAAGCCTAAGAGGTACATGATTAGTATGGTAAATAGACCAAATATGTCATTCAATCATAGATAGGGATTTGACTAAGACATATTGACAGTATTGAGACCATAAAACTAAATAATATCTATCCTCTAAACCACCAGTTGGCCAACCGTTTTGGACCTCCCAAGAAAGGATCAAAACGTACCTTAGACGTCTTCCAAGTTTGTAGACAGTGCATCATTTGGAATGATTGAATTGGTCCACATTAACTCCTCCTTTGGTGGATAATAAGGTCACCCAAATTAGTGAGCTCTAAAACTTTGGATTTTTTTTTTTTGCTACAAAGCTCTAAAACTTAGGAAGCATAAAACTTAGGAAGCAAGTTAGGCATTGCATGGTCTCCTCGATTTGGCGCTTACACAAATGTGTCCTTCATTTGAATCAGGCTAGAACATGTATTTAGGCTACTTAGTTAAGGTTAGGGATAGAAAGTGTGAACAATGATACTAGAAAGCCATACATGCCAAGAAGACTGAAGTATGTGATCTAATGTTCACTAATTATCATCGATCATCATCAAGGACATGTATACATAAGTATGTCCATTTAAACCAGGCAACAACATTTGTTTAGGCTTCTCAATTAAGGTAGCAAATAAAAAGTAGGTCAACACATGGAAGGTAGATAACTATTCACTAGTAATTGTCTATTGTCATCAATCACATGTAAAATAGAGGACTTGGGAGAGTTTGAACAACTGATTGATCGATAAAATCTAGGGTTGAGGACCTACTTGTTGAGCATAGCCCATCTTTTGAAATTACGTCTTTCATCTTCAACCAGACTCTTTCAAGTCGAAAACCCTTCATGAACCTTTCATTTTTCGCCTACATTAATGTGTCCTTCATTTAAACTAGGTTAAAACATTTTTAGGCTTCTTAGTTAAGGTCAAGGACAAGAATTGTGTTAACATCAACACTATGATGTTGTATATATGCCAAGTTGATTGAAGTAGGTGTTCTAATTTCAGCAATATGGATTGTAGATAACTACTCTCTAGTTATCGTCTATCATCAACAAGGACATGCAAACATGAACATGCCCTTCATTTAATTCAAGTAGCCAGATTGATGCTTAAGATCCATTAAGAAATAATTTTCTAAGTTCTATATGCAAATCTTTGAATTGATCAAAAGTCCTAGGAGAACATTGGTGGATTCTTTCCATTTCATTGTGGCTCATTCAAAGGGGCCAAGCTCCCCACTCACCAACCCATTCTCAATAAGCTTGGTGCTAGCGTTGGAAGGAGTCCACCCAAGCTGACCCTAGGAAAAACCTTTGTTTGCCTATTCTTTACGGTTGTAGAATTTTGGGCATGTTTCTGAATCACCTACAAATACAATCCTTGATATAGTAAACTCACAAAACCTAGTTTCCATGGCTTGCATTCCTAGTTTAGACAAATAGTATAGATTTATTGTGGACCCAATTTTAGTGCTTGTGTATCTAATTAAATTCATCGCTATCAAGACCTAAGTTTCATGTTCATGAGAAAAATAGGGTAATGTCGTCCGAGTAGGCTATTTAATCTTGAATAGTGTATCTAGCATGGTAGAGGAGGGCAATGCATAATTCCTCGATGAGTCTTAGTATAATATGTATTAGCAGAGATAATTTTAGAACCATTAATTCGAGATATAAAGATGGCTTCGACTAATAAAACTATAAAAGTGCTCCATTTTTAGGTCTCCTATTTAAATTCTGCTTGGTTACCAATCACAATCTAAGTGGTTATTGCAAAAATATTTTTGTTATTTCTAATAATTCCATTTAAGCATAAGCTCATTCAATGTCATTCATAAATTGCGCAACACATATATAATGTATTATTAGCTTCAAGTCCAATATTCATTTGTCATATGTTTGTATCCCTTTTTCTCTCTCTCTTTCTCCCTTCTATATTTGTTTAAAGATAACCCACAGATTTTTAAAATCCTTGGAGCTAGACATCCAATAATTCACTTTTGACTTTCCTTGCATATGCATGCTTGACTTGGGATGATGCAGCTTTATTGTACCTTGAATTGTAATGTTGGGGCCAACACTTTCTATATCATAAAAAATATGTATAATAGCTTTTATTTGAAAAAAAAAAATATGGTAATAGAAAATAATAACACCAAAATGTTGATCTAATAATTACAAAATCGTTTGGCTATTTTGTTAATCCTAGGATTAGGAAATGCAAACAAAAGAAGGAAGATTTATCTATTTCAATATATAGTTTTTTTTAAACTATAATATCGATTTTTCTCTTTGCTTCTATAACATCAAGGTATCGCCTTTGGTTCTCTAATATAGATAAGAAATAAATAAAAAAGAACGAATAAAGTATCTTGATCGAGCTTAGAAGTTATGCTTGTTGAAACAAGTCTAGGTATGACAATCTAACAAGTAAAATGGCTGAAATGGCATGAGGCTCTACAACTTTTCTTAATTAAGGACCAAGAGATGGAGAAGAATTATAATCTTGATTAAAAGCAAATTATCATAGGGATGTACTTAAAAACATATGGAACAAATTTGTCCTTTTTTAGTTGTCTTTTCCAACTTGAAGAAGAAGCATGATCCAAAGATTCCAAGTAAGATGTTGCCATATGAAAGCTTGACTCAGTGTGTGGTCTACCTAAAGCCACAGATTCCCATCATTGCAATTTGGAGCTTTATTTATGGCTCCCTATGGGAGCTTTCTTAATCAAAGGGTGACCTGTTGAATGGGTCGGTCATATCATAGTAAATGCTCTCCGCTCACAGGATTCGGTCGGCTCTTCTTGTCAACTTTGGTGAGTCCAAATTTAAGTGCATTCAAACAAAGAAGCTGTTCAGATTATATCTTTGGAAACTTTCAGTTTTAAATAGTATTGGTTTCTTTGGTCTCATAATAAAATGTTAATGATTCTGATTTATTTATTGTCCACACTTCTTCCCCAAGGATGGTCAATAACAAACCATGAAATCTGCATGAAACTAAGAATTTTTGAGGTAAAAGATTTTGCATACATTATTATTATTACTATTACTGCTACTACCACTATCCTATTTAAATATCATTGGTGCGAAGTAATAATAGTATTGCGATAAAAGAATAAAATCTTATATACATAAGCATTTGATAGATAATATGAAGGCTCTCTGTGAAAATTATTTGATCATTGGTATTATTTTGCATGAGAGCTTGTCAATTTATGTGTTGTGGTGTCATTGCTCCATAGACATTTAGCCTCAACAAACTCGCTTAGCACTTAAATAAAGGAAGAAGGCAATCATTTTAGCCAAACATGGTTTACATTCGAAGTAAAAATCCATTGGTAGTATACATTCCATTTGAAGGAATCATTCCCTTCTTTGATGCCTTCAAATGGCCTTAGAGTAATTCCTACCATGAATGTCCATTTAAGAAGCCCTGGAATGTAGTTTCATAAGATGTTTTCAGAAAAATTGAGAGTCCATGAATCATAAGAAATATTGTTATGGGCACAACTAGGTATCTTTGTTGTTATGAAACTACTATTTTTTATATGGGGATAAACATTTTTTGGCTAAGCAAGGTAATAAATATATCAAACATTTTTCAAACCATTATTTAGCCAAATAAAAATCAGTAACAATATTTTCTTCTTTCCAAGAAGGACTAATAATAGCATCATAAGCCCATAATAGTTAATTTCAATAGAAAGCCATGATCATTAATATTATGCACATTTCTATCCAACAAGGAGAGAAGATCATAATAATATTTAACATGAATTCATCCCCAATAACATTACTTGAATGTAGCATGTTGGGTTGCTTGCATAGACCAGACTCATTTTTTATTGATACATAATTCCCAATCAAATTTTTAATATTTTAATGCTCATAGATATTTTCAAATTTAAGTTATATAAAAAAAAATTGTTAATAAAATGAAATAAAATCTTAATGCTTCTCCAGGTCAACACACCCTCCCCATTTCCACCTCCCCCCCTTCCCCAATTCAACGTTCAAACCACTCTCTCTCTCTCTCTCTCTCTCTCTCTCTCTGACCCCGGACGCCATTGACGACCATTCCCCTCTCCATTAAACCCTCACTCCCCCCGCCCTCTCTCTCCCTCCTCACCCGCATCCCTATCGCTCTCCCTTGCCACTCCTCTCTCCTTTGATCTCGCTCGCTCGCTCGCTCGTTCTCGCTCTCTCTCTCTCTCTCTCTATCGCGCGATCAATAGCGGTTTCGAGGACAAGGCGAAGAGAACGATGGTGAGGTTGCCGTACTTGACCGCGCTGACGACCCTCGTCAGCTACGGCCTCCTGTTCGCCTTCGGGCAGCTGAGGGATTTATTCCGGAAGCTCATCGATCGGTCCAAATCCAAAAACCTCAAGGTCCCTTCTTTTTCCTTGCTTTCGATTCCGCCTCCAATTGGGTCGTCTAGTTTTCTATCTCTTTCCTGGGATATGTGTTTGATTTGGTTTCTGAGAGGGATCTGGTTGCCATTGGAAGCAGGGGTATGCGCCGATCTGCTTAGGGCTCGAGGATTTTTACACCCGTCGTCTCTATCTCCGAATTCAGGTGTGTTCTTGATTCCATCTTCCGTTGGATTTCTAGTTAAAAAATCTATCTTTTCTTTTTCTAATGCAGTCGGCTTTCTTCTTATGATGTATGAACAGTCTCTTGCCTGTTAGAAAATGGTAGAGTTAATAAATAAGAGCAGTTTCATATTGAAAAATGATTCGAAATAGTTATTCCATTGCATCAGGGGAAAAAAGCGCCCTTTGAAAGGATGTGAAAATAATTCTGGTGTATTTTTCAGCCCTTTTGGTACTTTATGCAAATATATAAGAGATACGGGAAAAGGGAACTCTTCTTAGGTGCTTGCTTTTTGGTTTATTGATGTTGATTTCCTTTGCACAGCGAATTAGACTTTTTTCCTTTTTATTTTCCTTTTTGATCTTTGGTTTTTGCAACTGGTGCTCTGGTTTCAAGAAAGTGATTGGTTTTATGTTATGCTCTCATCATATTTTTTTCATAACTAGAAAATTGATGAATCTAATGCAGTTTGCTACTAAAAAAGGGGAGGACCAGAAGTAATTTAATTAATAGTAAAGAATGAAAAGGAAGAAAATTGATGATATGAAATTCATCAAGTAGAAGATAAGATTTGGAGTCAGCTAAGTAGAAAAAAATTATTAATAATTTTTCAAATTAAATCATGGCAGATGCCTCTTGCTTATACACATAGCCAAGTAGAAAAAATTATTAAACGAAACAAAAATGACTAAGACTTTTTACCAAATCAAACTAATTTTATTAACACAACCCAGTGCGATCCATATGACTCACACTCCTAACATTCTAATTCCACGCTCCAGATTCAATCTGATCTTTGATACAAATAATAACTAAATAAGAAAATATAAGTGGAAAATCTTGGGGCTTGAATTTGCCTTACATGTCTAAGAATTCTATATATCTATTGAGCTATATCTTTTGGAAGGTCGTGGACCGAAGGTACCAGAAGTTCGCATATTTTATCTTGCATATAGCATCAGCTGCTGCATGTGCGAACATGTTTCAAAATGAAAATCATAGTAAGAATTACCATGACATGTGGTCCTTGTCACTGCTTTGATTTTGATTTCTGGGATAGCCAGGGTGATCGGACTTTCTAGACTGGGAATATGTGCACGTTTAGGATAGTGAAGTTGCTATAGTATTGTCTTCGGAACAAGAATGATCTACTAGGATAATATCATCATGCAAATATTTAAGCATTACAAGCTGATGTCTTTTTCTCATAAACTTTAAAAGTATAGCCTTTTAACATGATATTCTAATCTGGCAGGACTGTTTTGGCCGACCAATTGCAAGTGCACCAGATGCTTGGTTTGATGTGGTTGAGCGTTATTCAAATGACAATAACAAGACACTGCTGTAAGTATATCTATACATACTCTCCATTAGATATAATGATTTGATCATAATCAGCAAGGTCAGGTATCAGGAACGTATCTGATTAGGATCAGGTTTTGATTTGCAAGGACATTTGGAGCCTGAATGATGGGCACAAATTTTACCTTTCTTCATCTGCTGCAATTAGACAGAATGCTTTTGTGTTAGTAATGTCTTCTCTGGAATGTGTTAAGATTATAACTATTTCTATTACTTGGTGCAGCCGGACCTCAAATACTAGTAAATGTCTCAACCTAGGTTCATATAATTACCTCGGGTTTGCAGCAGCAGATGAATACTGCACTCCTCATGTTATTGAGTCCCTAAAGAAATACTCGCCCAGTACCTGCAGTGTTCGTGTAGATGGCGGTAAGCACATTCTGTTTGATATGTTAAATGATGCAATGAATTTGGATTGATTTTCTTAATACTTGATTTGGCATCAGGCACCACTAAACTGCACACTGAGCTGGAGGAGCTGGTTGCACGATTTGTGGGAAAGCCAGCTGCTATACTTTTTGGCATGGGTTACGTGACAAACTCAGCCATCATTCCTGTTCTGGTTGGGAAGGTTTGTACAATTTCTTGAGTTAGATATTACAAACATGGGCTTCCGTATGACCAGCCTTTACTGATTTCTAATTGCTCAATATGATCATATATAGGGAGGGCTGATAATTAGTGATTCTTTGAACCACAACTCAATTGTCAATGGTGCTCGAGGGTCAGGTGCAACAGTGCGGGTGTTCCAACATAACAGTAAGTTTTATATCGATGATGATTCGAGAATGTTAGCTTATCTACTTTATTTTCATGTTCTTGATCTTTACTCCTCTTGTTCTTGTAGATCCCTCTCACTTGGAAGAGGTGTTGAGAGAGCAGATAGCTGAGGGACAGCCTCGAACGCATCGACCCTGGAAGAAAATCATTGTTATAGTCGAGGGCATCTACAGCATGGAAGGAGAGCTTTGCAAACTTCCTGAAATCATAACTGTCTGCAAGAAATATAAGGTCTGACTACATTGACATCTTGATTTCTATTTTTCTTTTGTTTTCTGATCTTTTATATGCATGCATCTGGTAACAACATAATGCTCTTGTGCTTTCATCTCTAAATTAGAGCTCAAAAGTCAGCATGGATGTTTTGTTAATTTTGGCTTGCAAAGTATTCCAGGGAATGGTTAAAAATTATAGAACTCTATATTATATTATTTTATTGTTATTTTATCATTATTATTATTTTTTGAAACAGGCATACACATACTTGGATGAAGCCCACAGTATTGGTGCAATTGGAAAATCAGGAAGAGGTGTTTGTGAGCTCCTAGGAGTGGATCCTGCTGATGTAGATATTATGATGGGAACATTTACAAAATCATTTGGATCTTGTGGAGGTTATATTGCGGCATCAAAGGTCTAATTCTTGTGCACTTTGCATAACTATATATTTTGCATAACTGCAAAATTGGAGTCCAAGATTGCTTAGATGACCTCTTGTCTTTTTTCAGGAAATCATCCAATATCTGAAGTACACTTGCCCGGCACATCTTTATGCGACTTCCATGTCACCACCTGCTGTGCAACAGGTTATATCTGCAATTAAAGTTATTCTTGGAGAAGACGGGTCTAACAGAGGTACCTAAGGAAATATTTTGAAACATTCTATCTTCTTCTCGAGGATATGTGATGATGTCATCAATGTTTATCTTGGGAGATTTCTAATGTGTTATTTATTCGTTAACAGGGGCCCAAAAACTTGCACGCATTCGTGAGAATAGCAATTTCTTCCGGTCAGAACTTCAGAAAATGGGTTTCGAGGTTCTTGGGGACAATGACTCACCAGTTATGCCTATAATGCTTTACAACCCAGCAAAAATCCCAGCCTTCTCTAGGGAGTGTCTCAGACAGAATGTAAGTATGACGGTTTATTTAACAGGTTATGATGCATGTGAAATAAGAATGCATCCAACTTTCTAAAAGCCAGACTGCATGTCTGTAAACATATGTCTCCATGCGAGGATAACTCCATACTTGACTTGTCTATCTTAACCATTCAAATCCGACCTCTTGAACCTCTATCATTAAACAAGCCAAAGTTAATTGGACAGAGCTTGATAAAATGTCTATAGTGACTCTGGTTGTGCACTATTTCCTCAGTTCAGTATTTGACAAGATGATAAAGTGCAACAATGTCACAATTTTACATGGACAAAATGGACTATAGTATGCCTGGCTGTCTTCTTGGCTTAATCGAATGAGTGCTGCACTTAAGGTATAAGTGGCATGCAGCTTGTTCCCTTTGTTAGCTCAATTTCACTTCTTCAAGGTCTTAAGGGATCAACAATGAGAAGTCCTTGATACTTCTGGTTACACATTGTTAAAGTCTAACTAGCTCAGCATACAACTACTTGCAATCCATTCTGAAAATCCATGATTATTTATCTTCATTTTTTCATTTAAACTTTTTATACTCAAAAGGTGGTACCTGTTGTGTGGCTGCTTTCTTTTTACTCAGTTGTTTTTTTCCCTTTTTTTCTTCTATGTATTAATTGGGGTTTCTAAAAGGTGCATCTCTTTGCACCTCTTCACTAAGAAAAATTGTCTCTATCACCGAAACAAGTATGTGTCTATTTCAAATGCGGTTTATGTGACACACACTCACTTGTATTTGCATCCATGCCTGGCCTTATCTTGCATAGGAAACCAATATGCCAAAGTATGTGAGATCTATATTTCAAACTTATCTGCCAGATTCTACAGTCTAATATATCTACATTGCCATCATTACCATTTATTTAGTGAATATCTCTATCTAATCTGCTGCTGAAACCATATAGGTTGCTGTTGTCACTGTTGCATTCCCTGCGACCCCTCTTCTCCTTGCAAGGGCTCGTATCTGCATATCAGCTTCACACACCAGGGACGACCTGATTAAAGGCCTGGAGGTTAGTTGATTTCCAATATACAGCATTGTACAAACTGGCTTACTTTGTCGACTCTTTCGGTGCTTGTGGACTTAATTTTGCGATTGTTCATGGTGTGCGCCTTCTAGGTTATCAGCAAAGTTGGCGACCTTGTCGGCATCAAATACTTCCCTGCAGAACCACCTAAGCACGAGCAGGACAGGAAGAAGCTGGAGTAGCAAAATTTCAGTTGCAGAGATCCCACTACCGCAAATCACTCTACTCAGAGCAAGCCAGCTAGCTAGTCCCCAACATTATGTTATTCCTATGCCCTTAGAAGCTCCTTGGTTCTCCTCGGCTTGACCTTTGTTCATAGATCGGAAGCCAAATTTGTTTCCCCAGATGACTGCAGTTTATATACCTTTCATGTTCTTTTTCATGTGTATATTAGTACAGTAAGTTTGTGCTGATTAAGTATGCCCTTTTCTTCTGGCATCTGGACCATCTCAACTCTGGTGGATTACCCATCCAACCCAGGTTATGTTGACGCCAAAACCATGTCCACGAGATGTGGTAATGCATGGTCTCAAGGCATATTCACATACATTTCCAAATAAATACAAGCCTACTTCAAACTGAGAAATTTGTTGTAGAGAAGGTGAAGGACCAAGAAGGCTGCATAATGATGGTTTGGGGATGGAATGATCTATGTTTCCTTTTTGGAACTTAAAAGTACACATTACGAGTGCTTAAAGTTGACGTAACTTGATGACATGATGCGAGCTATTTTTTTGGGATTTCATAGCTTTCCATACATGCTCGGTTCTACTACTACTTTGAGATATGGTGAGGGGAGCACCTCTTTCTACATATCCATGCTTTTCATTTTTAAATAAAAATATACCCATCAGCACCATGGTTATGGACCTCTCCATGAAGGCCGTTGAATGATTCGGTCATTTACAATTTTTTTGAAAAATAATTATACAAAAAATTTTAAACTATTTAGAGGTTTTTAATTTTTTTCATAAATTTTAATTTAGTGCGATCATGTTGTTGAATATTTAAATTTGTTCGATTCAGATTCTGCCTATGAATTTTGTCTAGTTGCTTTGACGAAATGAAATTATCCCATGACCAACTTATATGGCAGAAAAGAATGATACCTCATATGATATCATGAGACAATTCTGTCAAAACGAAATTTATAGCTACAGCCTGAATTGAACAGATTGCACTAAATTAAAGTTCAAAAATAAATTAAAAACTCACAAATAGTTCATAATTTTTTACATAATTATTTATTTATTTATTTATTTTTATAGTTGTTGGTGCTTTTGAACCTAGAACTGCCACGATCAAAATTGAGCCTTCAAACTTTGATCGGTCCCAAAGTGTTCATTCCTTGTTTTTTGTTGTGCAAGTTGGACTTTGACATCATATTCTTTATTTAAGAACTTGGTAATCGTTTAACATCAGCCAAAGTTGGTCGCCGAAAATAGTAAGGCCCTGTATTTTTCCTGCATAGGCTTTTCCAAGATATCTGAGTGAATGAAAAAAGATGTTAATAAGCTTAACACTAATAAGAACGATTTTCTATGCCCGTAAATATTAAGCCAAAATCCCCAGATAAAACGTAATAAATACGAAAAAAAGAGGAACATTTCTTCTTTTTTTTTTTTTTGAAATCTTAGAAGCGCCTCTCTGTTCCGGCTTTACTGCGGTGCCGAAAAAACTATTAATTAGGCTGAATAACGTAGATAAATGGACTCCATTAAAGATTATTCCAAGTTATTTGCAAACCAAATAAGGCTCAAGGTCACATGAATAATGCAGTAAATATGTCACAAGCAACATGTATGAGGGGGACATGGACTAAACTAAAGATATTTTAGTCCCCAATAACCACCTTTTATATAGATCCTGGAAAAGTCATCAATAATCTTTAATAAAACTCAAGCAACAGTACAGAATAAAATAATAAAACAGCCACGTACATACTGTTGTATGGTACAACTTCTGAGACTTGCGTGTGGTTATTAGAAACCCAAATGCCACTCTACCAGAGGTCCAGCATCCACTTTGGCAACGTTGCATTGGTGTATCCATCGCTAACCACATGTTGAGTGAAATCACCATGGTCATAATACCCCAAGCTTAAAAAAGCCAAAGAGACCTGTGAGAACTCCAGGCCAATGAAGGCAATTTCTCGTGCGCTACCACTTCTGCTCATGACATCAGCCACATTAGACAGCAGGCAAATGCAAATGTCAAGAGACTTAACTTCAAAAAGAGATGCACAACAAAGTCTGTATGTGGTGGAGAATGCAACCGTCTAACTCAGACGGCAATCTTCATCATACTATGCTCATCTCTATACCTGATCTGCTGCAGATTATATTTCATGCAGGACTTTCACAGTTCTGGTTTTCTAGGTTGGGGGGGTAGACAGTATCAAAAACAACCCTAGCAAAGACATGCCGAACCTCCGCCAGTCCACCTTGGGCCAGAACATGATAGTTTATCTTACCTCGCTTCGGAATGAACCTACTGTCCTTGTCTCCATGTCCAACACACTCAAACATTCGGCAAACCATCAAATATACTTGCAGAGGGATAAAAACCTGCAACAAAATGGAACACCACTTTTAGACAGATTCTAATACCTGCATCGGTTGCTAAACTGACTCAGAGCAATCATTTTTAATAGTGAAAATGGGAAAGAATTACTAATCAAAATGAAAAAAAATTAAATCATTATGCTCTGCCACACTATCTGCTACATGAAATATTGATGTAAACTAGCAACTTAAAGCACACCACTAACAGCAGTGGCATCGTACCACCCGACCATCGCCTCGACGGTCAATGGCCAAACCTTTGCCAGACATACATTTTGCTTTAATTTCAGCTCAATATCAACCTATCCAAACTTCCCAGCAAAAGCATCTTCAGTATAATCAGGAATTTAGACACAGCGATTGACAAGAAATGAGAAGTCTTGCAGCCACAATCATCGATAAAGGAATCAGTTGCTTAAGCAAACCGACTAGATAAATTCTTTGCTATGAGATATTTCCTCATAATTTCCTATCAGCAGTGGTACTACCACATTCTCTCTTTCAGAATCCACCAAAAACTGGAAAATCAAGTCAACTCAATGCATGTAAAACAACTAGTCAATGGTACTTTGGCATTTATTACATAGCATATATATATATATATATATATATATGCATGTGTATCTAGAAGACCACATATTTTAACTTTATATATTAATAACTTCCACAGAAAGGTGTCGAAATTTTGATTTTCTTGGGGTTACCATGCTGACATAGAGACAGTAAGCAGGTAATATATGAACTCAACATTGCATCACAATGTTATAATTAGATCAGTTGCAGACATCCTTTCTATTGATAGGTATGACATTTGAATTTTTTTATCTGTTTTTACTGACCCATGCTGTTGCTCAGAATTAATCATGCCGATTCACATTTTCAATCAAGAAGTTGCAGGGAATTTTATCAAAAATTAAATCTTTAAGTAACAGATAAGAAGCAAAACTGTAAGCGTAAAGCCCTTTCAGGAAGATACATGCCACTAACCATATCGGAACATGGGGCTCGAGGGTATCCTGCCATTGCTTTTGAAACAAAATACTCATCTGTCATTGAACTTAGTGCAGCATTGACTGCAGAAGAAAGATCCACAACCTCTTTAACTAATTCGTGGTCCGTATCCCATCTTTGCAGCTGCAACAGTTCTGGAAAGTTAGCATCATTCGGGTAGGTGATCGCCCTTGCTATTTCCACAGCTTCTGGCAAATCTCCTCCATTATGAAGAGCAAGGGTGAATATGGCTACAACCAAAGGATCTCGAGGTTGACGCACCAGCGCTTGATGAAATGCTAACAACCCAACCCTGTTAAATTAATAATCAATTATGAAAAGGTTGCATTACATCAACATAAATACTAAAATTATTTAACTGAAAAGATGGGTTGACCATTAAGCATAAGCATGAGAGGCCACTGCATTGTTTACCTCGCGCTACATCAACTCCACCCATATAAGAAGCTATTTGACAAACAAAATGACTTTTAGATTGTTCTGAACAAGAGGGAATGGGTTTTACAAGAGAATTTCAGCTTATCCTGATGTATTGAAGAATCTTGGGATAGAGGCCTACCGCTCTGTCTAGACTCTTGCCAAGCACAGGCAAATCCTATATGGATGTTTGTTACTCAAGTACACCATTGTAACCATGTAACTGGGAATACCAGGTTTCGCAGAAAGTCTCTTAACTTGTCTATACATTCCTTGGCCAATAATCTGGCACCAATTCAAATAGTAAACATACCAATGGAGAGTTGATCCGAAAATTTTCTCATGGTTTAATGGATTATATCTTGATAATTAATCAGTACTTCAAATGCACTGTAAAGGCTGCACAGGCGACCACATATGCAGATGTAGTCCCTTGACTACACTGCACTGCCTATATGCATTTTCCATATGCAGTCATAAACATATAGGTCGGAAAGGCAGTCTACTTAGCAGCATGCAGCAGTATTTGTGGCTTAATTAGCATTATCTGGCTAAATATGTGCCCATTTAGTATTGTGGGGCCAAATACATGTCCCACTTATGTAGGCCTATGCAGAAGGAGCATGTTCAAAATAATGCTTTGACAGAAATTTGATTTTAATTATATTGTAACTAGTGCCATTAGTGCTAAGTGCTAAGCACTAATTATTAGTTCTTATTATTATTAATATTGGTAATATTTATTCAAAGAAATATTACTACCACTATTATTGTTTATATTGTACTTAAACTATTTTATTTATTTTTATATATTTAAAAAACAAATACCCACATATGCATCTGCATATGCAGCCTGCATACTGCATATGCTTTATAGGGTCCCTTGGCCGCTTGCATACCTTTACAAAACACTGCATTTAAGCCAAGCCCTGATAAATGACACAAGAAAATATTCTTGAAAACAAAGTAAACTTTAAAAAATATAGGCACTTGAACAAGAAGAAATTTACCATTTATGGGAGACTAAAGAATATAAAATAGGTGAAAAACTTCTAGAGAATGCTCCTTATTTTATCAAATGTCGCAAAATAGATTATTTGAAATCAGCACCTGTATTTTGATGAATATGATAATGTGAAATTTCTCCAAGTAACCAAAATCTAAGAGTAAGACCATGTTCATTATCAGGTATTGTGCTTGCACTCAACAACTCCTACCAATGTTGTTCAATTAGTTCAAAATTTTGTTTCGATCTAAGTGATTCTATGAACTATGCTATGATATTTATTTTTTCCAATTAACCTAAGCCGATACCATGTATCAACTACAGTTATGGGAACAAAAGTAATCTTTACCCATTATTTGTTACACAATCATTTATACTTTGTAGGGAGTCCAATTCATTGTATGAGAACAGACTTGGCACTCACAATAATGTTCAACATCTTTTTCAAATGAGGATATATTGGGGCTTTACCCTGAATTGCTTTTAGTATTATATGATGACAGGAAGGTCCTGGGACAAAGGATCCCTTGGTACAAGGTTCTTCCTCTCTGTAAAACACAATAGCTTTTATAGGATTTTTTCAAGAAAAAAAATTGATATCCATGCAATTTATAAACTTTCTCAAGCAGGACAGACTTATAAAAGTGAAATATATGTGATGCAAATCAACTAGGTAATAAAGTACTCTATAGTGCAATTCAGGATATTAATAAAATTTTCAAACAATTAAAGCACGCAAAACTATGCAATTTAAAGGCTACATAATGGACTTTTGCATCTAGACTAAGAAGGATTCTGAGTATAATGCGCCATTGCAAGTACGAAGCAAAAATTGATTTCACAAAACCAAGTAAGAGGAATAACTGTGCTACTTCAACAGTCGTGAAACATGGGCACAAATATTATCAAAAGAAATTATAAGTCCATTGATAGAAATCATATAAAGGTTATTATGTATGTATAATTTGAAGAAACTATATGTGTTTAACATGAGTCATTCCTTTGAAATTCATCATTTATAGAAGGGATTTATAGAAATTGATCAGTTAAAAATAAAGAACATTAGCACTTACCATAAGCTCTTATGGCATGGCCTGTCGGGCGCAAGAAGTTTATCCAAGTTGGAGAACAAAGTCTGCACATATGATATTAATGTTAATAAGTTGAACACTTTTGACATAAATAAACACATGGACCAGAATAATTACCATAAACATAGAAGACTGCTAATTTGTTTCCCTATTTTTAAACCTATTACATTTCATCAAGAACAATGGAGTTCAAGTAACATATCACAGAACTATACTATGATGGCATGAATGGTTGTAAGAGGATAAGAGTTCCTACTTCCCACATCTTCACATAAATAATGACCATATGTTAAAGGTCACCTCCTCCCACCCAAAAGTTATAAGCCAGAAATACAGGCCCAATCAATACGAGCGTTGAAATTAGATCAATAGTCCTTTTCAAAGATCCATTGAATCAGCTTTCCCGATTTTAAATTATGCCTCATATAGGAATCTTTTCTATTGAAAAAGGCCTCGTTGTCATTGATTTTGACGATGATGATGAAACATATGGCTAGCACATCACCATCCCATAAATGGGGGGAATATAATGATGCTAACAGTATATCCAGTTTCTTCCTATTTATGATGTAATTTTTCTATTTATGATATCCATAGATATAACAAAGTCCAAAATAATCTTGAAGGTATGATTCCCACAGCTAATGTAGATGATTTAGAATCAAGAATAGCTATAATTTTTATTTGTTTCATAAATTCTTTAATAACTTCTAAAACTACATAATTGACCAAAAAGTCTAGTGGCTTGAGCCTAGAAGTTTATCTTTTATATCTTCAGTAAAGTCCTTTATCCATTAGGATTTTATTGATTTTTTGGTATGATCAAACGTATAATTGACTATTTAATAATTCAACATTGGCCTGCATTTTTATAAATTAACAACAATGAATATGTTGAAACACAAACATTATTCCGAAAAAAACAAATAAAAGAGTAATGATGCAGACAGAATACATGGAAATTAAGATAGGTAGTGGAGATTTGTTAGGCACATGACATACATTTTAAACAAAACCTTACTAAAACAATCAAAACCATTTTCTATAATCGTTAAATGACTTTGAACTGTACAGGCCATGTCTTCTTCAGGGTGAATCCCGGTTGGATGTCAAAGTTTATGGGACTACACTCCATATTTTTGATTATAGGCTGAATCAGGTCCATTTAGGTTCAGTTAAGTTGGCTCTAATCACATGCGAAATCCATATCTAACCCAATTGGTGGTTGGGTCTTAATTTTGGGCCATGCCCAATCAACTGGTTTTAACTTAGGTATGGTTGGTCTAATTCAAGGTACAGGTCAAATTTGGGTGAGGTCCAACTGCAAGCTTAGAAGGAATTGGTTTGCAATAGAGTAAGAAAAGAAGGCCAAGATTTGCACTTACAAGTAACATATTAGATCGTTTATCTCGCCTTCGAAATCCTTGTGAAACGAAATATGCTGCCTGTTCAGTGTATTCACATCAATCTGAAGAAAGGGCAAGCTTATATATACAGGATGACTACAGAAGATTAGAAACAGAAATAGACCTGAATTGGTAATAGAAGTTCCAGGAGCCCAAATCTCCAAAGCAACCTTAAAGAAGCTTCAGCTGAACCATATGCAAGCATATAATTCATTTCCATTAGAATTCTTCCCTGCAGCATTTGCAACAACATTAGAAGAGCGAGGTGAGAGGAAGTAAGAGTTTTTCTTTTTCTTTTCTTCCTTTTTTTTTTTTTTTGTTTTGGGGGGGGGGGGGGGGGGGGGAGACGGAGTGGGAATAAATGAAAGAAAGTTTAGAAACATATGCACGACACCTTGTCAAGTGTCAATACTGAGCTAGCAAGATCTCTCACAGAATATGCTGTTTCTTTTGAAAATCGGAACCCTAAACGAGCTGCAATTCTAATTGCACGTAGAATGCGAGCTGTAAAATGCATAAAAAAATCTCCATTGGTTGCTGGCTTTTGAATATATAACTAGGTGCATACTAGGAGACAATAAGGTTTTCAAAGCAATAGAATATATGCTCTCACCACAATCCTCTTGGAAGGAAGTGTGAGCACGATTTACAGTTCGAACCTAATAAAAGAGAAGCAACTTATGAGCATGACGACCACACCAATTAGGTCCTAGTAAATCAAAATGACATGTGGAACTCAAGAGATACATGCACACTTTAGCTTTTTTTAGGTCTTCCATGCCACCCAAGTAGTCATAAACAAAATTTGAGAATGGATTAAACATTAACCTGAGCACAAAAAACAAAGTATTAGAAGATAGACAAGTGATATGCAGTTATGCACCAAGAAGGCCAATTATAACATTCAATAAAAAAAGGAGGACAATCATGTGAAGAGAAGATGGAGCCAAATATTATCAGGAAATAACGTATTGAGAGCATCACAAAACAAGAAACAACGAAATTCAGCTTTGAAAAGATAGGGTCAAACTAGTAACCCATTTATAGTGAAATCTCGTCCAAGACAGTTTCTCCACCGAATATAATCTTGCTCATCACAGTCAGGTCTTCTGGAAGAATAAGTCAGATCATTGTTTGGCTTTCTTCCAAGGGTGCTAAAACTTGAAACCTGATAAACAAAAAGAGCAAATTAACAAGTGAGAAATCTAACATGAACAATAGACCCCAGAGTGCACCTTAACTATCCCTATTGCACAAATTCAATTTCTGTTCGCAGAACAAAAGCACTATGGATAATTTACTCCATTATGATTTACATTTAGGAAACTATCCAGGCAACTAATTATGCTTGTTTCATGCTTATGTATCCATACATGAAGAAACGAACAAACCTCCACAATGGAGTTATTGCAATACACATGGCAGATGGGAAACCGTTTTCCAACTATATTACATCTTGAAAATGTCTTCTGAACCTGCACAGTTGTACATGATAAAAATATTTCATAGAGCGACAATTGCACTACAAGTGTCATGCAAATAAAGAAAATTGACAATATAAATTGCTTTAGGTACCTGGTGAAGAAGTACATACTCTATATAAATGCTTACAGAAAAAAAAAGTGAGGAACACAAAGAAAGCTCAATTGCTGCACAGATGCTTTATGCCGACATGCG
This sequence comes from Phoenix dactylifera, assembly GCF_051530095.1. Classification (NCBI taxonomy): domain Eukaryota; kingdom Viridiplantae; phylum Streptophyta; class Magnoliopsida; order Arecales; family Arecaceae; genus Phoenix; species Phoenix dactylifera. The sequence continues at coordinate 1,546,255 of NC_143193.1, read as the reverse complement.
GCCTCCCTCTTTTTCAACCTCTATTAAAGCTAGAGTAAATTCAGTTTGTTGCAATAATAAATCAGTTGAGTTTCCTAACAATTAAATTCACTTTAGATTGCTTTCCTCTTTATCTAGCACAAGATTGATTACTAAGAATTTTGAATATATGATTCTACCAGATATCTTTTATTCTTTTATTGGATAGCCAAATGAATTTCCTCTTTCATTTCTTTTTATGTTGGGGGCTTCCTTTTTCCAAAAGTGGCATAAATACCCACATGCTGCTATTTTTCCAACTATTTCATATCAACACACACAGTGATGTAAAAATTGCACCAATCTAACAAGCAGAAACATCGAGAAAAACTAATCTAGTAAGAGGTCTTTTTCAGAGTTGAATTAGAGAATTATGTCTGCGCCTACAAAATGTACTTTGTTATCTTTGCAAAGATTTGTTTAAAACTTTCATTATAATATATCTTGAGATAAGAACAAATAGAAGATCTAGTTAGATTAGGATAGACTCCAGCAATGGTTTAGGTTCTTGGGTATAAAAATAAGCTCTTTGTCAGTTTGATTATGGTTATTGGTTGGGTGGAAATGGAAGTTAGTGGCTTCCTTAACTAAAAGAATGGTGATCATCATAAAGGTCAGAAGTTGAACTACCAATACAGTTGTCAGGGTTCACTGGAATAAATCTCATTTTATCCACATGATCTGTGTATTTATTGATCTATCCCTTGGGTTTGTAGATATCTAAAGTCATTTAAGAAACAAACTAAGGATCAGTATTCTGATACTAGCTTACAGATTAACCAATAAGACACAGGATGCCAAATAAAAAATGAATTTTATAGCAATATATTACCAGATCGATAGTCTAAATAAGCATGCAGACAACAATCTGATAATGCACATTAAATCATGCATCATATGCATGAAATCTGCATAATAAGGATTCACTTTTCAAACGAAAAACTCAAGGAAATCAAGACAAGGCCTCTGATACATTTGACACGATAGTCTAGAAGACGGGCATTGAAGAAAAATGTTACAACACAGTGTGGATGAGGTTAACAAGCAATATGGCTTGCAAAGAATGCATTATTTGACAATAGATATGGTGGATACCAAGTGAAGAGAAAAAAAATTTATAATTTACCAGCGATATAATGGAGCCACTGCTCCAATGGTCATTTATGCATCTTCCACACCTGACTCTGAAAGGATAATTGCAAAGAAGAACCATAACTTTAGATTCATTAACCAAGTGTCAGGAAGCAGCGGCAATGAGAGAAGGAATAAGAGGACAGATGGCCACCAAATCCTAAACAGACTAACCGATCTAACCGATCTTTAACCATAAAATTGAAAGACTTTGCTAGTGAAGGAAAGTGATGCAGGGTGGAACTAAAAGTCAGAAAGGGGGAACCTCAGGTGAGAGGAAGAGATAAAGACAAAACATACACATAGACAGACAGAGAGATGAGAGGGAGGGAGGGTGAGGGAGGAGGGAGAGGGAGGGAGGGGTAAAAAGGGCATCGATGCCAAGAGAGCATAAAGGAAGGGAAAATTTAACTTATCCCATACCCTATCTCTCGTTTGTGGCATAAGAACCCTTACATCACCTCAGAGCTCATCTAACATTAACCATTACATCAGATTATGACAGTGCTTCTTTAAATTTGTTAGCCCACACCTGTAATGCTACTTAAGTTGCCATCTTGGTGAAATGCTGAGACGTAATTTGACATGGAAACTCCCTACTACACTATAGGTGAAATGACTTGCATAGAAAAAGATTCCCAAAGATGCAACAAAAAATGTGCTAGAAAACTAATGACATGACAAACTACTGAAAAATAATGCTAAAATTTTGCCAGGAGAGCAACAGAAAATAGTGAAAAAGAAAATTTAGCTACAGCAAGTGTTGGGGATAGAGACACTAGTATGTGTACAATCTAGATTACAATGAAACATCCTCAATGTAATGGATAGACCAAAAAATGATCATGTTTAAGTTGAACAGTGTGCGTGATGCCACACTAAAGTATCATGTGTAAACCCAACTCAAGATCCAATTATCAATGCTCAAGTGTGATCAGGAGGTCATGGAACACCAAGATCAACAATCATAAGTACAAGATCTCTACCATTGAAACTTATTATGACTAGAGACTTGATGGAAGCTTGGAAAACATGATCAATTAAACAAAAAGATATGATATGAAATTGAAATATCGTGTGAGATCCAGGACCAAGCAAGGCGATGAATAAAAGATATTCATTATTAATGCCTGGAATTCACTAAGAAAATCAACCAATTTTGATAATGCTTTCTTTCGAAATAACTAGACTTATATATACCCTACCTAGATTGCCCAAAGTAACTTAAACTATTATGAAGAGAAATTAGTATTGTTTCTTGATCTGATTAATCTAATCTTACACCTTTTAAACACAAAATCAACTCAATATTAGCCTAACTTGTATTTTATCTCTAATTCTGTACGAAACCAATTTAGAACTCATAACAACAAAATTAGGATATCTAACAAGTTTTCCGTACTCAAACTTGGCTTTGGCAAGTGGTCCCTCGCCTTGAACAAACAAGAATTTTTCAAAACACACTGGAATAAAGATTCGGCAGGGTTATCCCCTAAATCAACAGCCTGGATAGACTAATTGAAAGCTTAGAGTTGTCATGGGTTAAACAACCATATCTTCTCAGTTGATAAACTCTTAATGGTCTAAATTCATTCTGTAAATGATAGAGTGAATGTTTCTGACCAGAATTAGTGAGTTGGTAGGTCAGATACATGGAGTAACTGCTTAGGCCTGCACAGGCAAAGTTTTATGTACCTTGTAATATAAAAATGGGATTACAGTTAGAATATCAACAATGCAATAAACAGAATCATGAACCTAATCCCAATACAATGTGATATCCTAGTTAGAAATATATGGCCATGATAATATTTGTTCATAATTAATGAAACGATTGATCAAGAAACAAAACTATGTTTGAAAAACAATCTTATAAGGCAACTAAATTCACGAAGAAGAGCAGAAAAACCTCTTTAAGCTCCGCTGATGTTATAATGTCAAAATCCTTTGGAGTTCTCTTCATAATGAGATCTCTCACACAACCTCCCACCAGGTATACCTCATACCCTGCACAATCACAAACCTACTATCTAGAACTATACAGAAAGGCGGCATCTTGGCAACATAAATACAGCCAAACTTGCGGCAATGGACCCACCTTTCTTTCTAAGCGTATTCAGAACCGATCTAGTCGGCTTTCGTATCATCGAAGTCTTAATTCCGAGCTCCTTGGAACTCATTTTCCTCCATTCCGGCCCTTTCACACCCTCCCAACCTTCAAAGACAACAGAAAACCCATTCAAATCAACTCATCAGACTATCAGAAAGTGAAAGTGCTAGTAAAAGTAAATGAATCATCTTTGGAAAAGATCAAAGGGTGGTCACCTCTTTCATTAGGAGAAGGAGGCCGGGAAGAAGACTGAGCGGAGGTCGGGGGAGGATGTCCATCGTTGGCGAGCCAGTCGGGCTCGGCCAGGGTGTCGAGGGCGGTGGCCAAGCTCCGGCAGGGGGCACGGCGGAAAGAGAGGAAGAGGGGAGCGCGGAAGGAGGAGGGGGCCCTGGAGACGGCCCCGAAGCCCGCGACCGCCATTTAAAGCTCGGGCGGGCTAATAACCATGCCACTGGAGAATCTTCGGAGAAGGAAGAAGAAGGAGAATCGGAACCTTAACCCTAGGATGGGGACAAACGGAACCCTAGAGGATCCAAAACCCCAGGAGCGGGAAGAAGAAACCCTAGAACGCCGATTGAAGGCGGCGATATATCCGAAACAACGTGGGAGCGGATGGGCAGCCGAGAAAGATACTTGTGCTAGGATTATCTGATGGTGTGTTAAACGAATCACAGCCGTTTGATCTAGAGGTCCATGGCTATAAAGCGACCATGCCAAGCCCAAGAATTATGGAATGATGCTTGATAAAATGCATAGAGTAAATGCTTTTCATTGGCAACACAAATGCAATATTCAAAATCTATATATAAAATTTTTTTTTTTTTCAATGCACATATATGCATGCTTGTGTTCTTAATTAGGTTACCTGGTTGGTAGCATGCTTTTTGCCAATTCATTTTGGTCGAAAAATGCGCCAAAGGCTAATCATCAATGTATTAAAGCTTAAACTAGCGAGCACTTGTTCGAGTGTGGAGTTGGAAATAGGTTTGAGCCGACTCGGGGTTCGTTGGGTTGAATTGGCTCCTGGCTAGACCTTAGGGTAGAAAGTAGAAATGGTAACAGTTTGGGTATGAGTCAGATCGGCCATTACCGGTACTTGTCTCAAGGCAGGATGGAAAGAGACTGGTAAAGTTTCAGGATAGTAGGGCGCGTATAGTTAGATAGAGTGGCTTAGACAAATCGGATCAGATTATACAAATCAATTTTTTCTTTCTTTAGAGAAGATTTATGAATAGTTATATATATTTGGATCACGTTCGGAATGAGTTTTGCCATTACTTGTACTTATTCCAGATCCGCTGTGGGTTCAGTAAAATGCGCCCCTATTAAGATCGAGACTATTTAGCTAGTCCAAGCTCGACCCAAAGCTTGAAATTGTGCTCATCTCTATTTTTCATTCTCAATTCTCTCCGCCCTACTAAGGAATTCAATGAGGTCTCAATGAAAGAAATAGCAGTGTGGTTTCTCAACCTTTTCTACAGGCATTTTCGGTTCTCAAGAAAGCTTTAAAAGAGAATAAAGGGGAAATGAGAATCACATATAGAATTACATATATTTTCCAGCAGTCAGTCCTAGAGAAATGAGATCAGAAGATCTGCATGGCCTGAACCAAGAAGGCAAAAGCCAGATAATTTCAATTTTGAGGATGAAAAACTGATTATCCTATTAGACTATAGCAAGGCCTATAGAATGAAAGATTATTCAGAAATAGGCTTGTTGTGGGAATAAAGGGTCTGAACTTAGTCTCACATCGACTAGATAGTGTAAAGATCTATTCCTTAAATGGAGGGGGGCTACCCTTTTTTCTTCAGAGGCATCTTTTGTGGGGCAAAATCGTGCGTTGGAAAGAGACTATGAAACCATGTTCAAAGCGGACAATACCTCTGAGGAAAAACAGTTGCTTTCGTTGTATGAGCCCAGTGGGAACTGATCTCTAGAGTTCGGGAGATACCCTCCGACCTCATCAAGGCTCATTGTGGCCTTAACTCGCGGTATGTTAATTAGATGACATTCCATTCATAGGAGGGTCGAGAAAACGGGCAATTTAGTTATTACTTGAATTCATCAAACATACCCTAAAGTGATTAGATTGGCTAGCTTTTAAATGGCCGTATCCATATGAATATGATAAATGTCCTAGAAATTATAAAATCTCATATTTGGCCAAATTCACCAATGATGGAAACTAGTTGATTATAGAGCACATCACTCGATTCGCACCACAATATGGTGAATTGAGTGGAGATGATTTCAAAAAGCTGAGATTATGTCCAAGTTCATTTACTAACATTGCTTTCTAATAGGATATAACTTTGTCGAGGAATTCTGTTAATACGTAGCAAGAAATGGAAGATTAGTTCCATGACCTAGTTTTATAGAAGTTAATCATTATCAAGTGGCAAAAATATGGAGGTGCGTGAACTGGGCCTCATCCGAATAGGCCCTTACTTTTGTTTTCAAAAAAAACAATCTTTTACTTATTCAAATCTTTTCTTTGATTGTGTTTTAGAGAAATTTCTGAGGGCAGCACCATGGCTTCTGCTCCAAGGATGCCAACTCTCTTCTAAGTGCTCAACTCCATCTCCAACTCCAACTCCACCTCCAGCTCCCAAATGCATGAACTGGGCCTTCATTGCCACCTTCATCAAACACGTAGGAAAAAAAACAAAGGAGCATCTTTTTCTTTCTTACTAAATCATGCATTTTATCTCTTACTAATCAGTTTTTTTTTTTTTTTTCGAAATTTCATATATCATATGCATGTTTGGGTGGTAGCTATCATTCTTCTACTTCTTGCAATGCTGTCACTTGGGATTGTGTGGCACAAATTTAATATTGGGAAAGCCATACTCCACATGCTAGTTCCCACATTTGTTCTCAAATCATTGCTTTTATTTTTTGAAGTGAGATTGTGAGAACCCATGCAGACGTGTGTTTAGCCCATAATGGTTATTCACCGAAAAATTTTAGGTACTTATACAGGATCGAGGAACTCAAATAATACCTTTCAGTTAGCCATTTTGGATAAGGTCCTGAGTTGTTACAAATGGTATCAGAGTAAACTCGACTCATAGCCTATATGAACTAAGGGACACTACAACACGAATTCATTGAGGCTAACCACGGGCCGATCATGGTGCTTGTGATTAAATTTGAATAGATTTAAACTCTTAGCGTGACGAGGATGTCAGGGCTTGAAAGGGGCGAGTATGTGAGAATCCGTGCGGGCGTGTGTTTAGTCCCACATCAGTTATTCGCCGAAGAGATCTTGGGTATTTATACAAGATTGAGGAATCCAAATTATGTCTTCTGACTAGCCATTTTGGCTGAGGTCTTAGGTTGTTACAGAGGTAGAGAATAATTAGTATAATGTGGGAAGATTAGAAGCCTGTTACATATGTGGAGGTGAAGCTCCATGACTTGTTAAATATTTTGCTGGTGTGACTCCCCTCATTCTTAATCTTAGTACAAAACCTAGCAAATTAGACCCTAACAGCGGATAAGGAATTAGAAGATAGGAACCAGGTACTGAGATTGTTGAAGAAATCCAAAGCCTGCCCCAACAAGTGCAAAGAAATATCACTTCTCTCATTCTTGTCATTCTTAACCTCATAGGGTATAGAGTTGGTAATCAACTAGGCCATTCAATTAGAGAGGTTAGAAAGGAAGAAGAGGAGCACTTTATCACAAAAATGTCTCTCACAGCTGGATGGACAAAATTTATCTTGTGTGTTTTTTTAATAAACTGATGCTGGTATGACCCCTTAATCTACAAATTCTTGCCTAATCTTAGGCAATTATCAACAAGTTGGTAGCTCCTCACCCTCAAGGTGTTCATTTTGAAATGTGAATGTCATCAGTCCTTAGCTACCTATCTTCTAAGAGAGAAGAAGGGGAAAGTTCAACCCAAATCCAAAAATAAAAGCAAGGGAGACCATCAAAGCTTAAATCCATACGGAACGGAACAAAAATATGCACCCTGTAGGGTATAACTAGGTTAACAAATTGGTAATGGATAATGATAATTGAAGGCTATCATCAAACCCAAGATGAGATTGCTCTTGAACACCCATGTTCGACGACGCTTGTTCTAGAATCAAACCTTGGTCCTCATACATTAAACTCCATTGATAGACAATTGTAACTTCCACAACACTAGACTATTGGCTTCTTTTTTTTTTTTTATGAGAAGACTATTCCCCTTACTTCTCTCATTAGATTTGCTTTCATCTCTACTGGCTTCTTCTTCTGAGAATAGACTGTTGTCCTTGATTCTCTCATGACATAAGCCTTTTATCTCTACTTATACTAGGCCTACTTGTTATGTACATTTACAAGAAGCCAACCTAAATTGATCCAAATTAAATGTGAATGCATTCACTTATAATTACCATACCTAAAATGAGTCAATATATCCAATTCTATCATCCAGGCTGTGATTTGGATTCCTTAGGATGGAGATACAATGCATCTAGATGAGTATAAATTGAACCATGTCTGTGAATAAGCCCAGCAATTAACGTATGCATTCTCTTTTTTGTGTGGATAATAAACCTAGGACCTTCTATACAAGATGGCCTTTCTATCAACTGAGACATCATTAAAACATTACTAAAGTCAAGAGTTATCCAGTTCAACCCATACTGCTTCCTTCATAGGAATTTTAAGCGCTTATTAGTGCAATATGCTAGAATTATTATCGAACATCGAGGGAAAAGTTGCCTCATCTGCAACATTTTCTTAGCATTTTTACATTTATTTGCATCGAATATGTTGACAATCAATCCACTAATTTGAATTTATATATATTCATTAGATCTCAAATGTTGCAACATTTGATGATGCAACCTACCCCAATGATCGGACAACATACAACTAAACTAGTAGCTTTAGGATTCTCTGCGATATGTGTTTAGCGCCGCAGAGAACTGTACACTTCTTGATGGCTGCCATATTATCTGATAGAGAAGATAGATGGCTGTCAAATATTTAAGAGCTCCACAATCGACTGATATGACAACCATCAAGAGCCATATAGCTCTATGCGATGTAAAATATGGACCGCAAAAGTTCCAAATCAAATGTATTTTAGTGTTTCCATTAGATTTGTTTTCATCTCTACTGGCTTCTTCTTGTGAGAATAGACTTTTGCATAAGCGTTAATTCTCTCATGACATAAGCCTTTTATCTCTACTTATACTAGGCCTACTTGTTATGTACATTTACAAGAAGCCAACCTAAATTGATCCAAATTAAATGTGAATGCATTCACTTATAATTACCATACCTAGAATGAGTCAATATATCCAAGCCTATCATCCTGGCTGTGATTTGGATTCCTTAGGATGGAGATACAATGCATCTAGATGAGCATACATTGAACCATGTCTGTGAATAAGCCCAGCAATTAATGTATGCATTCTCTTTTTTGTGTGGATAATAAACCTAGGACCTTCTATGCAAGATGGACTTTCTATCAACTGAGACATCATTAAAACATTACTAAAGTCAAGAGTTATCTAGTTCAACCCATACTGCTTCCTTCATAGGAATTTTAAGCGCTTATTAGTGCTATATGCTAGAATTATTATCGGACATCGAGGGAAAAGTTGCCTCATCTGCAACATTTTCTTAGCATTTTTACATTTATTTCGATCGAATATGTTGACAATCAATCCACTAATTTGAATTTATATATATTCATTAGATCTCAAATGTTGCAACATTCGATGATGCAACCTACCCCAATGATCGGACAACATGCAACTAAACTAGTAGCTTTAGGAGTTATTTCTACTAATATATTGCTACCAAGGCATTTTTAGGTTTTGCTAATGAGTGCATGCTAATTGCCGTTTAAAAGTAATAATGCGTAATCTATATCTCGAGTTAGGATTCTCTACGATATGTGTTTAGGGCCGCAGAGAACTGTACACCTCTTGATGGCTGCCATATTATCTGATAGAGAAGATAGATGGCTGTCAAACATCTAAGAGCTCCACAATCGACTGATACGGCAACCATCAAGAACCATACAGCTCTATGCGATGCAAAATATGGACCGCAGAACTTCCAAATCAAATGTATTTTAGTGTTTCCATTAGATTTGCTTTCAACTCTACCGGCTTCTTCTTGTGAGAATAGACTTTTGCATAAGCGTTAATTCTCTCATGACATAAGCCTTTTATCTCTACTTATAGTTATGTACATTTATAAGAATCCAACCTAAATTGATCCAAATTAGATGTGAATACATCCACTTATAATTACCATTCCTAAAATGAGTCAATATATCCAATCCTATCATCCTGGCTGTGATTTGGATTCCTTAGGATGGAGATACAATGCATCTAGATGAGCATACATTGAACCATGTATGTGAATAAGCCCTGCAATTAATGTATGCATTCTCTTTTTTGTGTGGATAATAAACCTAGGACCTTCTATGCAAGATGGCCTTTCTATCAACTGAGACATCATTAAAACATTACTAAAGTCAAGAGTTATCCAGCTCAACCCATACTGCTTCCCTCATAGGAATTTTAAGCGCTTATTAGTGCTATATGCTAGAGTTATTATCGGGCATCGAGGAAAAAGTTGCCTCATCTGCGACATTTTCTTAGCATTTTTACATTTATTTGGATTGAATATGTTGACAATCAATCCGCTAATTTGAATTTATATATATTCATTAGATCTCAAACGTTGCAACATTCGATGATGCAACCTACCCCAATGATCGGACAACATGCAACTAAACTAGTAGCTTTAGGAGTTATTTCTACTAATAAATTGCTATGAAATGAGTATTTTTAGGTTTCGGTAATGAGTGCATGCTAATTGCAGTTTAAAAGTAATAATGCACAATTTATATCTCGAGTTAGGATTCTCTGCGATGTGTGTTTAGCGCCATAGAGAATTGTACACCTCTTGATGGCTGCCATATTATCTGATAGAGAAGATAGATGGCTATCAGACATCCAAGAACTCCACAATCGACTGATACAACAACTATCAAGAGCCATACAGCTCTATGCGATGCAAAATATGGACCACAGAAGTTCCAAATCAAATGTACTTTAGTGTTTCCATTAGATTTGCTTTCATCTCTACTGGCTTCTTCTTGTGGGAATAGACTCATGTCCTTAATTCCCTCAGGATATAAGCCTTTTATCTCTACTTATACTAGGCCTACTTGTTATGTACATTTATAAGAATCCAACCTAAATTGATCCAAATTAGATGCGAATACATCCACTTATAATTACCATTCCTAAAATGAGTCAATATATCCAATCCTATCATGCTGGCTGTGATTTGGATTCCTTAGGATGGAGATACAATGCATCTAGATGAGCATACATTGAACCATGTCTATGAATAAGCCCTGCAATGTATTATGTATGCATTCTCTTTTTTGTGTGGATATGTTAACAATCAATCCACTAATTTGAATTTATATATATTCATTAGATCTCAAACGTTGCAACATTCGATGATGTAACCTACCCTAATGATCGGACAACATGCAACTAAACTAGTAACTTTAGGAGTTATTTCTACTAATAAATTGCTACGAAATGAGTATTTTTAGGTTTCGGTAATGAGTGCATGCTAATTGTCATTTAAAAGTAATAATGCGCAATTTATATCTCGAGTTAGGATTCTCTGCGATGTGTGTCTAGCGCCGCAGAGAACTGTACACCTCTTGATGGCTACCATATTATCTGATAGAGAAGATAGATGGTTGTCAAATATCTAAGAGCTCCACAATCGACTGATACGGCCACCATCAAGAACCATACAGCTCTATGCGATGCAAAAGATGGACCGCAGAAGTTCCAAATCAAATGTATTTTAGTGTTTCTATTAGACTTGCTTTCATCTCTACTCGCTTCTTCCTGTGAGAATAGACTGTTGTCCTTAATTCTCTCATGACATAAGCCTTTTATCTCTACTTATACTAGGCCCACTTGTTATGTACATTTATAAGAATCCAACCTAAATTGATCCAAATTAGATGTGAATACATCCACTTATAATTACCATTCCTAAAAAGAGTCAATATGTCCAATCCTATCATCTTGGCTGTGATTTGGATTTCTTAGGATGGAGATACAATGCATCTAGATGAGCATACATTGAACCATGTCTGTAAATAAGCCCTGCAATGTATTATGTATGCACTCTCTTTTTTGTGTGGATATGTTGACAATCAATCGACTAATTTGAATTTGTATATATTAATTAGATCTCAAATGTTGCAACATTCGATGATGCAACCTACCCCAATGATCGGACAACATGCAACTAAACTAGTAACTTTAGGAGTTATTTCTACTAATAAATTGCTACGAAGTGAGTATTTTTAGGTTTCGGTAATGAGTGCATGCTAATTGCCATTTAAAAGTAATAGTGCATAATTTATATCTCGAGTTAGGATTCTCTGCGATGTGTGTTTAGCGCCGCAGAGAACTGTACACCTCTTGATGGCTGCCATATTATCTGATAGAGAAGATAGACTGTTGTCTTTAATTCTCTCATGACATAAGCCTTTTATTTCTATTTATACTAGGCCTACTTGTTATGTACATTTATAAGAATCCAACCTAAATTGATCCAAATTAAATGTGAATACATCCACTTATAATTACCATACCTAAAATGAGTCAGTATATCCAATCCTATCATCCTGGCTGTGATTTAGACTCCTTAGGATGGAGATACAATGCATCTAGATGAGCATACATTGAACCATGTCTGTGAATACGCCCTACAATTAATGTATGCATTCTCTTTTTTGTGTGGATAATAAACCTAGGACCTTCTATGCAAGATGACCTTTCTATCAACTGAGACATCATTAAAACATTAATAAAGTCATGAGTTATCCAGCTCAACCCATACTGCTTCCCTCATAGGAATTTTAAGCGCTTATTAGTGCTACATGCTAGAATTATTATCGAACATCGAGGGAAAGTTGCCTTATCTGCAACATTTTCTTAGCATTTTTACATTTATTTGGATCGAATATGTTGACAATCAATCCACTAATTTGAATTTATATATATTCATTAGATCTCAAACGTTGCAATATTCGATGATGCAACCTACCCCAATGATCGGACAACATGCAACTAAACTAGTAGCTTTAGGAGTTATTTCTACTAATAAATTGCTACCACGTGGGCATTTTTAGATTTCGGTAATGAGTGCATGCTAATTGCCGTTTAAAAGTAATAATGCGTAATTTATATCTCGAGTTAGGATTCTCTGCGATGTGTATTTAGCATCGCAGAGACTATACACCTCTTGATGGCTGCCATATTATCTGATAGAGAAGATATATAGCTATCAAACATCTAAGAGCTCCACAGTCGACTGATACGGCAACCATCAAGAGCCATACAGCTCTATCCGATGCAAAATATGGACCACAGAAGTTCCACATCAAATGTATTTTAGTGTTTTCATTAGATTTATTTTCATCTCTACTAGCTTCTTCTTGTGAGAATAGACTGCTGTCCTATATTCTCTCTCGACATAATCCTTTTATCTCTACTTATACTATGTTATGTAGATTTATAAGAATCCAACCTAAATTGACCTAAATTAGATGTGAATACATCCATTTATAATTACCATTCCTAAAATGAGTCAATATATCCAATCCTATCATCCTGGCCGTGATTTGGATTCCTTAGGATGGAGATACAATGCATCTAGATGAGCATACATTGAACCATGTCTGTGAATAAGCCCTGCAATCAATGTATGCACTCTCTTTTTTGTATGGATAATAAACCTAGGACCTTCTATTCAAGATGGCCTTTCTATCAACTGAGACATCATTAAAACATTACTAAATTCAAGAGTCATCCAGCTCAACCCATATTGCTTCCCTCGTAGGAATTTTAAGCGCTTATTAGTGTTATATGCTAGAATTATTATCGGGCATCGAGGAAAAAGTTGCCTCATATGCGACATTTTCTTAGCATTTTTACATTTATTTGGATCGAATATGTTGACAATCAATCCGTTAATTTGAATTTATATATATTCATTAGATCTCAAACGTTGCAACATTCGATGATGCGACCTACCCAATGATGGGACAACATGCAACTAAACTAGTAGCTTTAGGAGTTATTTCTACTAATAAATTGCTGCCAAGTGGGCATTTTTAGGTTTCGGTAATAAGTACATGCTAATTGCCGCAGAGAACTGTACACCTCTTGATGGCTACCATATTATTTGATAGAGAAAATAGATGGTTGTCAAACATCCAAGAGCTCCACAATTGATTGATACAGCAACCATCGAGAGCCATACAGCTCTATGCGATGCAAAATATGGACTGCAGAAGTTCCAAATCAAATGTATTTTAATGTTTCCAAATCAGTGCTGTTCATATTAGTGGTATGGTCATCTTATATTCCTTGATTGCATTTAAATCTCATCCCTAATCCATCCAATCCGAGCTTTGTTTGGCGATCATTCCTTCTACAATTATATCAAACAACTAAAAGTTGCTAAATTAAATTGCAATTACACAACTAGTTCTGGTGCTTTTGTAACAATTCATCATATCAAACATCAAGAGCTATGCATTTAACTAATCTTGCTTGGTTAATCATTTCTCAGGGAAAAGCACAAGGCACTTGTTTAATCATTTCATCGACAGTGATCGAGTGGATACGGGGTGCAGACCGGTATGAGGATGGTCATCCATTTATACGCAACATACGCAAGCTGGTTGTTGAGCTGGGTAAGCATCAGGTTGCGCATGCTTTTCAGGAGGCAAACAGGGCTGCAGACTGGATCGCCTCCTATGTTGCACGATATTTCGGAAAGTTCTTGTAGATGTCCATAGCAGAACTCTCGTCCCCATTATATTCTTTATTCTTTTTTAATTTGACAGGATGTATTCATGTTAGAGCTATATGAATTACCGTTAGAAGGAGGAGGAGGAAAAAAAAAGAAAAAAAGCACAAGGCACTAGCTCTATTAATCTCTGTACTGCATTACCACCTAGAAATAATTCATGATGAGTACTTGGTTTCAGGGCCCTAGCCAGCTACTAGCCTACAATGATTCTTGACCTCCAAGAATATTCAGGATCCTTATACGTGGCCACACGTTGTCGTACATAAGAAAAAAAAGTGAACCATAGGGCGTGAAGCACGTGCCAAGGTTAGCTGAATCCAGACCATGTTGCGTGGCAGTACATTAGTTGGTCAACACGGAAAAAATTGAAGCATGAATTTTGCGCGTCAAGAATTAATCAATTCTGCCGGACTTAGCTACATTCAAGTGAATCTACTGGACAACAACAAAAATATTATGATTCGAGTTATTGAATATGCTCTACTACTAATATAATTTAATATTATTTTGACGGTCCATTTTTGAAGCACTTAGGTCTCATTTGGAGGAGCTTTTGAAAAGTCAAAAAGTTCTTACTGTTCATCTAAAAGCACTTTTAGATGAAATAAGAATATTTGGTAAAAATTTCAGAAAGCTGTTTTAGCTTTTGCAGAAAACTAAAAACAGCTTTTTAGGAGAATCTTCATTTTGGAGCTTTCCGAAAAATTAGTACTTTTTATACTCGGTCAGAAAGCTGTTTTTTGACTAAAATACCCGTGATAAAATATAACAATTACACAAAATATCCCTTTAATAAAATTTGATATATTATGAAAAATTAATTTATACTAATAAATATAATATTTTTATATCTTTGTTATTTATTATACTATAAATATAATATTATATTACATTATATAATAATATATTGATACATTTTGTTAAATAATTTAATATTATATTAAATTATTATGCTATAGTATACAATATTATATTACATTATAGTAATATTATATATTTATATATTAATATATATTATATTTTATTATGCTCTGTTGTATAATACTATTCAATGTCCTTTATGGTCATTTTGTCATACCCAAAGTACTTTCTCAGTAAACATATGGTACAACATTTTAGAAATGTAATTAGCAAACATCAAACAGCTATTTATAAAATATCTACTTTAAAAAGCTCTACTGCCAACAGGTTCCCAAACGGAGCCTTAATGCATAGACCAGATGTTTTCGGAATACATAATTTTTTTATATGTAAGCAATCTAGAGGTAGTAAAGTACGTTTAACAATTCAAATCATTGATGTGAGATGTGAGACTTCCATCATCTAATCTAAAATTTATCGAATTTGAGTGAAGGTCCACACGCCATGACTATTTGAACATTTGATGCCATTGTGGGCGCACCGCCCGCACAGTTGTTGATGTGATGGAAGAAGTAGCGTGTCCGCTTGATATTGCGGGAAGGCAAATGAAGCATCAAAGTCGAACTCCACCCCATGACCATATGAAAGGTATGGTAGATTTAAGAATGGAAGCAAGCTGGAAAAGTGTTATGCTTTCAAGGCTCATCCGATATCCTCGTGGAGACAGCTGGTGCGTCCTTGCAACGTTCGATAAAGTTTTTGAAAAGTAATGTAGCGGCTGCAGCTCGAAATGGTCATGTTGACCAAAATATAAAATAAAAGGTCTATTTAGCTGCACACTTTAAAAGTTATTTTTATTTAACTTTTATTATTTGGTGAAAACATGGCCAATAAATTTAAGACAAATAAGTGAGTCTCAATAAATTTAATCAGGTAATTAGAGTGGTTTTATTTTTTTTAATCTACTCAATTTTTGAAGAAAATTTAGTCATTATACGTTTATTTGCCTACCGAGCGAGCATCATTTTCAACTATTCCATTCTAGATTTATGTTTCAAAAAAAAAAAAAAAGGGAGTTAGTGTATAGCATGAGATTCCCAATAGAGATGTCAAAATTGTGACAAACCGCCATTTTATTTATCAATTTCCTTTTCTTTTTCGTTAAGAAAATACATCTTGTATGCCCGTAAATCCGGCAGGGCAAACTGATGGGATAAATTTAGCAACACTTTTTCCTCGGAATCTCTTGCAGGAAAAGGATAATGTCCAACTTAGAGTTGTCAATTATATCCTTTATGGAAATGGCAAGTCAATTCGAGGGATGGGTAAAATCTATCCCTAAATATTAATCTGAATTATCCGTCTGAATCCCAAATAATTCAAATATGAATTTGAATTGCTAACATTATTGATAGCATATCAATATGATTAATATTTTTGGTGCATTTCAAATGTGAATTCGAATTTCAAACATCAACCATGCAATCGTCTTGCATGTTAAACATGAGATAGAAAAATAAAATAATTCAGATTTTTGCCATATAAGGCGGCACCATTCGAAAAAATTCATACTATATTCATATGTTAATGAGGCTAGACATATGATGTGTCTGCATTAAAGATGCAAGAAAATAGGATGAAGTTTACTCAACCCACCAAGGTTTATGAGAGATTTAAACCCTTCAATTATACCAATCATAGCGACATCACCACATTATCTACACATAACTAAGGGTAAAATAACATGAGAAAAGAAGTGAATATGAAGGGTTAAAAACATAATGTAATCATGTAAGAAGATTTTAAAAATTAGTTGCTTTGCCCTAAGTCGACTTGAGTAACATTCACACCTAGCGAAAAGTAATTTTTCTTGTTCAAATTATAGTCCCTATATAAATAAAAGAATCAATATAAGGTGCACTCATATTTCTTTATCTGATATACCATCTTGATTGTAATGCATGGCAATCCAAATTTTTCTGAATGAGGTGGTATGCATAGATTTATTATGAAGTGAAAAAAAAGTTTTTGTCATGAACCTACTTGCAGTATATAGTGGATTTCAAGATGCATAGTTCAATATATGCCCCCTTCCTTCCCCTTCCTTTTTTTTTCGTTTCTTGTATTTGTTTTTGTTTTTGATTTTTTTTAAAAAAAAGAACTAGTAGGGAAATCCAGCCTAAATTGGATGATAGTAGAACTTGAACAAAGGTCCTCCAATAACTTTATCTATTTTGCGTTACGCATAGCTGCTGCCACATCATCTATCTTGAAGATGGATGGTTCTCCATCTCCGCAATCCACGCTAAAAAGTATCCAAACATGTTCTCGGGATAAATGAAAGCTGTCCGTCTCTGAACTGGATGATGTACGGGCTATCCACAGTGGTACTATGATATAAAAGTCGCACCGCAAAGGATCCAAACTCTATGAGCTGGATCCAGACCTTATCACTCGACCACCTCGAACACTTAAAGCACAAGTTCTGAGTTTTGAATGTGATCATCGTGGTGACAATGCTCCAGCATTTGCTCCAATCAATAATATGACTCTTTCGACCTAATTAATTTTCAAGATAACGGCTAGCTAGAAATTTAACACAAAACCTTGCACCACTTTGAATGATCCATGATCTTGCGAGGACAGTTCAAGCCCTGTAACATTGTGTGCTACTTTTTGTACATTAGTTGATGCGATGGAACCAATAAGTGGTCATATTATATTGCAACAATATAAGCTTGGAAGTCTGCTTTGTCTCCATTACTATGAAACAGGAGGGTTAAAAAATAAGGAGGAAGTCATAAGAAAATTGAGATTTTTAGTGCAGAGATGTTATGCATGGTTATAGTCATAGAGACAGATTGAGTTGATAAAAATGCCAAAGGGATTATGTGCATCCCTCCTTAGGGGCTCGTTTGGTTCGCAGGAAAAGAAGGGAGGAAAGTATGGTCAACGGGAAAGTAATTAGATGCCTCTTGTTTGGTTGGAGTTTTCAAAGGAGAGAGACGGAAAAGTTGGATTTCCATGGGAATATGATTTTCATATTTCATGGGAAAGTCTTTCCCATGAGAAACATGGGAAGTTACTTTCCCATGAGAAACATGGGAAGTTACTTTCCCATGAGGCGGAAATCACTCTATTTTTACTTTTTTCCAAAAAGACCCTTCAGCATTGAAGAAGCATTAAAGAGACATTAAAGATCTAATTTTTATAAAGAGCATAATAGAAATTATACATAACTTTTCCAGAAAAGTGGATGGCCAACCAAACATAAGCACTTTGAACATTTGTCACTTTCTCATGGTTAATCAAACATGCCAAAAGTACTTTCCTAGGCATCCTCTTCCAGGAAATTTGTTTCCCAGGAATCATATTCCTAGGAGGGAAAATGCTTCTCGCGAACCAAACGAGCCCTAGAGGTATCTAAGAATATCTCTCTTACAAAAATACACCTTTTTGGGTAAAACATTAAAATATCGTTTTTCGACGCACGCCTAATTATATCTATATAAGGAAAAATGCCGAAAATATTGGATGTAGTTGTTGTGCTGATGCATGCACCACCAAATAGGGACATAAATGGTTGTCTTAGAGAAATGCCATTCAAAATTTCAACATGTCTTGCTAGGCCTTGTCATATGCCATCTAGGGATCTCCATGCATGCCAATTGATGCATGAAACATCTATATAATATAGGTGGTTGAAGGCAAAGAAGGAGAAGCTAGCCAAGTGGAACTCTTATCTCAGCTGGTCTGCATCCCTTCCATCTGAGAGTGATCCAGGATTTGAATCTTTCTAGTGGCAATTCCAGATCGATATATACACATTTAGGTTTTGAATATACGCCATAATACGAATGCATGCTTTAAAATATGTATATAATTAAAAATAAAGAAAACTTTTAAAGTCTAGATTCATGTTTTGACTCAAAATTATATATACACACACACACATATATTTCTAAGAAAAAGACTCAAAAGCCTTCTGCATTCTACAACCAAAACATGATGAACTCAAAGATTATCAAATCCCAAATCAGTGGGTCACTAATGTGCTGCAATGAAAAGAACAAATCATTAGCACATCAACACACCACAACAAAAAGGACCCATATTAGACATAAGGCACCATGAGCTCATGAACAGAGCCCACACACACACACACACACACACACACACAAATATACACACCACATTGTCATCTGTGGCCATTTTGTGGTCAAGTATAGTGGCGTCTCTGCATGATGATATTGTGGCAACTTTAGTACAATAGATAGCATATGACACATGAAAAATGAGTGGAAACTATTAAAAAAATTGGAGCTTGTGGTGCATGAATAATGGTCACAGATTTGTCACATTCATGAAGATATAAAGATAAGGTTGATAATATAACTGTAGTGATGGTACTGGTCTGCCACCCCACGAATGCGACGGCTGCGACAAACCCTAATATAAGATATCTCAAGTAACACCTCATGGTAATTACCCTTTTTTTTGGATTAATCGGATAAATTAAACCATTCGAATATAGATACATTAGCAAATAAAATATTCATGGTAATTACCTCTTTCAAAGTGTATCATAAATCATCCTACCAACAGAGAAAAAATTTAAGCCATAGATATACTCCAAAAATAGCTGCTCGAAATATATTTTTCGATACATTTGGTTCATGACCAGAATTAGAGTCGAAATTGGATTTGAATTTGAATACCAAAGGGGACTCAGAATTGAGTTTTAGGAGATTGAGCCATTCCAATTTCTTTTTGTAATCACAAATGAGAATATAATTTTCTTTAATCAAACAGCTGGAAGTCACTTGTTCTTATTCTCATGGCAAAATCTAACTTCTTCCGACCAAATATGCTCGATCGAAGTGAAATACCAACATACCAACACTGTGAACTAGAGACGTGTGGGTGCATCTTTGTATTTTTATGTTTATTGGGGCATTTAAGTCTCCCACATGTCAGGCTAGGACCACCAAGAGAGAGTTATGCCTTGAGTACTACTCTTCCTCATAATTCGCATAAGATAGGGGTTAGTTTGGGCCATGCATGCATGTTACATGATTATAATACTTCAACCTCTTTTACTATGTGATCGTCATAAACCAATTGCAATGATATAACACTATCGAGATATCGCTGTTCACTTTCAAAGAAATAAAAAAAAAAAGAAGGACTGGGTACAAGGAATGAAAATTGAGAGAATTCGATAGAGACAAATCATTTATGGCATCTCTTCCAACAAAATCTTACATTTTGCAGAGACTTAGGATTCAAATCCTGAATATTGCTCAAAAAACAAAAACATTATTTGTATCTATGCATAATGATATAACACCATCGAGATAGCGATGTTTAAACTGCCGGAGACTCTTGTATGCCACAATGTATCCTTTATCCTTTTTGAGATACATGAAAGTCCAGGCTGGTTGTGGTAGGCAGGCGGCGCACTTGTGATATGACTACTATTGGAGATGAGCTTAGGATAGTGGGAAAGGGAACCACCTATGCGAGAGAGACTCTATCATGATGATTGAGTGGATTCGTGGTGTAGAGCGACAAAGTGATGGCCACCCAATGCTCAGGGATATCCAGAGGCTAATGTCAGGTTGCCGCTCTATTCAGATTGCTCATGTATATCGGAAGGCGAACAGAGCTGCAGATTGGGTCCCCCCCCCCCAATCTCTATGTCATCTTATTTCTCTTGACTCTGTTGGTAACACTCATGCCAGATTGACGTGAGCTACCATTGTACCAAAAAAAAAGAAAATACTCCTCTCCTCTAGAAGTGACCTCAAAAGTAGGTCTGCAAATGGGTTGTGTTTGGTCGTCATCCGGCTTGATTGATTCAAATTTGAGCCAAAATATAGCTCCACCAGTGTTAAGATTTAGATCTTGATGGAGAACAAGATTGGTTGGATTTGGGGAGGGCGGATCTTTTGAACTTGTCATGTCAAAGTTTAAGGGGCCACATATGAAATTTTAAGCTAATCTCTCTCTCTCCATTGAGAATGGTGTGTTTTATTCCAATCACGGCTAATTATATCCTGCACCATATAGACCAATATGGCCATGCACCATGCCAGTTAAATCATCTCATTCCCATGGGCCAATTACCAAGATGAGGACATGATGAATGACGTGACATATGCAGCGCAGAATATATATTCTTTCCAATTAGATGTTTCATGCCATACCCAACTCAAGTTCACCTTCTCATTTTTCTTAATTTCATACATGACTCGTAATTCTTAACTTCAGCTATAGGTTTAGGCTAGGTGAAGATGGGTACAGGTCAAATACAAGCTACCAATACCTCTATCTCCATTATAGAAATCCTTACAACTCTTGGATGTGGTAGATTTTTACTGGCCGTGCAACTTTGAGTTTCATCCAACTCATCAAGATTATTGGATTTAAATGGAAAGAGAATTCCTTATATATATATATATATATATATATATATATATATATATATATATATATATATAGTTCTCTCTCTCTCTCTCTCTCTCTCTCTCTCTCTCTCTCAAAATCCACCATGCACCATTTTGCATAAAATCCCTATAAATTGATCCGTAGATCCATAGCTTGAGATCCTTCTACTAGATAGTTCCCAATAAATTTCTTCTACCAGATGAGCCCTAGTTTTCTAAGGCTTCATTTACTTCATGTTCCTAATTTATATATACAGACTTCATGGGTAGATGGGGTTTTAGACAATCAGCTAGAATGATTTTTGAAACCTATTTATATATTTTTAATAAAAGGATTGATCATGTATGGATTCAATAAATTTAAAAGAGTAATGCTACCGATCCCATTCGCATCCCTGCTAAATTCTCTGTGTTAATGTGGCAGGATATTGGTGCCCCATTCATGAGGGATTGGGAACTATCATGAGAAATGGTTGAACCGAAAACACCATGTTAGCCCTAGAAAGTAGAAATATGAGCGCAGTGTCATAGAATTTTCTTATCTTTGTAGAAATCGATATTATGTAAAGGAATTTCGCATATATGACCTCTAAATATACTTATACCCTTAGATCTATAATTTACATGCATACCTTTCAAATTACTTTTATATACATTAATTAGAAAGGAAGTTTTTATTTAGGTAAAAAATATGGAATACCGCTGCAAATTTCATATTATCAAAGTCAAAAATCGGCGCAAGGATAATTTCGCAGATTACATTATATTTTAGCCTAGTCGAAGTCTAGTTACATGGAAGAACAATTGTGGTCCACCCACAGAAGTTACACTCTTGCATGTGCTATTAAAGTTCATATTGGCAAGAACATTTTACATACTTAATGACACATGTTTTGGTTGGGAATTTTAGTTAACCATTTTAGCATATAAGATCTGGATTTCAAGCTTTATTGTTGTTACTACAAAGAGTTGGTATTATGTCACGACCCCCGCCCCGTTCCCGGCGGGCCGCCGCGACGGTCCTAGGGTGCGGGTAGGCATAAGGCCACCAGCCACCACGTAGAACCCTACTACCTATCAATCATCAATAAATTCTGAAAATTTTGGCATGATGCATGCACAAAATGATCACCTTTCCTATGGTGACCTGTCAGGATTATCTCATTACATACAACAACGCTACCTGTCAGAGCAGCAATCACATAACCTGTCACATAACGAACCTGGACAATATACATCAATACATCATCACAGGCATATAACTCAACTGTATAAAAATCTGGTTCCCATCCATCCATGGTCAAACCCATATCCACAACAGGATCTATGACTGTAACTATACACTAAATACAACAGAAGGTTTATAATACACCAAAAGGGGATAAACCTCTATCTACATTATACTATACTATACTATGGAGCGGCACAGCTAGCAGGCAATCTCTAACCCTGCTCTTCTCTATACAATACCTGCCCTGCAATCAAAAACACCAAACTGGGGAGTGAGTATATGAATACTCAGTGAGTGGAGTAGAGAGTACTATGCACATGAGACAGAATATAATCATGGCTCGAGATGAAATCTCAAGATCAATAACAACATGAACATGAACTCAACATAGAGAATATGGAGTAAATCATCAATATCACCACAATCAATATCAACTCATCTGAAGCATATATGGAATAATCAAGTAAACATATATGCTACTCATGAATATGCTCAACAGATCATAATGCTGGAACATACAAATCAGGTGTCAATATGCTAAAATCATCACTAGACAGCTGTCGGGAGGTGGGTTTTACGCCCCAGGCGAACCAGCAACAACTCCCTACTGTCACATGCATATGCAAGATAAGACACCATATCGATAATGTAAATGCTAAACAGCTGTCGGAAGGTGGGTTTTACGCCCCAGGCGAACCAGCAACAACTCCCTACTGTCACATGCATATGCAGGATAAGACACCACACTAATCATGTAAATACCGGCCAGTATCCAGAACAGAAATCCATCTCACATCTACATACTAAACGGCACCTCGCGGGAATTCTACATCCGCGGAAAGCCATACTGCACCTCGCGGGGTCTTACTATGCCCGGCGGCAAGCAGAATATAAGTCGTAGGACCGGCCGATCCTACGCCTAGGGCCGTGTCCCCCCCTAGGAAGGGACTGGGCTCCGCCCACCCAGAAGGCTACTATGTGCACAAAGGCCGATGTTCAACCCCATCGACTATAGGTGTCCTGCAGATACTGCCAAGCCATGCATAAATGCCATAATGCACCCTCCCAATACTCTACTAAAAAGGAGCATAATTAAGACTACCACTCACTCGACTCCGACCCAATCATAAACTAACATTAGGGTTGGGAGTGAGGGGTCAAGGGTGTGCAATGCAACTCAATATACCACTGAAAAGGCTCTACAAATCTTTGAAATGGAGGAAATGAAATCAATTTACAAAAGAAGTTATTTCACAATTTGGAACCAATTTAATTACTCATAAAAGAGTATAATCAAGCTACGACTCACAAGTCTTTAAAATAGAGGAAATGAAATCAATTTGATTACTCATCAACCCCTCGTAATTCCTCTCAATGTTCCCTCAAATGCATGTATAGAATAATCAAGCATGGAGAATCAAGATTATAGAGGAATCTACTACAATATCAATCAATATGCTCAAGTGGAATCAATTCACACTTGGCGACATTCATGAAAATGAATTAAGGATGCTCATGGTGCAAAGTACATGACTCCCACTCACCTGCCAATCCGGCACGGCCTCGATACGCCTCTAGAATTCTACAGCAGGCAGTGGGGAACTTCTTCCTCTCGTTCCCTAGCTTCTTGCCCAACTGTGACATGCATTTACCATACATTTAGTCTTGTATCAAGGTCATAATCTACGTGCCAATTATAATATAGGGAACTTTAATTGATTCAACTCCCCCGTTCCCTAAATCTTTTCTTTTCTTTCTCTTTTTCTTTTTCTATTAATTAACTCATAATTTATGTGTATTAGGGACTCCCTTGCATGAGTACAAGGTCTCCCTTAGCCTAATCTAGGCTTAATACCCTATTATGGCATGAAATCCCTTATTTTTCCACCCGGATGAACAGTAACCCGAACTGACAGTGGGTTACTTCATCCCGGTTTTGATCCACTTCCAGGACTCCAAATTTGATGAAATTTTTTACCTAACATTCTACACTCATAGAGGATTCCAAAGAGATAACATGCATCATCATCGGAGTCCGTTTGACCCCCTAAATAATTCGCCGAAGTTGGGACTTCGACACAGTTTTTCCGTAGTGCCGGAAAAATTTGTTAAAATCCGATTCTTCCTCTTTTAACCACCTCTACAACCCTTATCCGACCCCTCTAGACTATATCCACCCTTTGTATAGCCTAATGTCATCAAAAGACTAGATAGGGACGGATATTTACCTTTTTCTTCTTGTGAAACTTGAGTCCTTGCGTAGAAGGGAAGGAGATCTACACTTTTTCCTTCAGCTGGCAGCGCAACCGGAGCTTCCTTGCACCTCGAATCCCCTCCCTCTTTCTTCTTCTTCTTCTTCTTTTTTCTTCTTCTTCTCTTTTTCCCTCTCTCTGTGTTTCCACGCCTGAGACCTCCTCTCCCTCTCTGTCTCAATTCCCTCTTCTCAGCCAACCCACCGCCAGACAACCCCCATTTAAGTCAAATCAAAGCACTATTCACCTTTGTTTAATATTATTAAATTCCCATTTTGCCCCTAACACTTCAACATATCTACAACTATGCCATTATCTTTTGATTCCTTCCAATTTTACCCCTCATATCAATTTTAAATGACTATTCTATCCTTTTTTATATAAAAAAAAAATATTTTGGGGTTATTACATCCTCCCCCCCTTATATAAAATTCGTCCTCGAATTTAAAAGAGTAAATTACCTGATTACTCAAAGAGGTGAGGGTATTTGCTCTTCATACTTTGCTCCGACTCCCAAGTGCATTCTTCAACATTGTGCCGGTGCCATTGGACCTTTACCATACATATTTCCTTATTTCTCAGCTTTCTGATCTGAGTATCAAGAATAGCGACAGGAAGTTCTTCATAAGAAAGATCTTCTTCTACTGTAACTTCCTGCACTGATAGCACATGAGATGGATCCGGCACATACTTCCGGAGCATAGATATGTGGAATACTGGATGCACATGGCTGAGGTTTGGAGGCAGTGCTAATCTGTAAGATACATTGCCAACTTTATCTAATATTTCAAAGGGGCCAATGTATCTGGGACTAAGCTTGCCCCTCTTTCCAAACCTCATTACCCCTTTCATAGGAGAGATCTTTAGGAACACGTGATCCCCCGTGCCAAACTGCACATCTCTCCTTCTGACATCTGAGTAGCTCTTCTGCCTACTAAACACTGTCCTCAACCTTTCCTGTATCATTGGCACTTTTTCTGATGTCTCTCTGATCAAATCTGGTCCTTCTAGGTGCTTCTCTCCAATCTCAGACCAGCACAAGGGAGATCTACATTTCCTCCCATAAAGTGCCTCATAAGGTGCCATACCAATAGTGGAGTGATAACTGTTATTATATGCAAACTCCACTAAAGGTAAGTATCTGTCCCAGCTACCTCTGAAATCCAGTACACACATTCTGAGCATATCCTCGAGGGTCTGAATGGTCCTCTCCGATTGCCCATCTGTTTGAGGGTGAAATGCTGTACTGAAATCAAGCTGAGTTCCTAATGCCTCATTGAGTTTCTGCCAAAATCTAGAGGTAAACTGTGAACCTCTATCTGATATAATAGAAACTGGCACTCCATGCAGAGATACTATTTTATTCACATATATTTCGGCATACTGAGCTACTGAATATGTGGTTTTCACCGGTAGAAAATGGGCTGATTTTGTCAATCTATCCACAATCACCCAGATGGAATCATATCCTTTTTGTGTTCTGGGCAGCCCGACCACAAAATCCATAGTTATCCTTTCCCATTTCCACTCGGGCAAAGGTAACTCTTGCAACAGTCCTGTTGGCTTCTGATGTTCAAATTTCACTTGCTGACAAGTCAAACAAGAAGCCACATATTTGGCCACATCCCTTTTTAATCCGTTCCACCAATATATGCCTTTGATATCATGATACATTTTGGTGGAACCAGGATGAATGCTATAGGGAGTGTTGTGTGCTTCATGCATAATCCTCTGTCTCAGATCTTCCACATTTGGCACACATAGCCTACTGCCACATCTCAACATTCCATCTACAATCTGAAACCTTTCTGACTGTCCTGATTGCACTTCTCCTTTCAGTTTCACAAGGATTGGATCTAAATCCTGTGAAACTTTGATTTCATCTATCAACCTCGGTTTCACCTGAAACTGTGCAATCAAAGGACGAACCTCTAATACCTCAAAAGATAGTCCCTGAGCAAATAAATCTGCCAGATCTCTGACTATCTCTCTCCTCTGGCCGGAGATGTGAGATAAACTACCCATTGATTTCCGGCTCAATGCATCTGCTACAACATTAGCCTTGCCCGGATGATACAGGATTTGGCAGTCATAATCCTTCAACAGTTCTATCCATCTTCTCTGTCTAAGATTCAAATCTCTTTGCTGCTGAATGTACTGGAGGCTTTTATGATCAGTATATATTTCACATTTCTCACCATATAAATAATGCCTCCATATCTTTAATGCAAATATGACAGCAGCCATTTCCAAGTCATGAGTGGGATAGTTTACTTCATGCTTTCTTAGCTGTCTGGATGCATATGCAATCACCTTGCCATTCTGCATCAATACACATCCCAATCCCACTCTAGAAGCATCACAGTAGACTACAAACCCGCCTGTATCTGTGGGTAGAGTCAAAACTGGAGCTGATGTGAGGCAATCTTTCAGCTTCTGGAAGCTCTGTTCACAAGAATCTGTCCAAGTGAACTTAACCTGCTTCCGAGTCAGCTTTGTTAATGGGGTAGCTATTTTCGAAAAGTCCTTTACAAACTTCCTATAGTACCCAGCCAGACCCAGAAAACTCCTGATTTCTGTTACATTTGTTGGTCTCGGCCAATCCATAACTGCCTCAATCTTCTTGGGATCCACCCTGATTCCTTCCTTACATATTATGTGTCCCAAGAATCCAACTTCTTGTAGCCAGAACTCACATTTGGTAAGTTTGGCATACAGTTCATGTTCTCTCAAGGTTTGCAGTGCTATCCTCAAATGCTCTTCATGATCAGCCTGACTCTTAGAATATATGAGGATATCATCTATAAAGACTATCACAAATCTGTCAAGATAGGGTTTAAAGACCCTATTCATCAAATCCATGAATGCTGCTGGGGCATTTGTCAGCCCAAATGGAAGCACTAGAAACTCATAGTGCCCATATCTCGTTCTGAATGCAGTCTTCAATATATCTTCCTTTCTGATTTTTAACTGATGATACCCAGACTGCAGATCAATCTTCGAGAAGTACTCAGCCCCTTGTAATTGATCAAACAGGTCATCTATCCTGGGGAGTGGGTATCTATTTTTGATGGTCACTTTATTCAGCTGTCTATAATCTATACATAATCTCAGCGACCCATCCTTCTTCTTCACAAACAGAACTGGGGCACCCCATGGTGATGTACTGGGCCTAACAAACCCCTTGTCTAGCAGATCCTGCAACTGCACCTTCAACTCCCTCAGCTCTGTAGGTGCCATACGATAGGGAGCAATCGATATAGGGTTTGTACCAGGAAGAAGTTCAATACTGAACTCAATTTCTCTATCAAGTGGCAATCCTGGTAATTCCCTTGGAAATACATCAGGATACTCCCTAACAACTGGAATCTGCTGCAGATCCACAGACTCTACCTGGGTGTCCATCACATAAGCTAGATAGCCTTGACACCCCTTTCTCAGCAGCCTCTTTGCTTTTACTGCAGACACCAAATTCATTGGGATCTCACTCCTGTCCCCTTGATATGTAAATTTTCCCTTATCTAAAGGTCTGAAGATAACACTCTTTTCTTGGCAGTTAATGGTGGCACGATTGTCTGATAACCAATCCATGCCCAGTATGACATCAAAGTCTAACACTGCCAACTCAATCAAATCGACTGGAAGTGTCTTACCTTCTACCTCTACCACACAGGTAGGATACACATATCTCACTTCTATACTATCCCCTACAGGTGTGCTAATAACTAAGGGAATATGCATCAATATCTTATCCTTAGCTAACTTTTTAGCAAAATAAGGGGACACAAATGAATGGGTAGCTCCAGAATCAAATAACACTCTAGCTTTAATCTTATCAATGAGGAGCATACCTGTCACAGCTGCATTCGATGCCTGTGCCTCTTGTGGATTTACCGTAAACACTCTTCCTTGCCCTCTGCCTGCTGGGGCTAATGGCTGAGATGGTCCGGCACTCTGCTGTGACGCTGGTGTCTGACCTCTGCCTCTGCCTACAGGCCCCCTACTACTAGGCCTGTCCATCTGCACAGAAGGGTAGGATGTTAAAGGCACAAACTGCTGGGTGACACCCTGCGGGCATTCTCTGACAAAATGACCCGGCTGTCCACATCTGTAGCACACTCCCTGACCCATTCTGCATATGCCAGGGTGCTGCTTCCCACATATGCCACACACTGGCCATGATTGGAATTTGGATTCAGTTCTGGCCATAGTGACCGGAGGACGAGGTGCTGATGGTAGAGAAGCATCCTGTGACTGACCTCTTCTCCTCCACTTCCTCTTACGTGGGGCAGGTGGAGCTGAGCGTACAGACTGCTCCGTCGGGCCCTCCGGGAGACTTGCTCCCTCAGATCTACCTCGGCTGCTTTGCCCTTTTCCCTTACTCATTTTCCTCTGTTCTCTTTCAGCTCTTTCCTCTTTGTTTCTGATCTCCCACTGTTTTGCTTTATCAATCAGCCTAGACAAGGTGGGGACCTCTACTGCCAGTACTGCATTATACAGCGGGGAAATCAAGCCCCGCTTGAATCTTTCTATCCTGGCAGCTTCAGTGGGAATGATGTAAGGAGCATACTTCCCCAATCTAGTGAACTCACGAGCGTACTCAGATACACTCATTCCAGGCATCTGCTTCAGCCTCTCAAACTGAAGAGCTCGATTCTGCCTCTCAGCCGGAGACAAAAACTCATCCATCACTGCTTGCCTGAACTCTTCCCAGGTTGGAGGATTCCTACTGTATAATCTGTCCTCCACGTGCCTCTGGTACCAGCCCCAGGCATCTTCTTTCATTGTGAGCCCTACAAGTTCTATTGCCCTTGCATCAGAACAGGGCAGTCTCCGTATCATCTTTTCAGTCTCTTCCAGGAATCTTTGAGGATCTTCACCTTCTTCCCCCTTAAACTCCGGGGTTCTGAGCCTCAGAAATTCCTGTACAGTAATCCCCTCATCATCTAGAGCCCGCCTGGCCAAACTTCTTGGCACAGCTACAGGAGGTGGGATGGATACTACTGACGGGGCAGGAGATTTCCCCCGAGCAATCTGCTCCCTCAGAGCCTGATTCTCCGCCAGTAACTGTTCCATCAATGCATCTCTACTTCCTACCTCTCCTTGATCATCAACCCTCCGTCTATCAGCAGGAGGAGATTTTTCTATTTGGGGCTCGACATGTGCAGAACCCGCATCCAATGCTATATCTGGCTCCATTTTTCTTGGAAGTATTCTTTATATGTCTCTAAAAGAGTCAAAAAGAGAGGGCAGTCGTTACACAGAGCCATAATATATTTTACTGAATTGTAAATGACTCATAAATGAATATACAGAAAAATCCTATGCTCCATAGTATAATCCTATACTTAATCCTGACTCACCCTATTGCTCTGACAGGACTCTTGTTTAACCTTTTCTCTGATACCAAGCTTTGTCACGACCCCCGCCCCGTTCCCGGCGGGCCGCCGCGACGGTCCTAGGGTGCGGGTAGGCATAAGGCCACCAGCCACCACGTAGAACCCTACTACCTATCAATCATCAATAAATTCTGAAAATTTTGGCATGATGCATGCACAAAATGATCACCTTTCCTATGGTGACCTGTCAGGATTATCTCATTACATACAACAACGCTACCTGTCAGAGCAGCAATCACATAACCTGTCACATAACGAACCTGGACAATATACATCAATACATCATCACAGGCATATAACTCAACTGTATAAAAATCTGGTTCCCATCCATCCATGGTCAAACCCATATCCACAACAGGATCTATGACTGTAACTATACACTAAATACAACAGAAGGTTTATAATACACCAAAAGGGGATAAACCTCTATCTACATTATACTATACTATACTATGGAGCGGCACAGCTAGCAGGCAATCTCTAACCCTGCTCTTCTCTATACAATACCTGCCCTGCAATCAAAAACACCAAACTGGGGAGTGAGTATATGAATACTCAGTGAGTGGAGTAGAGAGTACTATGCACATGAGACAGAATATAATCATGGCTCGAGATGAAATCTCAAGATCAATAACAACATGAACATGAACCCAACATAGAGAATATGGAGTAAATCATCAATATCACCACAATCAATATCAACTCATCTGAAGCATATATGGAATAATCAAGTAAACATATATGCTACTCATGAATATGCTCAACAGATCATAATGCTGGAACATACAAATCAGGTGTCAATATGCTAAAATCATCACTAGACAGCTGTCGGGAGGTGGGTTTTACGCCCCAGGCGAACCAGCAACAACTCCCTACTGTCACATGCATATGCAGGATAAGACACCATATCGATAATGTAAATGCTAAACAGCTGTCGGAAGGTGGGTTTTACGCCCCAGGCGAACCAGCAACAACTCCCTACTGTCACATGCATATGCAGGATAAGACACCACACTAATCATGTAAATACCGGCCAGTATCCAGAACAGAAATCCATCTCACATCTACATACTAAACGGCACCTCGCGGGAATTCTACATCCGCGGAAAGCCATACTGCACCTCGCGGGGTCTTACTATGCCCGGCGGCAAGCAGAATATAAGTCGTAGGACCGGCCGATCCTACGCCTAGGGCCGTGTCCCCCCCTAGGAAGGGACTGGGCTCCGCCCACCCAGAAGGCTACTATGTGCACAAAGGCCGATGTTCAACCCCATCGACTATAGGTGTCCTGCAGATACTGCCAAGCCATGCATAAATGCCATAATGCACCCTCCCAATACTCTACTAAAAAGGAGCATAATTAAGACTACCACTCACTCGACTCCGACCCAATCATAAACTAACATTAGGGTTGGGAGTGAGGGGTCAAGGGTGTGCAATGCAACTCAATATACCACTGAAAAGGCTCTACAAATCTTTGAAATGGAGGAAATGAAATCAATTTACAAAAGAAGTTATTTCACAATTTGGAACCAATTTAATTACTCATAAAAGAGTATAATCAAGCTACGACTCACAAGTCTTTAAAATAGAGGAAATGAAATCAATTTGATTACTCATCAACCCCTCGTAATTCCTCTCAATGTTCCCTCAAATGCATGTATAGAATAATCAAGCATGGAGAATCAAGATTATAGAGGAATCTACTACAATATCAATCAATATGCTCAAGTGGAATCAATTCACACTTGGCGACATTCATGAAAATGAATTAAGGATGCTCATGGTGCAAAGTACATGACTCCCACTCACCTGCCAATCCGGCACGGCCTCGATACGCCTCTAGAATTCTACAGCAGGCAGTGGGGAACTTCTTCCTCTCGTTCCCTAGCTTCTTGCCCAACTGTGACATGCATTTACCATACATTTAGTCTTGTATCAAGGTCATAATCTACGTGCCAATTATAATATAGGGAACTTTAATTGATTCAACTCCCCCGTTCCCTAAATCTTTTCTTTTCTTTCTCTTTTTCTTTTTCTATTAATTAACTCATCATTTATGTGTATTAGGGACTCCCTTGCATGAGTACAAGGTCTCCCTTAGCCTAATCTAGGCTTAATACCCTATTATGGCATGAAATCCCTTATTTTTCCACCCGGATGAACAGTAACCCGAACTGACAGTGGGTTACTTCATCCCGGTTTTGATCCACTTCCAGGACTCCAAATTTGATGAAATTTTTTACCTAACATTCTACACTCATAGAGGATTCCAAAGAGATAACATGCATCATCATCGGAGTCCGTTTGACCCCCTAAATAATTCGCCGAAGTTGGGACTTCGACACAGTTTTTCCGTAGTGCCGGAAAAATTTGTTAAAATCCGATTCTTCCTCTTTTAACCACCTCTACAACCCTTATCCGACCCCTCTAGACTATATCCACCCTTTGTATAGCCTAATGTCATCAAAAGACTAGATAGGGACGGATATTTACCTTTTTCTTCTTGTGAAACTTGAGTCCTTGCGTAGAAGGGAAGGAGATCTACACTTTTTCCTTCAGCTGGCAGCGCAACCGGAGCTTCCTTGCACCTCGAATCCCCTCCCTCTTTCTTCTTCTTCTTCTTCTTTTTTCTTCTTCTTCTCTTTTTCCCTCTCTGTGTTTCCACGCCTGAGACCTCCTCTCCCTCTCTGTCTCAATTCCCTCTTCTCAGCCAACCCACCGCCAGACAACCCCCATTTAAGTCAAATCAAAGCACTATTCACCTTTGTTTAATATTATTAAATTCCCATTTTGCCCCTAACACTTCAACATATCTACAACTATGCCATTATCTTTTGATTCCTTCCAATTTTACCCCTCATATCAATTTTAAATGACTATTCTATCCTTTTTTATATAAAAAAAAAAATATTTTGGGGTTATTACATATTATCAACATTATTTGCAGAGTAATGTAAAAATATATTAGTTGTAGTGGAGAAGGCTTTTTGATTAGTTTAGAAAAATTAGTGCTACAAGAAACAATTTAAAAGATTTCCAATTCTCTAGATCTACACTCATCTAAAATGTTTTCCTCAAAGGGAAGCCCCAGCATTGTGAGGACCCGTGACGAGGGGAATATAGTGAGGATCCGTATGGACGTGCATTTAGTTCCATATCAGTTATTCGCTGGATAAATTTTGAGTACTTATATAGGATCAAGGAATCCAAATAATATCTTCCGGCTAGCCATTTTGAATAAGGTCTTGGATTGTTACAAATTGTATCAAAGCAAACTCAACCCCATAACCTATGTGGACTAGGGGACACTGCAGCGCGGATCCATTGTGAATCAATCAGTATATGAAGAAAATTAATAGTATATGCTATTTCGATTCGTAGAATACTTGGTAGTTATGACAAGCAAAATTGTGATAAAAAACTTCAAAGTTTGGCACTACACGTCGAATGCAAAAGGTTCTACATGAGAAAGTTTATCGTCACCGACAATTTCAATGCTACTTTGTATCTTGCACAAAGGAGACATCAATGTCATAAAAGTCATCTTTATAAAAGATGCAACATCATGATGAACCCCTAGTAGTCTTCTCATTGTAGAAAAGATTTCATGCTCACATGACATTCAAAGGATCTCATGGTGTTATTAAATCAGAGAAGGGTTCTTGCTTAGGATTAAAAACAGAAAGGCTTTTTTCTTTTTTTGGGTTCAAGAGAAGTTGGATAATGATAATAGTTGAATGATGTTTATATTTTTCAAAATAAAATAACAATAGTTTACAAACAATAAAGCAAATGGACTTTGGCTGCTCAAAGTTTTTTGTTTATGATAGAAATAAATGGGGGATTCTCATTTGTTTTTGTATTTCTCGTGGCTTCACTACCACCTCCTATAGAGTCATTGGGTGTGTGAGAATCCATATTGCTATGTATTTAGTCCCACATCAGCAATATATAAATTTTGGATATTTATGGAGGTTAAGAAATCTAAATAACACCTTCTTAGCTGGTCATTTTGGATGAGATCCTAAGTTCCTTCAAGATATGGAAATCCTACAAAATGGCAAGTGAAACAATGCATTTGGAGGCCCTCCTAGAAGAGTTACATTCTCAACAGGCATCTTGTTTCTCACTTCAGATCATTATGTAATGTAAGTTTCTATACATATTAGAAGTTCTACAAAAGACTCCCAAAGTCACCAACTTAAAGGAAAGAAAGAAGGGACAAACTCTTTCCTCCTTTTACATCCTATTATTCCTCATTCCCTACTTTCCTTTAATTATTGACTGTCAAGTCTTCTTTGGATTTTTCCCAAGTTTTCAGTCGGTGGTTGTTGAAGGTTTAAGGATAGATTCTCCATCTAATGGTGCTATCATGGATTGCCTAAAACCATAGATACCAGTCCAACCCTATCATATCATATCGGAGTTATTTAAGTTTTGGTTGCCTTAAGAAGTCATGATGTTAATTATGTAATGAACCAAAAATGGATTTGCAATCAAAGACAAAAGGAGGACATCACCTTGGGCTCAATTTGGTCTCTCTGGAGATTATAAAAACCTCTAATGCTAAAACACAGCAGAGTAAAAGGGTGGATAGAAAGAAAATTACTGTAAGAAATTATACCTTACACCATGTACACTACGTCAGCGGTGCACTGTAGGAACAAACCGAGATGAGGTTAGCAGGGCGGCGATCCAAGATGAGCATATGATGAATGAGGATCACAGGAACCAAAAAAAAACAAAAAGCTTGTATATAAACTAAACCAGGCCAGGCCTATCCTGCCCTACTGCTCATCTGGCCTCCACATCCATTGCCTTCTCTTCGGCTTTTAATCTCAATCCTCAGCTCACCACAATGGAAGGCTTCTCATACCAGCAGTACCACCCTTTCCTTCTCGACTTTGCTGCAATTCAAACCACCCCCTTGGAGATGCTTCTCCCCCTAGAGCAAGTTGGAGAGATGAGCAATGACTCCTCTTCTCCCTTCCCTTGCTACTACTCTCCTGAAGTCATCGCAGAGGTCTCAGCTACTGATGCCAGTGCCTACCAGAGCAGCAGCTCTCTTGATACTTCCTTGAAAGCTCCTTCAGTTGAGAGCAAGAGGACTCCTTCCTCGGTGGTAGTTGAACCCCATGATGAGAAGGTCTGCAAACAACGAGGTCCTATGGAGAAGAAAAGGAAGGCTGGAGATGGGACAAGCTTGTCTTCTGGTCAATCCAAGGTAAGGAGAGCAGATATCCGAAACTATGAAAAAGACCTTGGTTTTTTTAATTCTCTTGTAGCTCTTGCTTTCAAATATATCTTATTTTCTTTGCTAAGTACTATTTCATGCTGATGTAAAGGAAAGTAAGAGGAGCAAGCAGAGAAAACCCAATAGTAAGTTGAAGGGAAAAGAGGACAAGAAGCCCAAGGATGATGATTCCAAAGCCACAAAGGCTGGCGAAGAACCCCCTGCAGGGTACATTCATGTAAGAGCCAGGAGAGGTCAAGCAACAGATAGTCACAGCCTTGCAGAAAGGGTATTCCTCAAGATTTCAACACATTTTTTTTTTTTTTTTTACAATTTTGTCCAAATTGGTTTCTTATATAAAACTCATGGCTCGGACCATGTCAAATGGTTTTCAGGCCAGAAGGGAGAAGATAAGAGTGAGAATGAGGATGCTGCAAGGCCTTGTTCCTGGCTGTGATAAGGTAAAGCTTCTCTATTAGTGCACTATTTTGTATACATGGCAAAATATTTGCTAATGTTTTTGATCTGCAGGTTAATGGAAATGCCCTTATGCTAGATGAGATAATTAACTATGTGAGATCTTTGCAGAACCAGGTTCAGGTAATCATAAGTGATGTATTTGCAGGCTCCGTTCTTATTAATTAGCACATCTGGAGTGATTCTAATGGAGCATTTGTTGCATCATGTGCAGTTTCTTTCCATGAAGCTCGCTTCTGTGAATCCCATGTTATACAACTTTGGAGTGGATATTGATGACTCCATGAACAAACCAGAGGTAGATAAAAATCCCAAACTTGGCCTATATATTGTTTCCTTTCATTTTCATGCTGCAGGTGTATAAATTTCTGGATATGTATTAAATGCTGATGGATCTGCAATAATAAATTTCTGAAGATGGAGATCATACCACAGCAAGTGCCACTTGTGAACCAAACCACTCACATCCAGCCTCCATCTATTGAGAATGCTGCCAAGAACTACCAAATAGAAGATCCTTCAGATCCTCTTTTACTAAATTGCCAGCAACCCACAGCCTTCTCACAGGTCTTTCTCCTTCTCAGAAGGCTCATTTATTTAGAACAAAGCTTTAGACTGAGAACCCAAGCAAAGCCATGTCCTTGTCACTGAATAAAGAACTTTTTCAGGATGGTGGCAGTTTTATGATGCAGGTGGGAGGACAGAGACATCAATTTCTCAATAAAGTAGATTTCACCAATATGTGCTCTTTTCAGTAGATAAAGAAGAGCCTTTGATGCCCTTGGTATGTTCTTCTTCTTTTTTTTTTTTGACTTTTCTTACATCAAGTGGACTACCCTTCTCATGTTTTCCATGGTTCTTTGCAGTACGTGAAAGAGATGCTCCTGCGGCCATAGGGGAGACAACTGCACAAGATACCTAGGTGGAATGGTAGCTTTCATTGTTCTTGTAATGGTTTTTCACTACGATGCCTTGGTCTGATTCCACGTGAAGGAGAGTCTCCTCGGAAGAAAAGCCGACAACAATAAGGCCATATCTCCTGGGGATCCTTGCTGCTGGCTTATTGGACCAGTAGGTTTCTGCACAAATTCTGAAGGACTGGTCCTGATCTTAATCCTCAAAAAGTAATAATAAGAAAAATTTAAAGAGCTGTTTACGTTATTAGAGTCTCTCTTTTTTTGTAATCTTTACAGTTTTACACAGGAAGAGAAGATAAGGGTCTTTTCTTGAATCATATGAAGCTGATAAGCCCAGACATCAAGATGAAGTTTGTTTGCTACTTTTTCTTTTGTTTTTTTCTGAGAACGTTTATGTTTCTTTATAGATTCTCTGGACGCTAGCAATATTATTACTACTATCACTACTGTTACTGTCACCATTATTACTATTTCTTTTATTTAAATGGCATGGTTAGGTAGCCTTAAAGTAGATAGAAGAAGAACATCTATTAACTGGGATGGGATCTTTATTACTACTAATATTACAACTATCATCATTACTACCACAACTATTATTACTATTACAATTATTACTATTTTTTTTTTAGATTAGATGGTTAGATGGCCCTAGAGTAGATACAACCTATAGCATCAGTACGAAGAACATCTCGTAATTAGGCTGGACCTGCTCAACTGGACTCCACACCATAGAGTCTGAGAGTTAGCCGGATCGAAGGCCACCCAATCAACCATCCTGTTTGCCTCCCTATAGGTGTGAATAGCCTCAAAACATATTTACGTAGATATGACCTCCATCATGTCGCCAGGACGGAAAGAGAGAAAACTAGGTTAGGCAACAATTTGGTCAACCAACCGATGATGGTCATTAAGTCTCCCTTCAAGATAATATTAAGGCTCCAGCTCCTGGACTGAACTATCATATCACTATTTTTTTTTATTTCTGCAAAAAGTTAGGCCACACCTGACTTTCACTAAGAGAATGAAAGAAGCGGATACAAAAAAAGAATAAATAAATGAAAAATGAAACATCTTCCTATATGTAACAACCCAAGACCTCATCCAAAATGGCTAGCCGAAAGGTATTATTTGGGTTCCTTGATCCTATATAAGTACCCAAGATCTACCCAGCGAATAACCGATGTAGGACTAAACACACGCCCGCACGGATCCTCACATACTCCCCCTGTTCAAGTCCTGACGTCCTTGTCAGGCTAAGGGTTCAAATCTAACCATAAACATCACGATTGGCCCGTGGTCAGCCCCAATAGATCCGTACTGCAGTGTTCCCTAGTCCACATAGGTTATGAGTTGGGTCCACTCTGATACCATTTGTAACAACCTAAGACCTCACCCAAAATGGCTAGCGGGAAGGTATTATTTGGGTTCCTTGATCCTGTATAAGTACTCAAGATCTACCCAACCTGATATGGGACTAAACACATGCCCGCACGGATCCTCACACTATATGATCTGAGCCGAACCTTTCAAGTCTATGGTGGATCGCGGTTGTATCCTTCACGCAGAAGGATTCACCTTCATTCGCACCCATATCACCCACTACATAGATCTCAAAATACTCCAAATTCCATAATCCAGGACAATTCTGAGATCGATGTGAACCACTTTGACCGCTACGAGCAGGATTGGACAGGGTCAGGAGCAAGATCTGCCACATTGGGAGGCCGAGTTATAGGCTAAATTTTCGGAGGTCATAATTTGGCCATATAACGTTCGATTGAGTTGATTTTTTTTTTTTAAATCGGCCAGTTTTTTGAAATCTGTGATGTGACGCCTCGCCCTTGAGGAGGGGATGCCTCTAGTAATCAAGCCCAAATTTTACCATTTAGGGCCTGAAATGGGCCGGTCAAACTGAAAATTTTCTTTTCGGGTAAGACTGACTGAGTATAGCTCTCTATCCGAGACAATCAAGGGAAGCGATAAAAGGCAGAGTTGATGTAAATGTAATAACCCAATTTTTTTTTTTTTTATATAAAAAGGGATAGAATAGTCCTTTAAAATTGATATAAGGGGTAAAATTGGAAGGAATCAAAAGATAATGGCATAGTTGTAGATACGTTGAAGTGGTAAGGGTAAAATTGGAAAGGAATCAAAAGTTAATGGCATAGCCGTAGATATGTTGAAGTGTTAGGGGCAAAATGGGAATTTAATAATATTAAAAAAAGGGTGAATAGTATCTTGATGTGATTTAATTGGAGGGTTTGAGCTGGAATGAAACCGAGAGAAAGAGGGAGGGGGTTCTCAGGCGTGAAACAGAGGAAAGAAAGAAAGAAAAAGAGAAGAAGAAGAAGAAGAAAGAAAAAGAGGAAGGGGATTCGAGGAGGAAAGAGATTCCGGTTGCACTTCCAGCTGAAGGGAAAAACGTAGATCTCCTTCCCCTCTACGCAAGGACCTCGATTTCCAAAAAGAAAAAGGTAAATATCCATCCCTATCTAGTCTTTTGATGACATTAGGCTATACAAAGGGTGGATATAGTCTAGAGGGGTCGGATAAGGGTTGTAGAGGCGGTTAAAAGAGGAAGAATCGGATTTTGACAAATTTTTCTGGCACTACGGAAAAACTGTGTCGAAGTTCCAACTTCGGCGAATTATTTAGGGGGTCAAACGACCTCCGATAGCAATGCATGTTACCTCTTTGGAATCTCCTATGAGTGTAGAATGTTAGGTAAAAATTTCATCAAATTTGGAGTTTGGAAAGTGGATCAAACCCAGGATGAAGTAACCGGCTGTCGGTCCGGGTTACTGTTCATCCGGGTGGAAAATAAGGGATTTCATACTATAATAGAGTATTAAGCCTAGATCAAGCTAAAAGGGAGCTTGTACTCATGCAAGGGAGTCCCTAATACACATAAATGATGAGTTAATTAATAGAAAAAGAAAAAGAGAAAGAAAAGAAAAGATTTAGGAAACGGGGGAGTTGAATCAATTAAAGTTCCCTATATTATAATTGGCACGTAGTTTATAGCCCTTGATACAAGACTAAATGTATTGTAAATGCATGTCACAGTTGGGCAAGAAGCTAGGGAACAAGAGGAAGAAGTTCCCCACTGCCTGCTGTAGATTTTTGGAGGCGTATCAGGGCTGTGCCAGATTGACAGGTGAGTGGGAGTCATGTACTTTGCACCATGAGCATCCTTAATTCATTTTCATGAATGTCGCCAAGTGTGAATTGATTCCACTTGAGCATATTGATTGATATTGTAGTAGATTCCTCTATAATTTTGATTCTCCATGCTTGATTATTCTGTACATGCATTTGAGGGAACATTGAGAGGAATTACGAGGGGTTGATGAGTAATCAAATTGATTCCGAATTGTGAAATAACTTCTTTTGTAAATTGATTTCATTTTCTCTATTTCAAAGACTTGTAGAGCCCTTCTCATGGTATATTGAGTTGCATTGTACTCCCGTGATTCCTCACTCCCAACCCTGATGTTAGTTATAATTGGGTCGTGGCCGAGTGAGTGGTAATCTTGATTATACTCCTTTTTAGTAGAGTATTGGGAGGGTGCATTATGGCATTTATGCATGGCTTGGCAGTATCTGCAGGACACCTATAGTCGATGGGGTTGAACATCGGCCTTTGTGCACATAGTAGCCTTCTGGGTGGGCGGAGCCCAGTCCCTTCCTAGGGGGGGACACGGCCCTAGGCGTAGGATCGGCCGGTCCTACGACTTATATTCTGCTTGCCGCCGGGCATAGTAAGACCCCGCGAGGTGCAGTATGGCTTTCCGCGGATGTAGAATTCCCGCGAGGTGCCGTTTAGTATGTAGATGTGAGATGGATTTCTGTTCTGGATACTGGCCGGCATTTATATGATCAGTGTGGTGTCTTATCCTGCATATGCATGTGACAGTAGGGAGTTGTTGCTGGTTTGCCTGGGGCGTAAAACCCACCTCCCGATAGCTGTCTAGCATTTATGTTATCGGTATGGTGTCTTATCCTGCATATGCATGTGACAGTAGGGAGTTGTTGCTGGTTCGCCTGGGGCGTAAAACCCACCTCCTGATAGCTGTCTAGCATTTATGTTATCGGTATGGTGTCTTATCCTGCATATGCATGTGACAGTAGGGAGTTGTTGCTGGTTCGCCTGGGGCGTAAAACCCACCTCCCGACAGCTGTCTAGTGATGATTTACATATTGGTGTGGTGTCATATTCGATGTATGCATATGGCAGTAGGGAGTTGTTGCTGGTTCGCCTGGGGCGTAAAACCCACCTCCCGATAGCTGTCTTATTGATGATTCAGCCTATTGACACCTGATTTATATGATTCAGTACTATGACCTGTTGAGCATATTCATGAGTAGCATATATATTTACTTGATTATTCCATATATGCTTCAGATGAGTTGAGATTGATTGTGGTGATATTGATGACTTACTCCATATTCTCTATGTTGAGTTCATGTTCATCTTGTTATTGATCTTGAGATTTTACCACGAGCCATGATTATATCTTGTCTCATGTGCATAGTACTCTCTACTCCACTCACTGAGTATTTATATACTCACTCCCCAGTTTGGTGTTTTTGATTGCAGGGCAGGTATTGTATAGAGAGGAGCAGGGTTAGAGATTGCCTGCTAGCTGTGCCGCTCCATAGTATAGTATAGTATAATGTAAATAGAGGTTTATACCTTTTGGTGTATTATAAACCTTCTATTGTATATAGTGCATAGTTACAGTCATAGATCCTGTTGTGGATATGGGTTTGACCATGGATGGAATGGGAACCAGATTTTTATACAGATGAGTTATATGCCTGAGATAATGTATTAATATATATTGTCCAGGTTCATTATGTGACGGATTATGTGATTGCTGCTCTGACAGGTAGTGTGTTGTATGTATTGAGATAATCCTGACAGGTCACTATAGGAAAAGTGATCATTTTGTGCATGTATCATGCCAAATTTTTCAAGATCTATTGATGATTGATAGGTAGTAGGGTTCTACGCGGTGGCTGGTGGCCTTATGCCTACCCGCACCCTAGGACCGTCGCGGCGGCCCGCCGGGAACGGGGCGGGGGTCGTGACAAAGCTTGGTATCAGAGCAAAGGTTAAGAAGAGTCCTGTCAGAGCAATAGGATGAGTCAGGATTAAGTATAGGATTATACTATGGAGCATAGGATTTTTCTGTATGTTATTTTATGAGTCATTTACAACTCAGTAAAATATATCATGACTCAGTGTGTAACGACCATCCTCTCTTTTTGACTTTTTTAGAGAGATATAAAGAATACCTCCAAGGAGAGGACCTGCTCGTCCTGGAAGGAGGATGGAGCCAGATATAGCATTGGATGCGGGTTCTGCACATGTCGAGCCCCAAAGAGAAAAACCTCCTCCTGCTGATAGACGGAGGGTTGATGATCAAGGAGATGTAAGAAGTAGAGATGCATTGATGGAACAGTTACTGGCGGAGAATCAGGCTCTGAGGGAGCAGATTGCTCGGGGAAAATCTCCTGCCCCGTCAGTAGTATCCATCCCACCTCCTGTACCTGTGCCAAGAAGTTTGGCCAGGCGAGCTCTAGATGATGAGGGGATTACTGTACAGGAATTTCTGAGGCTCAGAACCCCAGAGTTTAAGGGGGAAGAAGGTGAAGATCCTCAGAGATTCCTGGAGGAGACTGAAAAGATGATACGGAGACTGCCCTGTTCTGATGCAAGGGCAATAGAACTTGTAGGGCTCACAATGAAAGAAGATGCCTGGGGCTGGTACTAGAGGCACGTGGAGGACAGATTGTACAGTAGGAATCCTCCAACCTGGGAAGAGTTCAGGCAAGCAGTGATGGATGATTCTTGTCTCCAGCTGAGAGGCAGAATCGGGCTCTTCAGTTTGAGAGGCTGAAGCAGATGCCCGGAATGAGCGTATCTGAGTACGCTCGTGAGTTCACTAGATTGGGGAAGTATGCTCCTTACATCATCCCCACTTAAGCTGCCAGGATAGAAAGGTTCAGACGAGGTCTGATTTCCTCGCTTTATAATGCAGTACTGGCAGTAGAGGTCCCCACCTTGTCTAGGCTAATTGATAAAGCAAAACAGTGGGAGACCAGAAACAAAGAGGAAAATGAGCATGGGGAAAGGGCAAAGCAGTAGAGATAGATCTGAGGGAGTAGATCTCTCGGAGGGCCCGATGGAGCAGTCTGTACGCTCAGCTCCACCTGCCCCACGTAAGAGGAAATGGAGGGAAAGAGGTCAATCACAAGATACTTTTCTACCATCAGTACCTCGTCCTCCAGTCACTATGGCCAGAACTGAATCTAGGTTCCAATCATGGCCAGTATGTGGCATATG
The DNA here is from genome assembly GCF_051530095.1 of Phoenix dactylifera. Lineage (NCBI taxonomy): Eukaryota > Viridiplantae > Streptophyta > Magnoliopsida > Arecales > Arecaceae > Phoenix > Phoenix dactylifera. The sequence goes on along the minus strand of NC_143193.1, from coordinate 1,502,935 downwards.
TGGGAAGCAGCACCCTGGCAGATGCAGAATGGGTCAGGGAGTGTGCTACAGATGTGGACAGCCGGGTCATTTTGTCAGAGAATGCCCGCAGGGTGCCACCCAGCAGTTTGTGCCTTTAACATCCTACCCTTCTGTGCAGATGGACAGGCCTAGTAGTAGGGAGCCTGTAGGCAGAGGTAGAGGTCAAGCACAAACATCACAGCAGAGTGCTGGACCATCTCAACTGTCAGCTCCAGTAGGCAGAGGGCAAGGAAGGGTGTTCACGGTAAATCCACAAGAGGCACAGGCATTAAATGTAGCTGTGACAGGTATGCTCCTCATTGATAAGATTAAAGCTAGAGTGTTATTTAATTCTGGAGCTACCCATTCATTTGTGTCCCCTTATTTTGCTAAAAAGTTAGCTAAGGATAAGATATTAATGCATATTCCCTTAGCTATTAGTACATCTGTAGGGGATAGTATAGAAGCGAAGTATATGTATCCTACCTGTGTGGTAGAGATAGAAGGTAAAACACTCCCAATTTATTTGATTTCCAATACCACACCAAGCGAAAAGCAAATACACTCACCCCTTTGAGTAATCAGGTAATTGACTCTTTTAAATTCGAGGACGAATTTTATATAAGGAGGGGAGGATGTAATAACCCAATTTTTTTTTTTTTATATAAAAAGGGATAGAATAGTCCTTTAAAATTGATATAAGGGGTAAAATTGGAAGGAATCAAAAGATAATGGCATAGTTGTAGATACGTTGAAGTGGTAAGGGTAAAATTGGAAAGGAATCAAAAGTTAATGGCATAGCCGTAGATATGTTGAAGTGTTAGGGGCAAAATGGGAATTTAATAATATTAAAAAAAGGGTGAATAGTATCTTGATGTGATTTAATTGGAGGGTTTGAGCTGGAATGAAACCGAGAGAAAGAGGGAGGGGGTTCTCAGGCGTGAAACAGAGGAAAGAAAGAAAGAAAAAGAGAAGAAGAAGAAGAAGAAAGAAAAAGAGGAAGGGGATTCGAGGAGGAAAGAGATTCCGGTTGCACTTCCAGCTGAAGGGAAAAACGTAGATCTCCTTCCCCTCTACGCAAGGACCTCGATTTCCAAAAAGAAAAAGGTAAATATCCATCCCTATCTAGTCTTTTGATGACATTAGGCTATACAAAGGGTGGATATAGTCTAGAGGGGTCGGATAAGGGTTGTAGAGGCGGTTAAAAGAGGAAGAATCGGATTTTGACAAATTTTTCTGGCACTACGGAAAAACTGTGTCGAAGTTCCAACTTCGGCGAATTATTTAGGGGGTCAAACGACCTCCGATAGCAATGCATGTTACCTCTTTGGAATCTCCTATGAGTGTAGAATGTTAGGTAAAAATTTCATCAAATTTGGAGTTTGGAAAGTGGATCAAACCCAGGATGAAGTAACCGGCTGTCGGTCCGGGTTACTGTTCATCCGGGTGGAAAATAAGGGATTTCATACTATAATAGAGTATTAAGCCTAGATCAAGCTAAAAGGGAGCTTGTACTCATGCAAGGGAGTCCCTAATACACATAAATGATGAGTTAATTAATAGAAAAAGAAAAAGAGAAAGAAAAGAAAAGATTTAGGAAACGGGGGAGTTGAATCAATTAAAGTTCCCTATATTATAATTGGCACGTAGTTTATAGCCCTTGATACAAGACTAAATGTATTGTAAATGCATGTCACAGTTGGGCAAGAAGCTAGGGAACAAGAGGAAGAAGTTCCCCACTGCCTGCTGTAGATTTTTGGAGGCGTATCAGGGCTGTGCCAGATTGACAGGTGAGTGGGAGTCATGTACTTTGCACCATGAGCATCCTTAATTCATTTTCATGAATGTCGCCAAGTGTGAATTGATTCCACTTGAGCATATTGATTGATATTGTAGTAGATTCCTCTATAATTTTGATTCTCCATGCTTGATTATTCTGTACATGCATTTGAGGGAACATTGAGAGGAATTACGAGGGGTTGATGAGTAATCAAATTGATTCCGAATTGTGAAATAACTTCTTTTGTAAATTGATTTCATTTTCTCTATTTCAAAGACTTGTAGAGCCCTTCTCATGGTATATTGAGTTGCATTGTACTCCCGTGATTCCTCACTCCCAACCCTGATGTTAGTTATAATTGGGTCGTGGCCGAGTGAGTGGTAATCTTGATTATACTCCTTTTTAGTAGAGTATTGGGAGGGTGCATTATGGCATTTATGCATGGCTTGGCAGTATCTGCAGGACACCTATAGTCGATGGGGTTGAACATCGGCCTTTGTGCACATAGTAGCCTTCTGGGTGGGCGGAGCCCAGTCCCTTCCTAGGGGGGGACACGGCCCTAGGCGTAGGATCGGCCGGTCCTACGACTTATATTCTGCTTGCCGCCGGGCATAGTAAGACCCCGCGAGGTGCAGTATGGCTTTCCGCGGATGTAGAATTCCCGCGAGGTGCCGTTTAGTATGTAGATGTGAGATGGATTTCTGTTCTGGATACTGGCCGGCATTTATATGATCAGTGTGGTGTCTTATCCTGCATATGCATGTGACAGTAGGGAGTTGTTGCTGGTTTGCCTGGGGCGTAAAACCCACCTCCCGATAGCTGTCTAGCATTTATGTTATCGGTATGGTGTCTTATCCTGCATATGCATGTGACAGTAGGGAGTTGTTGCTGGTTCGCCTGGGGCGTAAAACCCACCTCCTGATAGCTGTCTAGCATTTATGTTATCGGTATGGTGTCTTATCCTGCATATGCATGTGACAGTAGGGAGTTGTTGCTGGTTCGCCTGGGGCGTAAAACCCACCTCCCGACAGCTGTCTAGTGATGATTTACATATTGGTGTGGTGTCATATTCGATGTATGCATATGGCAGTAGGGAGTTGTTGCTGGTTCGCCTGGGGCGTAAAACCCACCTCCCGATAGCTGTCTTATTGATGATTCAGCCTATTGACACCTGATTTATATGATTCAGTACTATGACCTGTTGAGCATATTCATGAGTAGCATATATATTTACTTGATTATTCCATATATGCTTCAGATGAGTTGAGATTGATTGTGGTGATATTGATGACTTACTCCATATTCTCTATGTTGAGTTCATGTTCATCTTGTTATTGATCTTGAGATTTTACCACGAGCCATGATTATATCTTGTCTCATGTGCATAGTACTCTCTACTCCACTCACTGAGTATTTATATACTCACTCCCCAGTTTGGTGTTTTTGATTGCAGGGCAGGTATTGTATAGAGAGGAGCAGGGTTAGAGATTGCCTGCTAGCTGTGCCGCTCCATAGTATAGTATAGTATAATGTAAATAGAGGTTTATACCTTTTGGTGTATTATAAACCTTCTATTGTATATAGTGCATAGTTACAGTCATAGATCCTGTTGTGGATATGGGTTTGACCATGGATGGAATGGGAACCAGATTTTTATACAGATGAGTTATATGCCTGAGATAATGTATTAATATATATTGTCCAGGTTCATTATGTGACGGATTATGTGATTGCTGCTCTGACAGGTAGTGTGTTGTATGTATTGAGATAATCCTGACAGGTCACTATAGGAAAAGTGATCATTTTGTGCATGTATCATGCCAAATTTTTCAAGATCTATTGATGATTGATAGGTAGTAGGGTTCTACGCGGTGGCTGGTGGCCTTATGCCTACCCGCACCCTAGGACCGTCGCGGCGGCCCGCCGGGAACGGGGCGGGGGTCCTTTTTAGAAGATTTCTACTTATAATCTCTATTTTAGGAAAGAGAGTCCTACTGAAATTAGATAGAGGAATTCAACCAAAATTGTATAAGGGTGGACCTCACCATTATAAACAAGGTTATGTACCTAAATTTTTTAATCATCAATAAAAGAAAAGGAGACTTAAATCCTACTTTCGTAATTCTTCTATCTTCTTCTACCTATCTTTTGAGAGATCCGAGTTGAGCAGATTGAAGAAAATCTTCTTTCTCTCCGATCGAATCATTCCATCATTCATCTGCTTGTGTAAATCTAAAAGCAAGCAGTAGATGATCCAACGATGGATCGGCACAAAGAAAGGTGAATCCTTCTTTTGCGTGAAGGACACAACTACAATCTATGTGTGGTAGGCATTTTTATAGGAAAATATATGCTTCACTTTTTACCATGCAGCGCAAATTACTTTATTTGATTCGTCTTTCTCGCTCTGTATAAGTAGGATTTGACCATGAAATTAACCCTCACTCAAAACTAAAATAAAACAATTTCCATATTTTCTTAAGTGTTGCTTCCATCAGTTTTTGTATCAAGGAGATTGGAAGCATACAATTACATCGATTATTGGAATAGATGAGCATAGCAAAGTTATCTGCAGGCCGAGTCCCATTGTATAATTATGTGACCATGGCTATCAGGAGCATAGATATTAGTAGAGTTCCGCATTGTTCTTTATCATTACCACTCAATTACTAGGGTAAAATGATGAATATCTAGCAATCCAAAACAAATAATATGTACTCATGAAACAATTACAACATAAAGATGACAAATATTTTGCAAGCAATAAAACGAGGAGAGTTTTTCTATGGTAAGGGAAGGATAATGCCAGTGGATTTCATTGCCTTATGAACTAGGACACTGCATGCAGGTCAAAGGAACAGGATGGATTAGGTCTCAAGAACATTGAGAAGATGAATCAGGCCCTTCTTGCTAAGTGGGCATGGAAGTTCCTACATAGCACAAGTAATCCATAGTGGAAACAGACTAGTTATGCTTATCAACGAAGAAAGTTGGGCATGAGACCAAGGAAAAGAGATTAGCTTGCATACTTATTTGGAATTATGTTGCTTTTAAGGTTGGAAATGGGGAGAGCACCCGATTTTGGGAGGATGTGTGGTTTGATACCTTCCTTTTTTGCATTATTTTTGTAGAACGTTATGCTAAAGCTCTGAAACTGAATCCATTAGTGTCATCTAGGGGTGCAAATGGGTCAGATTGGACCGGGTCATGAGCGACCCCGACCAAACATGGTTCCTTGTTCGGGTCTTAATTTTGGACCCAAACTCAACCCAATAAAAAATTGGATCAAGTCGGGCCAGAATTTAAGAAACCGAGACTCGGTCCCGAAAATAGAATGAGTCCAATTTTAGAACCCAACCCGACCCAATGGATCTTTTAAAATGGGTTGGATTGAGTTTAATCGGATCAAGTTGGGTCGGGTCGCGGATTAACCTGACCCATTTGCACCCCTAGTGTCATCATAATGGAGTTGGAGGAGACTAGCTTCGAACATCCATATAAGGGGCCCGTCGAGTAGGCAAGAGATGATCCAATTGGGGATGCTCCATGACATCCTCACCCCTTTTAGACCCCCTCTAGAGTTCTGATGTGCTAGTTTGGAAACTTTCACAGAATGGTAGTATATTCACTGTTGAATCTTACAAATAAGTTTATTAATTTTGGTGCTTTTTTTTGGTACTACAGTAACTCACATCAATCTGGCGTGAGTTCTACCACCAGAGTCTAAAGAAATAAGAGTACATAAGGGTGGAGGAGCGAAGTCAGCCCCTATCCATAAAACCTCTTCCGAGTGGTGAGCAGCAAAAGAGGCGACCCAGTCTTTTACCAAGTTCGTCTCTCGATACACATGGGCCACCTGGAACGATCTGCAGCCAGCCACCAAGCTCTGGATATCCCTGAGTAGGGGGTGACCATCGCCCTGAGTTGGTGCTTTGAGGTGCCCATATTATCAAACCATTTGGAGGGCAGCAATGTCGGAAAAAGTGAAACTTCTTGCAAAAAAATATGATGAAATGTGAGCTCTGGTTGTTCATTGTGTGGTTCTACAATGGAGTCGGCAAATCACTTGTTCCTTAAGTATTATCCCTTTGCAAAAAGCTTATGGACCACCAAAAGGTACGCCAACGAACCTCCATGACCTCTAGACTGGTTGGAGAAAGAGAAATATCTGCTCCAAAAAGATTGAAGAGCAAACCATACTGTGGGAAATACTTCAGTCATTGGCACATCCCTCCTCTCACATTGTTCCATGGAAGCAAATATGCATAGCAGAAATGTCCGAACTCTAACTAGATTAGCGATGCACACATTCCTCAACATGATGGATTTGGATGTGGAGGGTGGTGATTGCAGACTTTGTTAGATCAGTTACCATTCAGTTTAATATTTAAAAGAGGTACCTCTGTTTAATGATGCCATTACCTTTTGAGGATGCTAGGGAAGTGAAACACTCCCATGTAGAGGAAGAGTCTTACTTAAAAGCCAGGTAAAATTTGTTGTTTGTGGTATAAAACTAAAAGTAAAAGTAATTAAGCAATAGAAAATAAAGAGAAAGGAAACACAAGAGAGTATGAGATACAAATGATCTATTTATTCTTTCTTGCTTTTCTCCTTCCGATATAAGACTACATATCATCTATTTATAGGCCAAAGGAGAAAGATCAAAGGCCATAAGATTAAAGGCTATAAATACATTAATTCATCATTAATGATGAAATTGGAGGGTTATAAGAAGTTGAATAGTCATGGATGAATTTAGATGAATATCCATCTAGAGATGAAAATGAAAAGTCAAGATTTTCTAACACTCCCCCTTGGATATTCATCTCTTAGGAATATGCCTCATTAAAACCTTACTAGGAAAAAATTCTGTGGAACAAAAATTCTAGTGAAGAAAAAAGAGTACAATATTCTTATTATATGCTTCTCAAACTGTCTCAATAAAAACCTTGCTAGGAAAACCCAATGGGATAAAACCTAGGCGAAGAAAAAAAGAGTACAGTGCGTATAAGCCTCCCCCTCATGTGAGCATATCAACAAATGGCTCTGAGTTGACACATACCAATCTTCTGTACTAGTTTCTCAAATGTTATTGCAGGCAATATTTTGGTGAATAAGTCTGCTAGGTTCTCACTTGAGTGAATCTGCCGAACATCTATTTCACCTTTCTTCTGGAGTTCATACGTGAAAAAGAATTTTGGTGAGATGTGCTTGGTTCTATCACCTTTAATATATCCTCTTTCTATTTGAGCAATACATGCACTATTATCCTCGTATATTATTGTTGACTTCTTGTTGATTGTTGGAAGATTACATTCTTCATAGATATGTTGAAGCAAAGATTTCAACCACACACATTCTCGACTTGCTTTATAAAATGCAAGTATCTCAGCATGATTGGAAGAAGTGGCAGCGATAGTTTGTTTTGTAGATCGCCAAGATATAGCAGTACCACCATATGTGAATAATTATCCTGTTTGTGATCGCCCTTTATGTGGGTCAGACAAATATCCAGCATCTGCATATCCAACCAGTTCCGGTTTTGGTTGCTTTGAATATAATAATCTCATATCAGTTGTTCCTCGAAGATAACGAAATATGTGTTTAACACCATTCCAATGTCTCCGTGTTGGTGCCGAACTATATCTTGCTAATAAATTAACAGAAAAAGCTATGTCCAGTCGCGTATAGTTAGCAAAATACATTAGTGCACCAATTGCACAGAGATACGGCACTTCAGGGCCAAGAATCTCTTCGTTATCTTCTCGAGGACGAAAATGATCCTTCTTTATATCACAAGATCAAACAACCATTGGGGCACTCAATGGATAAGCTTTATCCATATAAAAATATTTTAACACCTTTTCTATGTAATTAGATTGATGAACAAATATTCCATTTGATAAATGCTCGATCTGCAGGCCGAAACAAAATTTTGTCTTTCCAAGATATTTCATCTCAAATTCTCTATTTAAGTATATGACTGCTTCTGCAAGCTCTTCAGGAGTCCCGATGATGTTGAGATCATCAACATACACTGTAATAATAACAAACCCAGATTTTGATTTCTTTATAAAAATATATAGGCTAATAGCTTTGTTAACATATCCTTCCTTCAGGAGGTACGTACTAAGACGATTATACCACATTCGTCCAAATTGCTTCAATCCATACAAAGATTTTTGTAACTTGATTGAATACATTTTCTAAGATTTTGAACTACATGCTTCAGGCATTTTCAGTCCTTCAGAGACTTTCATATAAATATCATTATCAAGTGATCCATATAAATAAGCTGTGACCACATCCATAAGACGCATATGAAGTCCTTTAGAAATTGTCAGACTAATTAAAAATCTAAATGTAGTTGCATCCATTACAGGCGAATATGTCTCCTCATAATCAATTCCAGATCTCTGTGAGAAACTTTCTGCTACAAGTCGTGCTTTGTATCTGACAACCTCATTATTCTCATTCCTTTTCTGTACAAACACCCACTTGTAGCCAACAGGTTGTACATTTTCAGGCATTTGAACTACAGGTCCAAATACATTTCGCTTTGCAAGCGAGTTTAATTCGGCTTGGATTACGTCTTTCCATTTTGGCCAATCATTTCTATGTCAACATTCTTGAATGGACTTTGGTTCAAGATCCTCTCTTTCTTTTATTAAATCAGTAGCTACTGCATATGCAAATATTTCATCAACCACAACTTTATTTCGGTTCCATCTTTTTCCTGTAGTGACATAACTTATTGAATTTCTTCATTCTTAATATTTGCAATTCTTTCATTATTTTCAGGCGCCTAACACTCTTCTGGAGTTGTTCTTTAGTTATGTCTATTACTGGCTTTTGTGCCATAGCCTCTTCAGGAGAATCAAAAACTGAAGTAGTGCCAACTTGTTTATTTTGCTCCCGTCTCTTTCTTGAAATTTTTATCTTTTGAACTAAGAGGTCTACCACGCTTCTGGCATGCAAGAGACTCATTTGCTAATGTGTTAGTAGTTTGTTCCTTTGGAGCTTCAATTCGAGCAGAAGCATTTACAACTGGTATATGTGACTTGGTCACTTTCTTAGCATCAGTGAATGCATCTGGTAATTGATTTGCAACCTTTTGCAAATGAATAATTTTCTGAACTTCCAGTTCATACTGATTTGTACGAGAATCAAATTGAGATATTGATGATGCATTCCATAAGAGTTCCTGTTTTTCCAGCTTTTGTTTTTCTCCCCCTAATCCGGGGAATATTGTTTCATCAAATTGACAATCAACAAAACGTGCTGTAAAAAGATCTCCAGTTAATGGTTCAAGATATTTAATAATGGATAGAGATTCAAATCCAATATAAATTCCCAGTCTCCTTTGTGGACCCATCTTTGTGCGATGTGGTGGGGCAATTGGAACGTATACTGCACAACCAAAGATTCTTAGATGGGATATATCTGGTTCTTTGCTAGAAATAAGCTGTAATGGGGAGTATTTATGATGAGTAGTTGGCCTAGTTCGAATTAGTGCTGCAACATGTAATATAGCATTTTCCAAACAGAACTAGGCAACTTTGTTCGCATAAGTAATGGTCTAGCAATTAGCTGCAGGCGTTTAATCAGTGATTCTACCAGACCATTTTATGTATGCGTGTGGGCCACAGGATGCACAACAGTAATCCCTATTGACATGCAATAATCATTAAAAGCTTGGAATGTAACTCTCCTGCATTATCAAGATGAATTTTCTTGATTGTATAATCCGGAAATTGAGCTCTTAACCGAATTATTTGTGCAAGGAGTCTCGCAAATGCCACATTACGGGTGGATAATAGACTAACGTGTGACTAATGTGTTGAGGCATCTATCAATACCATAAAATATCGAAATGGTCCACATGATGGAATAATAGGCCCACATATATCCCCTTGAATTCATTCTAAAAACGTAGGAGATTCAATCTCAATTTTAGTTGGGGATGGCCTAGCAATCAATTTTTCTTGAGCACAAGCAACACATGATAATTCATTTGATAAAAGAATCTTCTGGTTCTTTAATAGGTGTCCATATGAATTTTCAATAATTCTTCTCATCATTATTGCACCTAGATGACCTAAGCGGTCATGCCAAAGAACAAAAGCCTTTGGATTGATTAACTTCTGATTAATCACAACATTGGATTCTATTGGATTGACATAAGTATAATATAATCCAGAGGAGAATGATGGCAAGTTTTCCACCATATGCTTCTTTTCAGAGATAAGCGATGTAATATAGAGATATTCTTTATCATTCTTATTTATGGTCTCAATATGATAACCATTTCGACGTATATCTCTAAAACTTAGTAGGTTCCCTTGGGATCTACTACAAAACAAGACATCACTTATTGATAATATTGTTGCTCCAGGAAACACCATACAGGCTCTCCCGGAGCCTTCAATTAGATTTGCAATACCATATACTGTATTAATATTTGCTTCAGCTAGTTTTAGTTGGAAAATATGCTTTACTTTTGAGAATGGTGTGTTGTTGCACTGTCTGCCAGACACAAATCACCATCATTGATTCCAAATGAATCCATATTCTTCAAAAAATAAAAAATAAAGTATGTATAAGCATTAAAGATGCATAAAACATAGAAGTTAACAATTAAGAAAATGGAGCACCATATATATTTTATTACAAAAGAGTTCATCACACTAAACTTAAAGATAACATGCTTCAAAGTAAAGTAGATTTCTAAAAGGAAAAACAAGATTTAATCATATTGAACATTTCTATCACCACTTAGATGTTCAAACTTTTCGTCAGCATTCTCAAAAAAATCAGAGACATCTAAATTGATGATGTTCAGTGGATCTTAATCTTCAACAAAATTTGTTTCTACACCATCCCCTTTTCCTTTCGGTGGAGCTTGGTAAAGATCAACAAGGTGTTTGGCCGTACGGCAGGTACATGACCAATGTCCTTTCATGCCACATCGATAGCAACACTTTCTTTATTTTTAGAGGAGATATGTGGTTTCTCCTCCTTGTTTGCTGATTTCTTAAAATTTATGTCGTGATGGCCTCTGCGATACCAATGGTTATTACGACCACAACCATTACCACAGCCATGACTACGTCCACAGCCACGTCCCTGACTATGACCACGATCGTGTCTATGATGAACAGATGATGCAGCATTCACTTCAGGGAATAGATCTGAACCAGTTGGTCGTGATTGATGATTTTTTATCAAAAGTTCATTATTTTGCTCAGCAACAAGTAGGCATGATATCAGCTTAGAATATCTTTTAAAACTCCACTCTCGATACTGCTGCTGTAGGAGCATATTCGAGGCATGAAAAGTAGAATATGTTTTTTCTAACATATTATATTCAGTAATTTTTTCTCCGCATAATTTTAACTGAGAGGTAATTCTGAATATTGAGGAATTATACTCGCTTACAGTTTTAAAATCCTGTAGTCGTAGGTGAATCCATTCGTAGTGGGCTTTTGGAAGGATCGTATATTTCTGATGATCATATCTCTCTTTCAAATTTGTCCAAAGGATATATGGATCTTTCACTGTAAGATATTCGGCTTTCAAGCTTTCATGGAGATGGTGGCGAAGGAAGATCATTGCTTTGGCGCGATCCTACAGGGATACGTCATTTCCTTCTTTTATAGTTTCTCCAAGATTCATTACGTCCAAATGGATCTCGGCATCAAGAGTCCATGACAAATAATTTTTGCCGGATATGTCAAGAGCTACAAATTCAAGCTTGGTGAGATTTGACATTATGAAATAAAAAGGAAGAAAAATATATTACCACAAATTAAGTGAAGACCCTTAGTTGGTTAGAGTCTCGTGCTGATAACGTGGTATAAAACTAAAAGTAATAAAGCAATAGAAAATAAAGAGAAAAGAAACACAAGAGAGTATGAGATACAAATGATCTATTTATTCTTTCTTGCTTTTCTCTTTCCGATACAAGACTACATATCATCTATTTATAGGCCAAAGGAGAAAGATCAAAGGCCATAAGATTAAAGGCCATAAATACATTAATTCATCATTAATGATGAAATTGGAGGGTTATGAAAAGTTGAATAGTCATGGATGAATTCAGATGAAGATGAAAAGTCAAGATTTTATAACAGTTTGTGATTTATAGTCATTTATCAAACAAGTTCTACCTTTGTAACTAGCTTATAACCACTACAAAAAAATCTTATCTTTTCTGGAGCTTTTTAGAGCCTATACCGACACTTATAAACATCGTTAATTTTTCCGCCGACGCTTTTCAAAGCATCGCAAAAGCGTCAGATAGGTAGGGGTGAAAAAAAATTGCCAATGTTTTTGTAAAGCATCGCTAAAGAGTCGGTTTTTAGCAACACTTTTAAGCGTCACTAAAAGCCGACACTCATAAGCGTCGGCCCAATAGCGACGCTTAAATGCGTCGGCCTTGAACATTTATTTTTTATAGCTGATATATTTTTATAAGGACGCTTTAAAGCATCGTTATAATTATTTTTAAAAAAAATAAAAAAGATTTTTTTTCAAAAATGTATGCACATTTTCTGCTGCACAGTTCTATAAAAAAATTATTTACTTCTCTGCGTGTTAATGGAGCATATGCTAATGACCCTCTGTCTCAGACTCATGAATTTGGATTCTTGTTATGTAACAGAATTCTACAAAAATTTTAATAGTCAATCCAACTCTATTGAATTACATCCACTATATCAATGAGAATCAAAAGTGGCGTACCGTTCTGGAGGGCAATGGTGGACTCCTGGGGGTTAATCGAGACGAGGATGCCCTCGTAGCGGATCTCGGCTTTGGAGGTGAGGCTGATGAGGCTGTGCATCGCCATTTTCTCCTAACCCTTATCTTGGCAACCAAACAGCAGGAAACATGTACGAAAACCTAAAAGCAATGCTAAGCCAATATCAAGCAAAACTTCATCTCCAACGGATCCTGGCACAAAAAAGACAAAAACAAAAGGAAAAGGGGCACGCGACCCAACCTGAGACCGGGGAGGGCACCACATCCTTCCTTGCTGCCTTCTTGTCGCGGCGGTCGGATCCACCAGGCGCCGGTCCTCGACGTGTGTTGCCGCAATGCTGGAGGGGGAGGAAGACGGAACCGATGGAGGGGTTGGAGAGCTCATCGGGCTCAAGATCCAAGTCAAGAAAAGCGGAAGATGGCGCGGACCTAGGAAGTAGGGAGAGCAGCGAAAGGAGAAAAGGAAGGAGAGAGGCAAATCTGCCGGTTGTATTTCTCGGAAGCAGGGTTGAGCCCTTAAAATAGGAAAAGAACCAACCCCAAACCATACCCCATCGGACATTAATGGCGCGAGATCCGGCGCATAAGCAGCCAGAACGTCGGAGCCATCTTTGGGTGCACCCCCTTCAATACTGTTAGCTCCGACTTAGAGAAGAAGGGATGGGGTTCCCGACGGCGGAGGAGGAGGGGGAGCTCAGTGCGGTCGAGGGATTGGAGAAGGGGTGTTGCAGGTGGAGAACGCCTCTCTCCACGCACCCACGACACCGCACTCGAAATACATTGGGGAATTTGGACTTGGGACGTGCTTCTCGCGCACCGGCATTACCTCAGCGGCTGCCATTGCCGGGCACTGCTCGCTAGGATGCTTCGCTAGGGAGGGGGGAGATGGGTTACGGATTGGGAGAGGTTAGAAATTTATTAGGTTGGGGAGTGGGGAAGGTTTGGTTGGAAGTGGCTTCCGATAATGCTTTCTAAAGCGTCGTCGCACTTCCACGAGAGGGGATATGGTTGTGGTACCTCCGACGATGCTTTAGAGAGCGTCATCTTAGCCTAGCAGGGTGGAATGGCCTTCGACGACGCTTTAGAAAGTGTCATCTTAGCTTAGCAGGCCGTCGTCGACGCTTTTAGAAAGCATCGTGTCATCTCAGCCTAGGCTTCCAACAATGCTTCTAGAAAACGTCGAGTTAGCTAGGCTAGTTTGGGCTTCGGACGATGCTCATAAGCGTCGTCGGAGGCTTAGGATTCCCACGGCGCTTACCAGTGTTGTCTAATCTGGATTCCTCCTGACGCTACTAAGAAGCGTCGGCAAATTTTGGCACAGTGATCAAATTGTCAACGCTTCTCTTTTGCCTCGACAATTAAGAGTCGAAAAAAGTCATTTTTGCTGTAGTGAACATAAATATAGTTTATTATAGTTAACTTTAAATTAGGCCACTTTGGAAGATTGTGGGAAGCTTCTATGGGCTCGTTTGGTCTGCGGGAAGCATTTTTTCTTCTAGAAATATGATTCCTATAAAATAGATTCCTAGCAAGAGGATGCCTGAAAAAGTACTTTTGGTATGTTTGATTGACCATGAGAAAGTGACAGATTTTCAGAGTGCTTATGTTTGGTTGACCATCCACTTTCCTGAAAAAGTTATGTGTAATTTCTATTATACCCTTAATAAAAATTAGGTCTTTAATGTTTCTTTAATGTTAAAGGGCCTTTTTGGAAAAAAATAAAAAATAAAAATAACTTTTCCATGTTTCTCATGGAAAAGACTTTTCCATGAAATGTGGGAATCATATTTCCATGGGAATATAACTTTTCCATCTCTCTCTTTTAAAAACTCCAATCAAACAAGAGATATCTCATTACTTTCCGTTAACCACACTTTCCCCCCTTCTTTTTCCGTGAACCAAACGAGCCCTATAAGTTCAAAGGAGATGGGCATCAAAATGATGGCAATGAATGAAATATGAGAGTATAACAATGTTATAAATTAGTTGCTCCAATTTTTTTTTCAAGTGTCAATAAGAATGAGATAGGGTCGCTTGGACCTACGCCTCTCCCGACTCTATGGTCGCTATTGAACTCTAAAAAGCAACTAGGATCCTCTGCAGTGCGCGAGCTGCACTGCAAAATGCTATGTAGCCCTCTATAGCCTAGATAAGAAAATGGATGACTATCAAATAATTTGCACCATATATGACATAGTACACGCTCATGGACCATCTTGTTTGGTGGGCCTCCATCTTCTGATGGCAGACATCAAGCACTACAAAGCACTTTGCTGTGGGGCCCATGCACCATAGCGGATCCGTGCTCAATAGATCCTTCTCTCAAAAAGCATGAAAATCTTATACCATGGCAAGTGACGCAATGAAGGTGGAGGACCACCTAGAATAGTTATATAAGTACTCCTAAGAGGCATCTCAATTCTTCTGTGGACTATTCTTTGGTGCAATCTAAGACTACATGCTTTGGAAAGTTTTAAAATAGGCACCAGAACTTCACAACATAGAGGAAAGGGAGAAAGCCCTTCTCCACTTTAACTTTCTACTGTTCCTCATCTCCTTATTTTCCTTTAGCTATTGACTTTCATGTCTCTCAGGATTCTTTCTTACTATGATTTTCTGAAAGGTGATTGTGGAAGGTTTATGCATAGGTCCTCTTCTTCTTCTTCATTCTTCTTCTTTGGTACGGCTCACACCCAATGCGGCCAATAAGACCAGAAAATAAAAAGCTACAAAAAGACTTTGATGCAGACTCGTGATCCACCCAGATAAAACCAGGTAGGAGCCACACTCCCCCATAGATTCTCTTTTTGATGGCACCATAATGAATTGGCTTAAACAATAGACGTTTAGATACTGGGCCAACCTAAGCATATGAAAGTTATTTAAGTTTTAAATGCCCAAAGAAGTTACTATACGAAGTGAATGACCAATAATGGATTTGTAATCAAAGAAAAAAAGAGGACATCACCTTGAACTAATCTGGTCTCTTAAACATTGCAAAAAACCTAGAGTCTTATAACACCACAAGAACCTGCCACTCTTTATGGTTCCTTGATAGCACACCTTACCCAGGCTTAGCATCAAGGAAGAGGACAGAATTGATAAGACCAGTCAAATGTACACATATCTGATGGGGCCTCTCTCTGTCTCTCTCTTCCTCCCTCCCTCCACCCTCCCCTCTTGCTCAAACTTTTATATAAACTAGGCTAGGCCTGCCATCAGACCCACCCTGCCTTGCTGCTTTGCTCTTCTGTTCTCTCCTCCTTACTTGGCTTTTAATACCAACCCTCAGCTCTCCACAATGGAAGCCTTCTCATACGAGCAGCACCAAGGACCTTTCTTTCTAGACTCTCCTATCCTTCCATCCACCCTCTTTGAGATGCCCCTTCCCACACAGCAAGTTGGAGAGATGAACAATAACTCCCCTTCTTGCTTCCCCTACTGCTTCTCACCTGAAGCCATCCTAGGGGTCTCATCAGTTGATACCAGAGCCTATGAGAGCAGCAGCTCTCTTGACACTGCCGCAAAAGCTCCTTCACTTGAGAGTCAGGTTGCTCCTCCACCAGTGGTAATGGAATCCCATGATGAGAAGGTTCCCAAACACCATGGCTCCATGGGGAAGAAAACAAAGAATGGAGGCAAGACTTGCTTGAGTTCAGGTCACTCCAAAGTAAGGACAGCAGAAATCGTTGACCATGCAAAAAAAAAGATTTCTGTCTTTCGAGTGGTTGGCAGGTCCTGTTTTCAAATATTTCATTTTTCTTTGCTAAGTGATGTTTCATGTTGTTAGAGTGCGAAGGAAAGCAAGAGTGGGAAGCAGAGAAAACGCAATGGTGAGTTGAAGGGAAAAGAGGAGAAGAAGCCCAAATGTGATGATTCCAAAGCCACAGAGGCTGGTGAAGAGCTCCCTGCAGGGTACATTCATGTAAGAGCAAGGAGAGGTCAAGCAACAGACAGCCACAGCCTTGCGGAAAGGGTACCACTCCTGCACACTTGAATGCACCCTTTTGCTATTGTGACCAAAATGATCTGTAACTCATAGCTTCAAAACATGTCATTGGGGTTTTCAGGTCAGAAGGGAGAAGATAAGTGAGAGGATGAAGATGCTGCAAGGTCTTGTTCCTGGCTGTGATAAGGTGAAGCTTCTCTCTATATTGTGCCACTTTGTATACAACTACAAGGATTAGATTTATAGACATTTTACTGAACCATTGCTAATGGTTTTGATTTGTAGGCTACTGGAAAGGCCCTAATGCTGGATGAGATAATTAACTATGTGCAATCTTTGCAGCACCAAGTTGAGGTAGAAGTGATAAATTTATAGTCTCCCTCCTTATTTGGCAGATCTGAAGTGATTCTAATGCAGCATATTTATTGCAAGTGCAGTTTCTTTCCATGAGGCTTGCTTCCACAAATCCCCTGTTATATGACTTTGGGGTGGATCTTGATGACTACATGAATAAATCAGAGGCAGGATAAAAATCCAAAATTTATTTTATATGTCTTTGTTTGTAGTTCCTTGTTATGCATTGATTTCCGTGCATGGTATCTGATATTGGTGGATTTGTAACAAAAAATTCAGAAAATGGGGAGCATACCTCTTCAAGTGCCACTTGTGAACCAAACCACTCACATTCAGCCTACAGCTTTTGAGAATGCTACAAATAGCTACCAAATGATGCATCCTTCTATGCCTCTTTCACTACATTGCCAGGGACCCACTGCCTTTCCTCAGGTCTTTATTCTGTTTAAAGGATCATTTATTTTGAAACATAAAGTTCTTAACAAGTTATCCAAATATATGTCCTTTGTTACTAAATAAAGCACTTCTTTTGCAGGATGGTGGCAGTCTTATGATCCAAGTGGGAGAACAAAGACAACAAATTCTCAATCAATTTGAGTTCAACAATATGAGCTCTTTTCAGTAGATAAACAATAGCCTTTGATACTCTTGGTAAGCATAAGAAATATGCCTTAAGGCCAAATCCATGGTGCTTCCTTATATTCTCTTTATCTTACCTCAAGTGTGCTTCTCTTCTCATGTTTTCCATGTTCTTGTAACTGCAGCATGAAGAGAAACAGTACTGTGGCCAGTTGGAGACATAGCAGTACAAGAGACCCAGATGGACAGCTCTCTCGTTGCTCTTGAGATGGTTTTTGCCCACAATGCCTTGCTCCTCATTCCATGTCAATAAGAGCTTCCTTCCAGAGTTTGCACTAAATTTGTGATACAAGGGCAAAGCCAGGGCATGGAAAAGCTGACAATGTTGAGACTGTATCTCCAATAGATTCATGCACAATACCAAGAGGCTATTCCTGGATGTTAAACTTAAAAAGAATAATAAGAAAAATTAAAAAGTTGTTTTTTTTTTATTTTTGTAATATTCTCAGTTTTACACAGAGAGAGAGGGGGGGGAGAGAGCTGAAGGATCCTTGTATCACAGGAAGCTGATAAGACTGGGCACTGAGATAAGATTTCTTTGCTGCTTTTTTGGACTTTTTTTTCCGAAAATTCATGCGTATTTGTATAATCTTCAATATACTGTTATTGTTGCTATTTAAGTTGTGGATCTGAGCAAAATATACTGAGTGTATGATTGTAGACAAGGCATCTTAGTGGAAAATATATGCTTCACTTTTTACTAGGCACAATGTTTGTCCTTGACCATGACAATTCTCACCAAAACTATAGAGAACTGAAGAATTTTATGTCTATTTTTATCTAATGCATTTGCAGTCATTAGTTTTTTTTTTTTTTTGGTATTCAGGAGATTGGAGGCATACAACCATGTGAAAAACAAATAGTCTGAAAAAATAACAGAATTTCTCTTTTTTTGTTCAC
Source organism: Phoenix dactylifera (assembly GCF_051530095.1). Taxonomy (NCBI): domain Eukaryota; kingdom Viridiplantae; phylum Streptophyta; class Magnoliopsida; order Arecales; family Arecaceae; genus Phoenix; species Phoenix dactylifera. The sequence goes on along the minus strand of NC_143193.1, from coordinate 1,484,552 downwards.
AGCCTTTATATTAAGTGCATCAATTTTGGAGTATTCATTTGTAATAACCTAGGACCTCACTTAAGAAAAGTTAGCCGAAAATTATTTTTTTAAGTTCGTTAGTTCTGTATAAGTACCCAAAATATTCTCAATAAATAACTGATGTGGGATTAAACACACGACCGCAGGTTCTCACAACTCTCTCGTTCAAGCTCTGACGTCCTCGTCAGGCTAAAGATTTAAGTCGATTCAAATCTAATCATAAACATTACAATTGGATTGTGGTCATCCTCTATGAACCCGTGCTGTAGTGTTTTCTAGTCCATATAGGCTATAGGCCAAGTTCGCTTTGATATCATTTGTCACATCCCATGACCTCATCCAAAAAGACTAGCCGAAAGGTATTTTTTTTGGTTCCTTTGTTCTGTAAGTACCTAAAATCTTCTTGGTGAATAACCGATGTGAGACTTAACACGACCATTTTAACTGTGCATACTTTAGTCGTTGCAGAGCTCATCGGATGCTTCACCAGAATCTTAGCTTAAAAGCTATAAATATTCATAGTATCACCACATTTCCTTGCAATGCAGATGTCATTAAATCTCTTAATCATCATCGATCATCACATGTGGCCATAGTTAGCAGAATTAAGTCTCTCTCTCAGCGACATGATTAAAAACGATTTGCTATGATGTATGCATATTTTATAAATATCAAAGGTCACCAATTAGTTACTTGCATGAAATTTTATGTTGACAACAATTAGATTCTTTAGCAAGATGATTGATTAAGTTAATCCATACGAACAGATAAAACTCTGTCCCTTATTAAGTATGGTAGTCTTTCTTGATTCAGAAGAAGAAAGGTAGCATCTTGTCACCAGTTTAGCCGACTGGCTCTGCAATAACCTTGATTCTCTTGAAGACTGTAATTGTAGCATGTCAAATGGCCAGATCAGCTTAATCTTAGCCTAACATGCGTTAATGAAATGACCTAGATCTATGATGAATTGCAAGCTTCTCTATATCAACTTCATAAAAGAATCTGAGAGAATGAAAATGGTTAGACACCTTGTATTAAAAACTGTTCTCACTTCTGAATCTTTGACTCCCGACACTGACCAAGCAATCCAACCTATCAGATAAAGATGACATGGTTAGACTACCTTCGGTAGATTATCCAAACTGCAATGTGCTTGCTTTTGCATGCTTTTTAGGGTTGTCGAAGGAACGACCATGAGCTAAATTTTAGAACAAATATCAATAGACTCTGAGGCTGATCATGTCTCTAAGTAGGTTGCTGAATCAAAGCACCTAAGGAGTTGAAAAGAGAGAGCAGACGATTTTCTCTATCAATAAATTTAATTAGATCCTAGGCAGACTATTATTTAGCACTCATTTGGTTTGTTGGAAAAACATCTCTCTTTTTTTTTTTTTCTAAAATGGGCATTTCATACATTGCGAGTATGGATACATCTAATAATATCAGAAAACAATAAGTCAATATATATATATATATATATATATATATATATATATATATATATATATATATATATATATATATATATATATATATATATATATATATATATATATATATATAGAGAGAGAGAGAGAGAGAGAGAGAGAGAGAGAGAGAGAGAGAGAGAGAGAGAGAGAGAGAGAGGTGTGTGTGTATTTTGTTGACTATACTTTCCCGTTCTCCTCCCGCGGACCAAATGAGTCGTCTCATCCGTAACATGACTAACATCTCTCTCGTCCTTTTTATTTGTTTGGTTAACTTGGCCCCACTAGGCCTATATGAGACCGAAAGTATGGCTCTCGAACCACCTCTTGAGGAATCAAAACACAAAGTTTCACATTCATGAATCATATTTTTTTGGGTAATTGACTTTCCCATCCCTCTAAAGACTCCACTGTAACAAAAAGTCCTATTTTTTTCTTCTTTTTCTTTTCTTGATGTAAGGGAGGTCAAAAACCAGTTCCGACGGCAAGAGTTCATCGAGCCTCTGGGGCTGTTTCCAGGTGTTCGGACACTTGGAACCATGACATGGTGGTCTCCATCTTTACGGCTTCCATCCCATTTAATTCTGGGGAACCAAGAGATAAGGAAGGCTTAGGTGGTTGGCTAGCTCCGCTCCTCGGCGGGGCCCTGCCGACATGGGGCGGTGCCGGCTAGGCTCCGGTTACTGGGCCCCAAACTGGCCGAGGAGGAACATCTCCGCATGGAGCCGGCCATGGCTTTGTCTCTCTCTCTCTCTCTCTCTCTCTGAAAGAGAGAGTTAGAAAGACAAAAGCTTGAAGCCATGTGAGATAGAAGCTGACAATGGATCCAATGTTAGCTATGTCCACATCTAAGCATGGGCTGCACCCCCCCCCCCCCCCCCCCCCCCCCTCTCTCTCTCTGTGTCTGTGTCTGTGTGTGTGTGTGTGTGAGGAGCTCTCCAACTCAGGCCTTATAGGTCTGGACCTCCCTGGTGCTAATGGTATAACAGCCATTGCAAAGGTTCAGAGGATCCAATTAGCTGTACTTTTGGCATGGTGCATGCATAAGGATTGGATCATTAACCTGAAATTTTGCACCCTGCCTGCATATCGATTCGATAGCAATCATGAACTTTGATGCATGGAAGTGATCTTACCAATTCAAGTTGTTTGCTAAATCTGGTAGATGCATTCCCTTTTTTTTTTTGTCCTCATGGATTTACTATAAGATATTTACTATGAAGAGGTGTAGATATAAGACCAAGAAAGGAGGATACGTGAAAGAAGTCCACCTTATATGAGATGAAGTAGGCTTGTGGAGCTGAAAAATAAGAAGTGGAGACACATATGGACCCAACCATTACGGTAGGGTTGGGTGCTGACAGTAGAAATATTGATAAATAATAGTTTTAGATTCATTTTTTTTTTGTCGGATCAAAAATAATAATCAACCCTGCGTATAATGTCATAATATGTCTTACGTGGTGTGTTTGTCATTTCTCATTTTACCTATTAATAAAAGTTTTTATTTTCGGATCGGTAGCTGGTGGTATTATCTATCATTTCTATTACAAAGTTAAAAAAAAAAGCCGGATAGGATTTATTATCAAGATTATAAGCTTAGTTGAATCCTATCTATGTCAAGTAAACTAGGGCTTGTCCTGTTGCCTGTTGGTCACATCTGTATTTCATACTTAGAGATTTTAAGTCTTGGATAGTGCATCTTCAAATTTTTTTTTGAAAAAAAACAACGAGGATCTTAATTATATATGGTTTAGGCATTACTATATTAAACAATCATTGGTTCTTAATGGACAAAAATCTCGTCCCATAAACACATCTCCATCTGCTTATGAGTGACCCACTATCCCCTTAATGAAAGGAGAAAGAGACACCAAGCAAGGACAAGATGGATGGTTTTGGACAAGCATCAAAGATGGGTGCAAGAGGAACCTAAAATTCTACAGGAAAAAGTTAGACAATGACATAAGATCCATTGAACTCTTAGACTTTTTCTATACTTGATGAGTCATGAATGAGTGCATTAGTATGAGCCAAGACAAAAATCATGGTAAGATTACAACCGGCACATATTTGCATTTCGTTATCTGCGAGAAACTCTTGATATTTTTTTCAGAGTAATTGTCATGAAACCTGTATTTCGATTACATTTTGAACATGTGACATGGGTGATAAGTTTCAATTCATAGCAAGTATGCAATTGCATCTGCTTGTTGGAAAGCTTGCCTGCCTTGATTTATAAAGAGGTAAGATTCCTTGATGATTGACATAAAGCCAATACAAAACTATTTGTGACTTAGGCTGGTCAATAATGACACAGTATTGTAGGAGCAGGGTAGGCCTAAAATATATTGTTTCTTGATCCTCTTATAAAATGTGTCATGAGAGATCAAGGATTCAGAATTTGGATGCCAAATGCTCAAGACACACATTCCTTCTTTGGCTGAAGGAGTTGTGGCACATATTTAAGTGGCTCAACCATTAGCTCATCAAGTCAAGCAATAACCCTCAATCAAGTCGAACTTGTTAAAGTTAATGTATTCGATTGAGCCTATTCAGATGTGGCCCACAACAACACACATCAAGATTTATTTTAGTTATTTTAATTTGATCTGCAACTCATTTGAGAGTGTTTGTGAGGTCCTCCCCATCAGGAATACTCGAAGTTGGGTTTGAAAAATCAAAGTGCTGCTCGTGGACGACGAGGAGCATATTCAGATCTTCTTCTTACAATTGCAGTCAGACTGGTTCCAGAGATCATAAAGGTATCAATAGCTTGATCTTCATGCAAGTTTTATTGCCCCATACATTTTAATAAAATCCATGCTACAAGCTATGATGCCACGGTGTATCCGAGCCAAGCATAACATGATATATTGGAGCAATTGAATCCATTCTGTCAAAATTTTCAGGGTGAAGTACAGTTCTTCTTTTGGAAATTTCATTGATTATCCCTATTCAAGCTCCACTATTGAATTGGATAGCTTTATAAATTGGCTTATGACCATGTACATGGGCAGCAACCATGATAACAGTGACCTTAAGTGCTCAAATTATGGAGTGCTGCAGAATTCTTTTTGAGTATAACAAAGCCCATTATCATACAAGCTAAAACTGTTCAATTGGGTCCCCATACATCACAACATGGAGGTCAGAACTCAAATGGTACAGTTCTTTTTGTCTAAAGCCTCAACCTACATTGCATTTGGTGCAAAAGTTCACATGTAGGCCAGTGACATAAGCCAAAATCTTTAAAGTTTGCATGGGCCTGGCTGCTCAGGGATGCCTCTGAACACTGTTCTCAAGGTGGATATGTGTTGAATTGCAGACAAAGTACCCTGTGGATGCACCATGCCCTTTTGTTCCCCCTCTGAATGCTCAGTAGAGAAGGGTGGTGGCCATTTGGCCAAATTGTTCTCAGATGGGGTGGCAGGAGTGCTATCGCCGATCGATCGATGCCCTAGATCATCGAACAATTTAGGGATGGTCCGGCGTACCAATTGTTGCTCCTGCCTCCATGAAAGGACCAAGTAATATGGTCAGAATTTGATCACAGAGTATGGTTTTGGTTACAATATATTTGACAAATACTTTTTCCTCCTTGCTAAGACAAGCAATGCATGTGCATGCTGAGCATTTGCCTGTAGTGGTTTGGTTGAGTTGGGGGCTTTCAAGTCTTTATGGTGATAGCTACATTTTGTCAGGAAAGATGGCCCTGCATGCCATGTTGATTACTTCAGAAGACCCCACTCTCTAGAGAAGTTCAAAGGAAAAAAAAGGAAAACAAAGAAGGTCGACTTTGTTTCCTCAAAGCCCCCACCTCCGTTTTCTTAAGGTCAATTTTGACAGCTCAGTCCTGGATGAAGGCAGAAGAGGAGGGGCCGGATTTGTAATCAGGGGTCCAAGCTCCAGCATGGTGGCAGCAGGGGGTTGTCAGATCTTCGGCACATCGGTTCCAGGGGCAAAACTCCAGACGGCTTGGATGGAAATGCGGTATACGCGGCGTGTACTTCAGACGAGCTCCATCCTCTTGGAGGGCGATTTGGCCACAGTAATCAGCTGGGTCCGAAAGAGCACACACAACGATGGAAAAGTTCATTCTTTGCTCCGTGATATATGGTTGATGATAAGGAAGGGTATTACTTTTCAGACTATGCATGTATATCGTGAAGCTAATGAGGCGGCGGACTGGGTAGCGGCGTATGTCACGAGCCAGTCAGGAAGCACCCTATGGGTTGGGGAGGATGACTTGTCTGGTATACTTCGGAATCTTTTGTCTGCAGATTCTACTGGGTGTATTCGTATCCGTGTTATATAAAATGCCCATTTCAGTTAAAATAAAAAAGAAAACAAGAAAACAAGAAGGCGAATAGGAAGAAGGAAAGAAGAGTTTGTCATTCCATGCAAATTGTAGGCGCAATCTCGGTCCTATAACTGTCATGAAGATTGATTTAATATTCTGACTGAGCCATGATTTCAACATGTCGGCCTTCGGATCCTTTCCCTACATAATATAAGAACCATCATTTATATCACAGATTCAATACATAAATGTAATCTTGCTAGGTCGATGAGCATTAATTAGAGGTTTATTCTCCGATTGGTGATTTTGATCTGAAATCATGTAAGGTTTATGTAGATCATCTTTGTATAGAACATAGATTTGCGGTTAATACAATTAGAACTTTTTTATTCCTTTTCTTAGATGTTGGATAAATTTGCCACCGAAAAAATAAGATGTTGGGTAAGGGTGTTTACCGATTTACTTGAAAAGTTTTTTGTTTTTTCATTCCAAAAGTAATTAAATTGCGATAGAAGAAAAATTCTAAAAAAATATTATTTTTTATTTCAAATTAAATTCTAAAGCTTAGTTGTGTTCGAAAACTTTGCAGCCCAAAGATTTCCAAGCTGGGTTTGAATGGACACTTGATTTGAGCTCGACACAGCTTGACAAACAAGCCATATTAGGTCTCGGGCCAGAAGCTTTAGGCCGAGAACGGGCCCAAATTTTCTCGCTGGAGATGGATTCAGGCCTAGGCCCAGCCCAGCCAGTTTACATGCCTAATTCTATGTATTTTAAATTTAATAGAAGGCTCTGGATATGCTTTCTGTTTATAATCAAGATACTCAATTGATTCCTCCAGGTATGAGGAAGAGATCTTATTTTATTATGAATGTTGATCTTCTAAACATGGAAGATTAATTTATGAATTGTATACATTTGAATGACGATAATAGAGTTTGTAGAAGCATGCTAGATCTGCTATTGAACATCTTCTGTTGTTCGATATTTGGAAGCTGGCGGATACCTCCACCTCACTTGTTGCAAATCATGCCTATAGGGAAGCCAACAATGCAACAGATTGGTTGGTCTCTTTTATTACCGATTATTCTGGTAACATTTTATAAACGTCGTATGCTAGTACTTTTGTTTAGTTTAGAGGTGTTATGTTTTCTGACTTTATTATACTTTCTGACGTATATAAGCCATCCAAATTTATCAAAAAAAAAAAATCATTTTAGTGGACTCGACCTTAACAATTAAATAGCAAACTAAGATCCAAATAGCTGATGCTAAATTTATGAGACAAGGTCTATGATTCATGATTGACATATTATGGATTATGGAGTATGCTTAAGAACTAAAAGCTTTTGAATATTTGATGAAGACAAGCAGATACATAAAAAAAGTAGACATAAGAAAGAACAATTGTTGCAGGACATAGGTCCCAAGAAGCTCATGACATGCACAAGGACAGAATGGAGTTATAGGAACAGCTCTTAGTTTTTGCATGGATCAAGCCTTTGCCTCAGACTAGTAGTTTTGCTGGAATTTCATATATGCTGTGCTTACATCCATATTACAGGGGTTTTTGATACGGATGGTTTTGGGTTCAAAGGTTTGACCTGTATCCACCCATCTAATTATATGTTAAAAGTGTAGACATGAAATTATATGTTATTTATATGGATAAAATTTTATGTTAATGTTTATAAAATATTATATATAGCAACATATTAATTAGACATGAAATTAATGGATCAACATTGCTTGATATATTAACTAGGCTTGTGCTATGTTAATTGTATAATGTGGAGTTTAAGCAAGTTAATCAGGTCATTTGTGACCCGATCTGACCCATTAATCGTGGGTTAGATGGGTCAGAACAAGTTAGTTTTGGATTGGAATTATTGATCTTTTTATTACATATCCTGTGTTTGGGTTTATAGTTTTTTCAAAACAACAATGTCTCAACCTAGCACAAACTCGACCCAACCTAATCTATTGCCGCTACCCGGACTCGATATCTTGGCATAAGCTCGACCCAACCTAAGTTAGTCCTTGCTAATTCAACGAGCACCCAAGTCGATCATCTCATCTGTGACCCAACCCAACCCATTAATCAAGTAGGTTGGATCGGGTCATGTTACTATTTAATAAAAAGTTAGTTTCAGGTTGGAGTAATTGATTCTTTCAGTACATGTCTTAGGTTTGGTTCTGGCAGTTTTCTCAACATATTAACATCTCAACCCAGCACAAACTTGACCCAATCCAATCTTTTACTGCTATCCCCACTTGACATCTTGGCATAAGCTTGGCCAAGCCTAAGTTAGTCCTTGGAAATTTGACAAGTGCCCAAACAAAACTTTGCAAATCTAATAATTGGCATAGGTTAGTTGAGAATTTAATTTGAACAAGCTAAGGATGGGCCACATCCTGAACTGCAACAACTTCCACTGTGCAATTCTTTGGTGGTTTCTACATAGGACCATGAAAATGAATTAGGATACTGTGGATATTAAGCCCCTCAAAAAGAGTGAATTTGAGTTTCCAAGAAAAATCTTTGTAGATTTTTTATTGGCTTTGAGTATGGTTTCTTCTGGAGCATGGTCCAAAATTATTTGTATCAGCCTCGTGTCAAATGTTCGATGATAAATTTTCCATATTGCAAAAACATATTAAATTTTAATAAAAAATTACATACCTAAGGTATTGGATTTCTAACTTTTCATATCAAAACTAAGCTAGTATAATTTTCAACAACCGCATCTTCTTCTCGTTGATAGATATTTTCTATCTCCACTTGCGATTTGCTTTACCCTACTTTTATATATATATATATATATATATATATATATATATATATATATATATATATATATCCTATGCCTTCAACAACTAGATTATTCAAGTATTTTTTTTTTTAATCTGAGGAGATGGAATATTTGAGTAATTTGAGTAAAAGAGTAGTAAATACAGTGGTTAAAAATGTCTTTTTTATTTTTTTATTTTTTTTTTTTTTGTAGTAAACATGTAAAGGTATTTAGACCAGAGAATCCAGCACCTAAATCCTGATTACCTCCGCACCCCCACTTTTTTAGAACACAACCGGGAATAAAACAAACCCACACCAAGAAAACCCACGGTCGCACCCACAGATATGGATAAGGATAATTAAAAAAATAAAAACCCCATCTCCATCTCCATCTCCATCTCCGATTCTCCATCTCCATCTCCATCTCTCCTACCTTCCCTCGCCACTGACACTGTGAGCTCTCCCCCACCTCTTTTCCCAATCTGTTTCCCCTTTTCGCTTCCCCGTTTCTCCCGCTCCCTATCCAAAGCTCGAATGGCGGACCCCCAGCCGCCGGAGGCCCCCAACAACGGCACCGCCTCCACCGCCGCCGCCGACCCCCCCGCCGCTGCCGCGGCCTTTGCCGCTGCCGCTGCCGCTGCTGCCTCCGCCGCTGGTGGCGAAACCCTCGTCCCGGGCTCCAAGCGGCAGCGCCGCCCCAGCGTCCGGCTCGGCGACATCGGCGGGCAACCCGCTGCCATCCCCTCCGAGCCCCACCCCCGCCGCGGCAAGCAGTGGAAGATCTCTTCCTCCGCCTCCGCCGCCGGCGACCACCACCCCCGCCTCCCCCCGCCGCCCAGGGACCCCTCTAAGCCCTTCTCCAAGACCCGCCCCCTCACCACCCTCGGCCCTGGCGAGACCCGCGACTCCCCCGCCGAGGACCGAGTCCTCCTCCCCGTCGACGAGAACCTGGAGCCCCTCGCCGTCGCGATCCGCCGGGGGGTGCGAGACGCCAAGGCCCGGCGGGCCATCGCGAGGCGGGCGAGGTCGGTTTGGACCTCCAAGGTCGACGAGGGAACGGACGCCCTCGACCTGAAGTCGAGCGGCGGGGATGACGGAGGAGAAGAGGGATACCGGGAGTTCGACGACCTCCGGCGGGAGGACTCCGAGAGCCCGAGAGCGGCGGTGGGGGTTAGGGTTAGGGTTTCCGACAGCAGGGATATAGGTCCGGCCACTGATGCCGCGGAAGGGGATTTGCCGTCGGAGACCCACGATGGGGATTGGGACAACCAGAATGGACGGTGCGGATGGCACGAGGACGGCGGAGTCCGGTCGTGGCTGAACCGGTTGGGGCTCGGCCGGTATGCACCGGTGTTCGAGATCCATGAGGTGGATGATGAGGTGCTACCGTTCCTGACTCTTGAAGACTTGAAGGACATGGGGATCAATGCGGTGGGGTCAAGAAGGAAGATGTACTGCGCCATCCAGAAGCTCAAGGGCTTCTTGTGAGAGTTTCTGTCAAGAATGTTGTTGAAAAGGAAAAAGAGAAGTTTCAAAACTGGCGGCGAGATGGGAATTGCAAGCCTGAAATGGTTGGTTGGTGTTCCTCTGTTTTGTACAAATCCACTCAATATAAGTTTTTCTTAATTTAATACTGTCACTTGCTTTAACATATGATATTTTGTTGAATATTTTGAATGTGTCTGCTTTTGTTGTCTGGTCAAATTGTTGAAATAGCTGGCCTTGGTAGATAATGTGCGAAGTTGCAGCAGATATTTTATGAACAAAAGCAAATTTAGTAGAGAAGTGGAGGAGGAAGAAGAGACTGGTTTAACTTGTACTTGAAGTTAGAACCAGTTAATCACTGGAGTAGTGTGAAATTCGATAGACATCATTTTATGTAATAGTGCTTTCTTTTTAACTTAGCTATACATGATTTCAGGAGTTGATTCTGATCTCAAAACCCTTAGCCTGTCTCTTAACATCAATAGTGGATGCCGCTTTGGATTCCAAACTTTGTGTTTCAGAACTTTTGGAATGGGTTTTTTTTCCGTTCTTGCTCATTGTACCCTTCATGCTTCATGAACATGATACTGGCTTGATATGGGCAATAAAAAAGAAGCTCGTAGACATGCATACAAATAGGTTCAAGGGAGGTGCAAGTTAGGGGGAATATTGAACTACGTTGCCGCTGAATTTTTTTTATCTCATGCTTGTTTGACAGGCATCTCGCTCTAGGATTTGCATTCATCTTTCAACTCTTCATACATCTTATCGATTGATCTAGAAACCTAAATCTAGAATTAAAGGATAATAAGCCTATGATGACATTCTGGATCACAAAAAGATGAGGAACAAGAATATATTATCTTCTTCTATTCAATAGTTCCTACGGTATCTCTCTGTGTTTGTATTTTTATGTGTTTAATGAAAAATTTCCTGTACCAAGGATGTGTTAATTTCAATGATATTTATCTTATTCAGGCTATCTCTAGCACATGCCTTAGACTTTAAATCCCACATTGTCCATAATGCTCTTGTTCTAGGGACATGCGTAGTTGGTGGAGGAGGTTAGTAATTATTAAGCTTTTAATATTCAGTTTTGCAGATTTTTCTGTAGACCTTGTATCATTCGCTACTATTTTTTGTTGTTGATTTGCTTGGTGATGGTAACATTCTCTTGTAATTCCTCATTGAGGTTTTCTTGAAAGGATATATGAAATTATCTTTCAAAAGGAGCGATTAGGAATAATTTAGGAACTTTAGAAGGGTGCTGTAAAATTAAGTTGTCATGGGTATGCTTGATGAGTAAGTATATGCAGCTTTGCTTGGACAATGTCTAGATAGGATGGGGTTTGTACTTGAGGTGTATGGAACAGCATAGTCACCATAAGGAATTGAGCAGAGGTATTGCATCAATTTTGTCAACCAATCAAGTATTGGATGTTGGAGTGAGAATTTTGGGAATGTGGAAGGGGTTAGGAAATGATGTAGTACTTTCATCTGCATGAAATTTGAAAAGAATCAAAGTGTGGCAGGTTAGTAGGTTGTCATCGTTTTTGTTTTGTTTCATTTTTTTTTGTGGCTGCCAATTATGGCGACCTTATATGTTTCTAACTGAGCTAGTTTGGGCTGTGGTGAGAACTTTCTACTCCGAAGGTCTGAGGGGACTTTCCATTCATTTGTCAGAAGATTAAGGGTCTTATGAGGGATCAACAGGGCTATGACAGATGCTCTTATATTTGTGTAGTCATCTTCTAGTGAGATAGTAGATATGGCAAGAAAGGGGTCTTTGACAAATTTGGCTTTAGGTGCCAAGTTTGGAAAAATGATACTTGGTCAAGTGCAGCTCATAAGTAGTTAGACTTTAGCAAACCCTTTCAAAGTTTCTCTCATCTTTCGCAAGTGAATGGAAAAGCCAATTCATATGCTTGAGGGGTCCAAGAGTTGAAAGTTCATTCTACAAAAGCACTTGTAATATGCTGGTGTGCACTTCTCATTTTCTTATAAATATATAGATAAACTAATACATATCAGTCGGTGATTATTTTTTTTTACTTGCACGAGGTTTAATGTTTTCATATGTTGATGATATTATCATGGGGGTAATGAGACCTTAAAGCATGGTCTGCTGTGCCGGTACTAGGCTCCGGCCTGGTTGCATGGTGGCATGGGTTGGTACGAGCCTGCAACAAAGTTTATCTCTAGATAATCAAAGCTGACTCCAAATAGTTCAGATAGGGGTTGATGGTTATGGTTTCAATATGCAACAACACTAGGTATCCTTTTTCTATTCATAAGGCAATGGAAAAGCTAGAAATGAAGTAAATTCTTGAAAACTATCTTTGAGCTTAAATAGATTGCAACTTAGTACTTCATATTTTGATGAGTTCATGCAACAAAAGCTTGAAATAACATCAAAGTTTATCCCTAGATAATCAAAGCTGACTCCAAATAGTTCAAATAGGGGTTGATGGTTATGGTTACAATATGCAGCAACACAAGGTATCCTTTTTCTATTCGTAAGGCAATGGAAAAGCTAGAAATGAAGTAAATTCTTGAAAACTATCTTTGAGTTTAAACAGAATGCAACTCAGTACTTCATATTTTGATGAGTTCATGCAACAAAAGCTTGAAATAACATCAAAGTTTATCCCTAGATAATCAAAGCTGACTCCAAATAGTTCAGATAGGGGTTGATGGTTATGGTTACAATATGCAACAACATCAGGTATCCTTTTTCTATTCATAAGGCAATGGAAAATCTAGAAATGAAGTAAATTCTTGAAAACTTTCTTTGAGAAATAGAAGCCAGAGTATCAACTTTTAGATTGAATGGAAGGAGTTTTGAATCTTGACATGGATATGCATTTAGATTTAAAACAAGAAGGGGGCATCGAGAGAAAGTTGAATGGTAAATGTTAATTTTTTTAAAAAAATTCTTTCTATTGTTCCTTTTTTTTTCGGAAGAAGGTTCACATGAACTTTCTTGTTAGATAGGCATCTGATTGAACAATGTCTTTAGCTCAAATGAGATAATGAAATGTGATTTTTTATACTACTACTAGTTGGAGAGACAAAAATTGTGAATTTGGAGGTTAGGTTAATGGGATGACTAATGAAATAGCAGGATGATTTTAAAGGAAGTTGTCAGGATTTTGATAAAGTAGAGGTTCAGCAAGCTAGATGATTTTGGAGGAGAGTCCAAGTCAGCAACAGACTATGCAAGTCTGTAGTGGTCGTATATTACATTTGCTAAAGAGGAACTATTGAGTATTGGTACATGAGTAATGATGATAGAAAGACCATGTGGAACTGCTTTTGATTGGTTATCTGATTTCAAAATTAACTGTTCTGATACAGCATTGAATTTCTGCATGTTTAATTGACTATTTGCACTGTCTTTGCATTTATTGGTCAACTATTATGAAGAAATGGGAGAAGCAAAAGCATTTCAACATTTCTCCATTGATAACAACCTGGAGGAACCGACTTTTAGAGAGAGATAATATTAAATTTTAAATAGTTTTTCCAGAAATTGATCGCAGATATTGAATAATTGGGCAGATGTAGTGCCAATGTTGATCTGGTATTAACCACAAAGCCCAGGTATTTTAGAGATGGCTTACAGAATAGAATTTTGTTATCCTTGAGATTGCCATCAAATATATCAGTGATCTCTGGAGTAAAATAACCATTTGTAGAATGATTCTTTGGATTTTCATGGTCATGCATTATAAAAAATCATAGTTTGGTTGATTGGCATTGGGATTTTCCAAATATATGCATGCCAAAAGATATTGTAAAACTTCGTAAATTTATGCGACCGTTATAATGTTATACATGCAGATGCAGCTGTAGATTATCATTTTGTAATAGCGAGTAGATTTTGATCTTAGATCCTCATGTTCCATCTTCTTTGAACTAAATTAACTTGGCAAATTTGACAATTTACATAGATTTGATGGAGCCAACTTATGTGTGATGTCTTGGCTATCTTGTACAAGCAAATTAGAAAACTTATCTTTTGGACTATGGATGAAGTATTTGGAACCAGAAAAAAGTTGATAAATAGTTCAGGAAACCAACCTTCAGATCAATCACATTAACTTGTTACATTAAGGATTTTAACAGCAAAAGCATTCAATCTAATTAGGATGAGGAAGCATTTGGGAGACATGGCAGGGCTAAATCAATTTTTCAAGCAAGCTTGTATGGTATCAGTCTAGCTGTGTTTGCAGCTATATGGGTGTTGACTGCAAACAGTGCCTAATACCAGATGATAGATGAAAGCTATATCTGAGGCAAACTTCTACCTATTCTGGATTACTCACTCAGAGTTTGTGAAACATTGCTACAGAGGAGGAAGACATACCTTCTGACTGAAAATAGAGAAAGCGTTACTAGTGGGGTGAAGTGAAATATTCTTATCTTGATTGCTCAGCCAACATGATGACCAGTTATTTGAGTGTGAAGAAGAGGACGTTACTCATAGGACAAGCTTAATTGTGTTTGTGTGAAGACCAACTTTAAGTTGCAGAAGGACCATGTATGTGCCGAAAGTTACTGGCCTGTACTTATTGTGTATGATTATCATTGAATATTAAGTGAGAGGAATAATACGCTAAACATCTACCAATGGCAGATATTGTGATGGCAAAGTCCAAAAAAAGAGAGTAAAATAATCTATCGAATTGCCTAGACAAATTCATGACAGGACACAGCAGAGATTGCAAGCAATATGTGATCTCTACTGGCAAGCATGTGATGTGATGGGGTGAATTAATTCTCATTTTTGTTTTGTTGGAAACAATACTCATGAAGGTGTAACTACATCCAATAGCAGCCAAGTTGTCTATCGTTTATTGAGAAAATAAACAACACTTGCTATATGTTGTGGTTTTTTATGGTATTGTCCAAGTGTTCCATTGGTTTTGTTACTTGACCCAAGAGAACAAATTCCCAATTACATTTGAAGTCTTCATCATGTTTTTTTTTTAATTTCATCAGATAATCACAAACATTTATACTTCATTGTACATTTAACAAATCATATCTGAGTGTGTACAGGTGCACCGCAAGAATTTCACTGCACATTTCTCATCTTTTCTTAACTATCTATGAACTTGCAGTGCAGATAATTTGTTACAATATCTATTCTCTCACCCTAATGATGGCAGCACATGGAGTAATCCGATAAAACTCAGGTTCTTATGTTGAGCATTTTACACATTACAGAATTTTCCACTGTAAAAATCCACATGCCCACATAGCCTTGCCTATACAGGTCTAGCGCCTGCATGTTTCATCTTAAGCTCTCTTGGAACATATTGTTAAAATCTTTAATCAGCAGAAGAAAATGTTAGCATGGGTTAACATGTGTCTTGAGGAGACAAGGGTTAATAGATTTGATAGGTGGTACATGGGATCATCAATGATCGGTGTATGGAGTGAGGTTTTTGAGAGGGAGAATGCGTGTAAGAGGGAGAAATGGACTCTTCTTGTTCAAACTTTGAGCGTGGAGTTATAAAGTACTTGCATGGATGTGCAAGTTTGGCTCCTCCACTGTCATTGGGAAGGGCCAGGTAGAAAAGGAGATTTATTCAGTTATAGACATGAAACTACAAGCTAATCAAAAGACCAGGCTTGATGCACATTTATAGTCTTTAAAGGTTTAAATTTCTCGGTGTATTGGCCTGTACATGGCACATTAGCCTTGAACTGGTACATGGGGCCTTGGTATGCCCCAGTATCTTCAAACTGGGCCTGAACCACTCATATTTTGCTGGATTGGGGCAGATCTAACCTGAACAGCTTGGTGTCGAGAAGGATAAATATAATCTCACCCCCAAGGTGGTAAGAGGCATCGGGAAGCTCTCCAAGTGCCAGATTTGCAGAATCTGATAAACTGTAAAATGCATAAATATAGTTTTTCAATTTTTTTTAATTAGGTATGTGAAATTACATATTACACTACAAAACACATGTTAAATAGCAATAAAAAGCTTCAGCACACATAAAATAAGGATGATCCAAGCATTTGAAGCACTATGCTCAAGCTGAGGGCTAAAAATGGCCATACCAAGGCCAAGGGTGTACTAGCCGGCCCAAGCTGTGCTCTCTGGTACAAAGTGTTGGTAAGGTATGTACTGCAGCGTGTATTTTGAATTACCTGGGACTAGTACTTTCTGTGCCTCAATTTTGCTTAAAATTTGAACTCCATACCAAAGATTCAAGAAGATGTACATAGTTAATTTCTGCCAAGTTCTACATACAGAATAAGATATGGTTTCAACATATGTTTTTTTCTTGATGGATCCTCAAGAACTACAAATATACACAGAAAATCATTTCTTTAAAAATTGCATGATTTTCTCTTGTTGCCATTTCTATAGGATTTCTGGTGATGTTTGATGCCTCTATTTGATATGGTGACAGTTCTTAAGCTGGTTTGCATGTCAGGTATTGAACAGGATTCAAAGAAAAATCATTAGGTGTCTTTTTAAGAAAAAGAATGAACATTGTGTTTTCACAGAAAAGAACTTTTTGTTTAAAAAACAATAACAAACAACAGATTTGTGTGTAAGTCTTCATTTGAGATCATGTATGGATGAACATCCAGGCATACGTGACTTCACAGGGTCTCTGAGAATGAGCAGAGCTGAAGATTCCCGCAGATTTTAACTGATGATAGGGATGTCAAAATGGAGGTGGAATGGTCTAGTGTTAGATAAGAAGGGAGATTTTGACAAGCTTGGATTACCAAAGTGATTTATGTTGATGCTTCACTTGGTCACAGAGCATCTCATGGTTAAAGCTGACAACAAGTTGAAGAGTGTAAAAACCAGGTGTTCAAAATGTTACGGATCTTTTGTAGGATAAGTTAATATATTTTATTGTTGATCTTGCAACTATGCGGAGTACCGCATGTCAGCAGACACTTGGCTGCCCATCTTGCAAATGTGGGAAAATCCCACCTCTGATTTTGAACCCTGTAGTTTCAAGTCACTCATGTATGCAAGGTTCTTTTTACTTTGCAACATATGTTTTTCAGCAAAAGGAAGGAGACAGAAGTACATTTTGACTCGAGAACGAATCCTCTCAGATGAGATAACCAGCATATGTCTCCTTTTTGGTTGTGGCATGTTTGGTTATCGGTGAGAGTCCTATGCACAATAGGACATTTTTGAGTTTTAATTTGAACAGTTATAGATTGGTTTGAGGCTAGTTTGAGTTACTTATTTGGTGGGAGGCAAAACTAGAGATCAGAATCAGCTTCTTGGGTGTACTTGAAGAGTGGAATCAATTCCAAGTCTGGATGAGAGTCACAAAGTCCATGTGTATGAATGCTGTAAAAACCTTACTATTATTTTTGTAGACTGTCGTTTAAATTGCATAGGCATTTTCTTTTCTTTTGTGGATTCAGGAGGTTCCCCTGGCAGATTCAGTTGTATGGTAATTGAGGGTTAATGTGTTCTTGTCTCTCGTTGAATCCATGTTAGCTACTATCTATATATTATATGAAATATCAACAGTTGGTGTTTTGAAATATTATTTGATCTCTCCGTTATCAGGATTAGAATGAGGGGTGAACTTGAATATCCAAATTTTTCCCATATCCTAGTCTTTAAACACATACTGGAAAATTTTTTCAATGAAATCATCAGTTCACCTGAACCTGAAGGTCATTGTGTTTACTCACTTAACTGTTTTCTACACCATGACTCTTTATTCACTCACCTAGTGCATTGACTTTGAAATGCTGACAAATTTTCTATAAACTGACACCCGACTGTCCTTCAGTATAACTGTTTTTTTTTTCCCTGTTAAATTTATGTTGAGTTGGAAAGAACTGGTGTGTTGCCATAGCTTCTTACAGTTGCCATGGCACTGTAGCACCTGAAGTTAGCATTATATGTGTGCTTATAGAATTTCTGCCATATTTGCTATAGATTTTGAATAAACTTTTCTGGCAAAATTTAAAGATTACAGGTTTAAGTTGAGACTCGAGGTAATGGTCCTTTTGTTCATGTTGTAATGATGCACAAAATCTTATTTCCATTTAGAGAAGCATTTTCAAATTGCTCTTTGCTCTTCATATGTATTCTTTCTTGTGAGATGATCATTATCGATAATCATGTCAACATGTGTTCCTTGCTTCTACCTTGTGACAGGACATGTAACGAAACTTGTAGATCCACCATCCTTTATCTTGCTTGCATTTGATATGGTTTGATATTTATCCTAAAATTTCTAGCTTACAAGCATATGGCTGTTCTTTCTTCTGTAGTAAGTTATAATAGCAACTTTTGGTAAATATGATTGTTCTACAGTCAATAGTAAATTAGAACTCATTTCTGCAATTATAAAGTGTTTTCTAATTTCGCTTTGTTTTTCTTCTGGTGTTTGTTAAATGAAAATTATGACTTGGTTCCTGCTTCCGCCTCTGGTTCTACCCTTGAAAATGTCTCAGTGAGGTCATATTGGTATTCATACATAGTATCTAATTTTGCTGTTGCTTCTGATCAGATGCATTAATTTTGCGAAAAGAAATAAAATTTTCTATCCTGGTTAGTGCATGGCGGGTGATGCATTTCCTTTGGCATGTGGCATTTAGTTGGATAGAAAGAAACTAGAATTCAAGGATTATTTTTTTATTCCTGTTTCTTACCTTTACTGGCACATTATTCTTGTGTGTTACTTTATGAGAAGATTTTTCTAATAGGATTCCTAGAATGTAGTGTCTGATACTTGCGATATCCTTTTCTTTATGGGATCAGAACATGTTACACATGTTTCCATTATTTTTCCATGAAAGGATGCCTATGATCAATGTGGATAGTATGCTCCTCAAAATGGTTTTCAGAAAGAATTACATGCAGGGGCCTATGCTTGCCCTGATGCTGGTGGCTGTGTGTTTTAGGATCTCATGGTCGTTGTAGCTGGGTCCTCCTCACTAACTGTCTGCGCCCTTCTAGTTTGGTCTATGAAGTTAATGAACCTGTCTTATTTACTTGTTCTTTTGTTTGGAACCATGACTAAGGCCTTAAAATTTTCTCCTTGACTATTGGAGGATGCTGACACCCAACTGGTATTATCTCAGTGCTGTACATGAGATGGATCTTTTACGGCGTTTTTGTATCTCTCCGGGTTCGATCCTCATCATATTTTCTGGGTGTATATATGACCAGAATCCAGTTGCTGTTCTGTTCTTAGTACAGCAGTTGTCAAAGTCCTATATAATTTAAAGCTAGTTGCTGTTTTTGTTTTCAGATGATGCATAAGATGTGCCATGATGAGCACAACGAATGTTGTTCATGTGGCTAGACTGTTTTTAATTTCTCCAACTATATTTTATTTTATTTGTATATATCCAATGATCAACATGGATTGGTGATGTCATTGTGGGCTCAAATGCAGTACAGAGATTAGATTTCATGCTCTTTTATGCCCTTGAAGGTTCAAAATTAGAAGCTCATGAATTCGAATCATCTCACCTGTATAGGGATAGAAATTTGGATTCAAACTCTAAGCTTTTGGTTATAATAGCGATAACTCCTGTATTGAGATACAAATTTGGATTTGAACACTGAGCTTATGGTTATGATGGCAATAACTCCAATAGTTTTTCATTGTAAAAATTTTGTGCATTAATGTTGGTTATCCTTTACCTCGCAACTGGTTTTGATATACACAGAAGTTTAGCAGGAGAGGAACTGAACCTCGTCTCGCTCTAAATTCGCTCTTTTTATGTACTCTTATATTTCTTGGATTTTATGTACTCTTATATTTCTTGGATTAACTAAACACTCTCTTAAGATTCACCCTTTAATAAATCATTGGAAAGAGGGGGAGAGGCTGAAAATGGCGAACAATTTATTAGATATATGCCAGATAATTATGATATATAGAATGAATTTTTGCTTGCATACCCTTATAAATATTTGCAATTGCATGTATCCTTTGGCAAATTTACTTTATGCATGCATATTTATTTCTGTTTTCTTTGCATATCCTTATAAATATCTAAAATTTTATTAATTTGTGCATTATTTTTTCTAAATGTAGATCCTTAATTCAATAAATGCATGCAAATAGTATATTTATGAGTGTGTAAATATAATTTTAGATATTTTTAAAGATATACAGACAAAAAAAATCTTATTGAATCGCACTCATCAATGGAATGCCCCTTAAATGAACTGTGTCCAGCATCAATGTCCAAGACTAACCATATTAGGACTTAAATCAGATAACTGCATACTTTGAGGATGCAGATGGCCTCACAGATGATGCCCGCCTTCAAATATTTTTCAATTTGCTTTTAAATAGTTTCTTTTGGGAGGTGAATAACATAACATCTGATCATGGATCCAATGAGCAGAAGAAAAGATGCAAGGAGGGATAAAAGTAACAGCAGGAACTGAAATTAGTGAGTTAAAAGCGGAAGAATTATCAAGCCAAGATGGCTTGGAAATACACTGCTGATGTTGTCTCTCCCAAAAATTGTGGTATTTCCAAGCTATTTCTCAATGAATTAGATGACAAAGAACAAAACAGAACGCATGAACCAAAGTTAAGAACAAGAAAAAGAATTCAGTGGAGTGCTTAATTTATACACGAGATCGATGCAGAAATCTACGCACTTCTACCATACTCCAAGGTCATCACATGATTTGTGCTCGGCGAGTCCGGTAGTAATCTCACTGCCTCCCCTAAGCACCATATGCTATCTCGAACATGTTGTAAACTCAAGTAGGGAAGAAGCAATTGTCCTCTACATGTAATCTCTACCTGTTTTGGCACATGAAACCATAAGTTTATATGTCCTTCATCACATAATTCTCTATTATTCTATCATGATTGGCTATAACCACAATTAGATTAGAAGCTAAGCAACTTTGTACCATTGAGCAAAATCATTGGAGTTTCTAGCTAATATATGACATGAACATAACAATATCTAGGCCCCTCCATGAGAGAATGATTGAGATAAGGTATCTTCGAAGTCATCTCAAGGCTAATAGTCTAAAGTACAGTACATGTTGGGTCAAATGCAAGTGATGTGTGATAATGATGTTGGATCTTTCCGCTAATGGACAGCACAGGCAGGTGCCTGTCTATAAACTAATGAAATCTATGTACTATCTAAGTTGCCCAAAAGAAAATTTAAATGCAGACCACGTCAGCACTAGGGCCAACAGGGACAGCTAGGCATCATAGAGGTAGCATCCTAATGCAGGTATATAATGTAAACATAATACCTTCAAAACAATGAGCACAAATGCAAATTTTTTTTTTTTTTTTAGCCTATAGATTAACTAGGGATCGATCAAAACATGCTTAGAAATACCCAGTCTTACTTTGAATTAAAAAAAGAGAGAAGATAACGAATGTTATATTTGATAAATAAATTCATGTAATAAAATATTTTAACAATCAATCACTTCTTGCTGCTTAGACAAAAAGGCGAGTTTAATTTATGTTGGAGTTAGCCATCAAGGATAAGATGGATATGGCAGGGACTAATAGAGGGATTACCTCTTTGTAGTCTCAAAAAATATACATAAAAAAGAAATCCATGCAAATAGACCAATTGATCGAAAGGTACTATTACTAAATTGCTAATCTATTCTTACCGCAAAAAAAAGCTAATTTATAAATTATATTGCTAGTGAAAAAATGAGGTTATTTTTATTATTAGAGAGGGAGGTGAAGGGGGGCGGCCACAGCATAACGTCTACTTTACCCCATGACTTTGCTTTACTCCATGGGAAGAGATTCTCGCACCATGGACGTCACGTAACTCGGCCATCCTTGCCTTCCTTTCACCGGGCAGCGGTCAGCCGGCACAAAGTAGAAAGTTAGAGGGAAACGGAACCTGCCCGTCCCACCACCATTGCTGCCCGCCCTTCATTATTACGAGAACCCCACCTCCCCTTGCCTTTTCCTCAACTGACAAAAGCCTTTATTCATATGTCTCTAGAACCATCCAAAAACTTTATGACTAGCTTCACTCATACAAATATATATATGTATATAATAACATACATAACAAAAAGGTTTCATGCATGAGAAAACGTAGATTGGACCTCTCTTATTTCCAAATTTTGGAACATCACATACAACTCAAATTCAATTCAATTCAAACCCAAGGTTTAGGTCTAGTAGATGTATCCTTGACTTGTCTTACCCTTGTTTGCATGTAAACTTGAACCTAAGGAGTACAAAATGTCTCATGAGACACTATACATATAAATTTAGATATTACATGGAGGAGTTAGATATAGAAGAATTAAACAAGTTCTAATTATGCATGCATAATATATAGATATGTTAATAATTTATGGCCATTTATATGTTTTGTGACACAATGAGTAGTTAGTTCACCCGGTAAACTAATGTAGATTATGCATTTATACATATGCATTTATTTAATAATATGAGTTGCACCAACGTCCAGCTTGTACGACCTACATTTATACATATTATTAGTATTGAATTATTAAAACTTTTCAGGGGAGGAGGGAGAGAGAGAGAGAGAGAGAGAGAGAGAGAGAGAGAGAGAATAAAAGGTGGCAGATCCAAGAGGCACGCCGAGGAACCGGCAAGATATTTACAGAATCCCATCCTTCTCCCCACCATTTCCCATCTTCCTGTTGGCCTCCTTGCCTAACATCACGCTTCACAATAAAATTGCATGCACGTCTCCCTCACGTTGCCTCTTTTCTATGCAAAATCCAACTCCGCTTATCGTAGACGCCAAAACAACTCAATATTATCCCTCACTACAGGGGAGAGAGAGAGAGAGTGGTTTCAGAGGTAAGCAAAAATAAATTGTGGGAATCCTCCAGCCCTCCTTTTCTTTAGGCCTCGAAGGGCCCCAATGGATTATTCCTTTCATGAACAGAGATAAAACCATAGTTTATAGGTGAAGGGAAGTGATCCATGATTTGCTTTAGTCCATGTTTTGATGCTTTCCTCTTCGCCAACTTGGAATGATTCTGTTTGTAGTTATATAGCTTCCATCCCATGCATTGTCTTCCCTCAAAAGCCTATAATATGTAAACATCTACCGTCTCTGGATGGGATGACGGGGTCTTAAATATTTCAACAAAGTGCACCACTTATAAGCCATGGATGGGTCCAATATCCACAATCTTAGGCTTTCAAGGTGAAGACATGGCCTCGGTTTGCTATCAAGAGGCTGAGGTGAAACCCGCGAAAGCATGACGATGGACGGGTCTAGCTCATATATATACGCGTGCAAAGGTCCACGTGTTTTAGTTTCTTTCCTAAGATTGGGTTTTCTTTGGACATATGTGTTGTCACTTAGGCCACAATCAAGGTCGAGTGTGTTATAGATAATTGGTCTATAGATAATGCCTAATTATCAAATAAAGGTTGCAAAATTAGTTCAAGGACTTCATTCCATGCATGTAATGACCAACCATGAAGAATATCTAGCTCTATATATAGTTAGCATCCTAATTCAATAACATTTAGTTCTCATCAACCGACAATAATGACATGCTCACAGGAGTAGTATATATGCAGATCAAAACAAGTATAACAAGAAAATACAACCAATTTGAAACACCATCATTCTGTGCTGTCAACCACAGGATGGAATGTTTGAATGCTTGGATATCAATAGTTAAAAGAGAAGAAATTGTATGTTATGAAAGTCTAACTCTAATCATGAAGTCCTCTAGACTAGAGAGATGACATGCATGAAGAAGGTGTATTTGGTTGTTAAAGTAATCCATATTGTACCCTTAATCATGCATGAAGAAGTTGACTTTCGAAATAAAAGTTGCACTACAGGAATATTGTATGGTAGAAGGTATGATAAGTATATATAGCATATGCTTTATATTATATTACGTGTTTACAGTTCATTATGATCATAAATTTAGTGATGAATGTTTTAGGTGGGAATATAGTAAGGCAAGAGGAATGATGGGCAGCATGTTGTCTATATAAAACGGCATGTTAACAGTTCATTAAGAGCGTATAGTCAGTACTGCATGCATGCTTTATGTAAGGGAAGAACAACTAGTGATAAACTATTCTAAAGAAAGAATGTAGTTGTCCACTTATCTGCTTTGAGGTTGAAGGTGGCTCCTAGAAATAAAGGGTGGTATAAGATCGCATTCTGTAGTGCAGGAGAGGCATCACCTCTTCCATTGGTAAAACTAATATTAGGACTTGAAGCAATTATAGTGAGACAGGAAAAATCACCACTACTCGATGCTTATTGGGAAATTTTAAGACAGATAAAAACCTAAATCTGTACTGATTTGATCTACATTTGAAGACCTTGTTAAGCAACTGTACCTATTCATGAAACTCTAGTATATAGAAGTGCAGTTACTTATGACTTTCAAAAAAAGAAGTTCAGTTATTTATACATAGCTTGTATAAATAACCAAACCACTTTTTGCATATAATCCACAATATGTGTTCAAATAATCAAAGGAAAAGAAAGGAGAATAAAGTTGGTTTTGTAGATTAAGTGCTAAAATTATTAGGAACATGAAAGTGGGAAAAAAAAATAGTAAGGGTTATTATTTTCCATAATTTACAGAAAGAATAATTCTTTAAAAATAATGCAACTTTGAACAATGTCTATAAAGACAAAATAGATATCATCATCCCTGAGCAAATTTATAGTTTCTACGGCATGTTTCTAAGAAGGCTAATACTGTATAATATGTGTATATGAAGGTTTTCAATATTTTATATCAAAAAAAAAGTTTTCAATATTTGAAATTCATAACTTTGACATTTTTTTTCTTAAACTAAAAATTTTCAATTCAAGGAGTTGATACATTTTAAAAGTGTTGGATTGTGCAAAACAGGAGGTTCAAAAATGGAAAAACTTAAAAAATAAGAAGAAAGATATTATAAGTTGGTAAAATTCTAGCTACTTGTAGAAGTAGATTTTTTTTTTCTTCTTTTTGAGGGATAACAGTGCTATGTACCAAAATTTTACTAAAATAAATAAAGGATTGCAAAGCCAAAGAGAACATACAGAAGAAAGAAAGAAGTTTTGCAAGGGGTGGGGGGAAGAAAAATATCAATAAATTAGAAGTCTCTGGTTTCATAATTTTGGGGTTTTCACAAAATTTCATTGCAGAACCAACAATACTAGTATAATAAAGTCTCAAATAGCAAGCAAAATCACAAAATATCATGATCCTAGGTCTTTACTTATATAGTAAGAACTTCACCATCGATCTTTCACACTCCAAACAGAATATATTAATAAATGATACAAAGCGGCTAAATTTTACTAGTGAAGGAACATTTGTAGCAGTTACCATGCGTGAATTTATATATATAAGAAAAATTCTAATAATGCAGTAATTTATATAGCACACATATTTACTGCTACTCTTTCTAGGAATTTCCATAACCAATACTTTCAGCTGAACTTTAGATGCATAATAGCAAGTAGAAAACACAAGAAATGAGGGTGACTTCAATTTTGTTAATGGTTAATTACCTTTCAAGATATCACAAAAAAGATAGGCAAAGTTTTAGTTTATTTGGAATGCATATAACAAACACATTCTATTGCATTTTGCATGTTTGAGCGAACGACTTATAATTTTCAGAACCAATCTTCCACCCATGAAAAATATAGAAAAAGAACAACCAAAAATATGAGAAAGCAGTTCAGTTTGATAATAAAAAACAAAATAATAATAATAATAATAATAAAAGAAATAAATTAGAATGGATACTAATGCTTTCTAGGGAGTAATTAGTTAACACCTATGTATAATCATTATATAATTAATTTGCTAGCTATGCTATGATTTGGATTTCATATCTCGATAAGAGATCTTTGGATTGCATTATTATCCTTCAATTTACCATTTTATTTAGCCGTCAATTAAAACCAGTTCTTATTCGTAATACCATGTAAAAACTTATCGGTAAGAACTATAAGTCGATATAATGTTTAATTCCAGTTTCTTCAATTATTGGTAAATGAATGCTGATTTAGGAGAGAACTGTCCAATGCCACATTATTCTGTTAATAATTCTAAAATTTCTAATAAATATGTTGTGAGTAAAATTGCCAAGATTTTTTACAACAAAATATATGCAAAATCATTAGGCTTTATTTACTAAGTCTCTACGTTATTATGCTTTTCTGTTATTTTCCTTTGGGCTCTTTACTTTTCTTTCATGATAAAACACAGCAGTGATCAACTGCATCCCAACCTAAACATCTGCCCTATCAATTAATGGGTAGGGTTTTTTTCTGAATCCATCATCCTGGATGAATTTCTCAAAAAACCAAAAAGAAACAAAAGAAAGCAATATATATATATATATATATATATATATATATATATATATATATATATATATATATATATATATATATATAAAAGAGAATCAAACTTCATAACATACGTATTCTCTAGATATGCTTAACCAAGATAAATCTGCAACAAGGAATGATAGATAAAGAGATGGCAAGATAATAATGTTCGGGAAAAATGTGTTCATAGTAAGTGAAGTAGAATAATTATAAAGTTGGTGACACAAAAAAAGGGGGGTTATAGAGTGAGAAAGGTGATAGAAAGTAAAAAAGGCTTGGAAATCTCAGCTGGCAAATCAAGAAGATAATTAAGCAACCATATATAAAATAAAACCCACTGAAAGCAGCCCTCTTTCCTCTTTCATTCTTTCATATCCCATTGTAAGATGAAATTAACACGTAGATGATCGGCACTAATCATACAAAAAATAATCCCTCTTTTATGTTGTCGCCGATAACGAGTACTAAATTGGATCAATGTCTAGAATTCCACAGCTCACCTCAAAACCAATGAAGAGGGAGCACATGTGATTTTCTTTCTTTCTTTCTTTTGATTCTTTTGAGTAGAATGGTGTATGTGAAATATTTTGGCAAACTACAATGTCCAGTTCCGACTCACCCAGAATGAATGGACATAACCTCTTTGTCTGTTTCTTCAAATAAAAAGAAACAACCCTCTTTGTCTGAAGTTATTCCCTATGAGGAGAGCTTAAATGTACAATAAACGCTTGAGCAGGAGAACTGCTTACAATCTATATGAGAAACTCGGAAGCTCCTTACGGCTTTGCTCCATTAAGATTTAGCAAAGACACCTGCATTGCCCTACGCACTCACAACTCAAAAAGCCTAACAAGTGCACAAACAAGCAAAGTCTAAATCATTATAAGAACACGGATGAGATATCTTTTATTTATGGCGAGAGAGGTTTTCCACAAGGACTCCAACCTATAGGTGGCTTCATGTTTAGATGGTGCATTGCTTTCAGCAAAGGTAGGTGAAATAATGGCTCTTAAGGTTGTCTCAAGCACCCAACTAGGAACAAGGACAGTAGTGTCCATAAAACTCTTTTAAACTTCGTCGAATGGATACGAAATAGCCATTGCTCCTCATATCGTCTTTCCCTTTGGTTTATTAGAGGCCTAGCATGCTGAGCTTCTTATGGCTCTCTTACTCCTGAAAAACCTGCAAGACGGCTCTTTTTTATATGGTATGTCGAGCCTACAAATAGAAAGTTACTTTGCCATGATGGGTCATGAGCCCTAGGGTTTTTACAGCCCACTTCAAACATTGAGAACATAAAATGTGCACTTAAAACCCCGTCTCCACCTAATAAACCTAGAACGACCACTGATAACTAACCATCTACCCAACCCCAAGGCAGATCCAAAACGAGCTCAGGAAGCCCTAATCATGGTGAGGGCAATGATGTGCCACTCAGACACTCACATCCCACCTGCAACAAGTTACTACAAAAGCTAGCATCCCACATCTAAGGTACCCTTTTTTAGCTCCCAAGTTCCTTTCACCATCCCAACCCCAACCATTGGGATTGCACAAAAGATGCCAATAGACCCATGTATAAGTCGGCCTCATGGTGGTCTTGCTCTTGTGATATTCTTACGTTGATCCTTGTTGGTAATCTTCACAATAATCCAACAAGGCTACAATTATCTAAAACCATGCATTCCATGCCAAAAAATAAGGAGCAACAAACTAAATCAAGATAAATATAATCTCACTCAAGCTAAAAGGGAGCTGTAATTATTAAGTGCACCTCTGATTCGTCCTCCAGTCCCAGCTTGTTCACCAAGTACTTCATCAACAGCCCAACTGTCATCCTCCCGTCCCTGTAAATATATTTTTTCAAGAAAAAATATATATTTGAGCAAGGCTATGGACTCATCTCAAGCCAAAGAAGAGATAAAAGAGAAGAGAGTAATCATAGTAGATAATTATTCTACTGAGAAAGAATCATGGGGAGATAGTGATGGTACTTAATCCTCAAGTAGCTCTTTGGTATCTGAGGCAAAAAAGGCTCTCTTCCCCTGCATTAAAACCCCAAAAAAAACCACATATGTGAACAAAGCTAAATGAAATAAAGTAAAGGAATTCAAAGAAAGAACTATTGCCCAATCAAATATATAGGCAAGAACAGGGGAAAAGAATTTGAAATATCAAAGGAATTATTCGCTCTAACTCACTGGTTTTGTGCCGCCTGGAGCACGAACCAGATGCCGGTCTGTGGCCTCTGCGGCGGGCTGACGACCCTGATGTCGGCCCGAATCTCGCCACCCGCCACCAACGGACTCGAACTCCCCGCCGGGCACATGAATTGCCGGGCCACAAACTCCGGCATCATCGGCGGCACTCTCGAGCTGCTCCCCATCGCGGGTCCGCTACTCCAGAACCCCCAAGGCGGTGGCGGCGGCGGCGTTGCCTCCTGCCAGCAGTAACTCAGCCCTTGGTGCGGCGCCAGCCACGGCAGCACCGGCACCATGACGGAAGGCGTCCCCGCCGTCAACGGGCGAGCAATGGCACGGGGATCGGATGGCGAAGGCGACGACGAAGACGACGGTCTTTCGGTGAACAGCTCGAGCTCGGTCGCTCCTTGCCGGCGGCGCGAGGGAGTCGTCGGCGGCCCGAGTCCTAGTTGGAGCCAGTTTTTGGAGCTGCTGCTGGTCTCCGCCACCTCTTCGTCATCGTCGTGGTTGTCATCGTTGGGTCCGCGGGTCGGGGCTTGGGAGGGCTCTTCGGCCATCGGATTGGATCTCAAGGAAGGGGTTTTGTGCTCGAAATCGGAGCAACAGCCTCCATAGCTGTCGTAGTGCCGGCGGAGCAGGTTCCGAGCCGGGACCATCGTCTCATACCATGGTCCCCGCCGTCCAACTTTCACCAGCTCTTTCTCAACAAATCTAAGGCTGATATAAATACAAATCCCAGCAATAGTAGTAGCAGTAGTAGAAGTAGAACAAGAACAAGAACAAGTTCATGGAGAGGAGGAGGCTAAGAGAGGGTGAGCCGAAAGCTATCAAGGAAAGGGAAGGGAAGGGAGGACAAACAGAGGGAGGGGGAGAAAGGCTTTTGGATCTCACTTTCCATCAATTCCTCTCCTCTGGAAGCTTGTGGAGATCAAATAGTTTTCTTTCAGGCAGATGACAGACTGAAATGAAGAGAGAAGGGATGGTGAGGAGAGTTATATATTTATATCTTTATATATTATATATTAAATATATACTTTCTTTACAAACATAAAACATATATAACATATTTATTTTATTGGATTTATTACATCTTTTTTTTATTTTAAATGATGATGACAATAAAATAGGAGGAGGGTGGTGTCTACGTGGGAGGTCATGGGGGAGGGGAGGGGAGCGGATTCCGAGGAAGCCCATGGGAGTTTGGCGTATTTACGTACGTGTCCTGCGACGGAGGCACGCGGGCCGAGGCCGGTTGGTTCATCATTGCGATGGGTTTTTTTAATTATTTTTAAAGATGGATAAAAACCGGACCGGACGGTCCGGACGGTCCGGACGGGGGTTTGGTGCGGGTCTTGGGAAGGGAGGAGTGGGGTTGGATCGGACGGCGGAGAAGGGTAGATCACATGAATTTGACGGGACTAGAGGATCAAATCGAATCCGTGGGGTTTGATTTGACGGTGCGAGAGAAGCCTGAGAGCGCGTGCTCCCCACGGCCGCTGCCACCACGTAACGCCATCATCAATTGAGTTTATGCTGTTAGGCAAAGAAGATCAAGTTTCTACATGATCTCTACTTCAAAACTAATTTAATTACACAAAAGTTGTAATTCAAAACAAAATACATGATGTTGCTCAAAACTAAAACAAAGTGCATGATATTGATATTTGAAAATTATGTTTTATTTTCCTGCTTATCAATACAGTGCACTAGGGCCAAAACCATGAGCAATAGTTATTATTTGTTTCCATTTTAACCTTGCATTATGATTTATGAGAAATAAAAATAATGGTTTTTATAACAATAATAGAGTCAGGTAGAACAAAATGTAATGGTAAAATAGCTAGAAAGTGCCAACTGGTTTAATTGATAACAATGATTTTGGTTCAAAAATCATGTCCTTATCTGATTTTTGCCGAACTTTCACCTTTTTCTGTTGTAAAGGGTGCCAACCGGTGAGACGAAGATGTAAGTGGATTAAAATCCTAAAGCTCTCTCAATGACAACTATTCATGTTTGATAGTAATTTGTTCTTAATTTAGGCCCTACTAGTGTTTCATTTCTTTTGAACATTGTATTTCTTCTCATCCATATGTGTTTTTTTGGTAAAATGTCATCCATGTGTTTGATATTGAGGAAGTAACTATGATCGCAATATGTGCAGCCTGAATTGGTTCCTATATATTCATCAATTATATCTAATATAGGTCTATAGTGAATATTGTTGCATTTCTCTCCAAAAGTTAGGAAGGTTAATAATGGGATTTGCTTTCTGAAAGGAAAACAAAAGAAAAAAGATGTGAGAAACAATCAGGCTCGTGCAATGAAGTCGAATTTTGTAGAATCTAGCAAAGTAAGTACCGTCAAAAAATAGTACTATGAAATAACACTATTGGTTTTAGTGCAAATAGATTTGAGGGTGAATTAATGGTTATAAACTAGTGATGGATGGTTTGCAGGGCTGGAATAGGGTTGGGCCAGGGCACGACCCTACTTGAGCCTAATCCGAATTTTTTTTTGAGCTTTAGGTTAGGCTTCGGTGTAATTTTTTTTTCAAAACCATAGCTCAAGCCCAGCCAGAAATTAGTTCAGGTTGAAACCCTAACTACCATTGTTGTCTCCACCTCTAAGAGGCTGAGATTAGAAAGAGAAGAGAGAAGAAAAGAGAGGGAGAGAGGGGCCCCCAACTATCGCTAATGGCTCCTCATTGGCGGTGCCACCACAACCATTGCCAGATCTCAACGGTGCCTACGTCATCAAGATATGTCGTACTGCCATCTTGTCCCCCACTTCCCAACTCAATCAAACTGCCCTCTCCATTGCTACCTTCGACACATTCAACGCTTTCCACTCCTACCTTGATGACTTTCTCTCCTCTTCTCTTGACCTCTCTTCCGACCGACTTTGCTCCCATGCCATCATCATCTTTGGCCAAGCTAGCATGCTTGTTGATGCTATCTACACCTTCAAGGCCTCTAACTACCTTCCATCCAATCTCTCAGCACCCTCCTATTTACCTACATCCCCACCAAGGAGCATGATGAGGTTGGCTGGATCTTTGGTGATTTCCTCAATCTTATTGCCCTAGTTGGATATAGGGTTCGGGACTCAAGCCAATCTGGCAAGGTTTAAAGCCAGATTCGGGCCTCATTCTTGGCTTAGTTATTAGGTCTGGTCAAGACTCGAGCTTCAGTCAGGCCAAGCATCAATCCAAGACTAGCCCAAAATTTCTTCAGACTTTATTTTTAAATCCAAAACTTAGCCCGAACTGTATCAGCCCTAGCCCATGGCTAGACCTGAAGTTGGCTAGGCCCAACGGGCCTCAGGCTACCTCGGACCCACTTCCACCCATGGCGGTCTATCCAAAAACTTTGTGGAAACTCAAGATATTTTATTTTGAAATTTATTTCGGGGGTAATGTCTATTTTATGCTAGCTAAGAAGGTTGTTGATGGTCTCAAGGGTACAGACTAAGTAGTACTAAAGTTGGAGGAGAATGCACTGAACTAATTAGTGCTAAGCTTTTAGCTGGCAAGTCTATTTTGAGAAAGTTGTAATCTTTTTTAATTGGAAAAGCAATTTAACTCGGATTGTATAAACAAAAAAACTTATTAGGATAAATAGAGGCCTTGTAGTCCTATATTATAATCATTATAAAATAAGAGGGACCTAGACCCTATTTTTATTAGTTTTCTTATTTTCTAATATTCCTTTACATGATTTGAGTTGAGTAGGATGAAAGAATTTCTTCTCTCCCTATGAGATCAATGAAATACACAAGTAGAGGTGGGTATTGGGCCAGACCGCCCATAGCCCGGCACGAAGCGGGCCATGCTAGGCACGGCTCATAAAAGGGGAGCGGGCTAGGTTAAGGATTTCTGGCTCGCGGGCCGAGCCCGGCACGGCCCATAAGGGCCTGGGTTGGCACGATTCGTGGGCCAAGCACAAATTTATAGGACTCCAATTTTTTTTCCAAAATACCCCTCAAATTAGCCGTTTTATGGCTGTTGGAAGGGGCAAAATGGGTAAAAAGCCACAAATAGCCGTTATGGGCCAAAAAAATAGCCATTATGGGCCACCCATAATGGCTATTTTTTTTTGGACAGACGGGTCGTGCCTCATGCCTAGCACGGCCTGCTATCCCACGGGCCTAGGATCGTGTCGGGCTTGGCTTTTAGGTTAAACGGGCCGTGCCAGGCACGGCCCGTTTGGTCTGTGGCCCGGTGGCCGGGCCGGGCCCGGCACAGCCCGATGCCCATCTCTATAACAAGTCTATAATCATATATGTTTTTCATTTAAATTGAATGTCATACCTTGTCAAACCAAGATCACATGGGTCCTTAAAATCAACTGGTA
The DNA here is from genome assembly GCF_051530095.1 of Phoenix dactylifera. Classification (NCBI taxonomy): domain Eukaryota; kingdom Viridiplantae; phylum Streptophyta; class Magnoliopsida; order Arecales; family Arecaceae; genus Phoenix; species Phoenix dactylifera. Next base: position 1,451,594 of record NC_143193.1, on the reverse strand, counting down.
TATAGATTATCCATGTGTCACAAATCGAACAACAAATATTTCAAATGAATTAGAAATGAGAAGATACAGTGTGTTCCAAGGGTTAGAAATGATGATTATGCCTTGGGAAGAAAACGATCTACACTATTTTTTTTTGCCTTGGGTTAGAAATGATGATTATGCCTTGGGAAGAAATGATAATAACCTTAATTAAATTTTTTTAACAACTTTAAGAAAGGTAGGTATAGTGTGGTACTATTTTTTGCACTTTGTGAAAACAAAGATTAATCAAGTGAGATAAAAAAAAAATACACATTGAAAAGAAGCTCAAATTGAAATCTAAATTTAGTTGGTTTTCAGCTTCCAAACTTCTAATTAAGATGGCTTTCCTATTTTATTTCTCAAAAGTAATAAAAATAAATACCCAATATACCTCACTGAGAAGGCCAATGAGACTTGGGTATCTAGTTGGCACCAATCCCTTGATTGGAAGATGATCCCTTTACCATATTTATTATTTTTTTATTTTTAAGAAAAGGAAGAAGATACCAAAAGATCCACACGAAAGATATTCTTCCTCCATGTCCAAAAGGCGTCATAAAATGTGATTCATGATTTTATTTTATCTTTTGTTTTACTTTTAATTGTTTAGATGCTTTTAAATTAATAAGTTTTCAATCATTAGTAGAGCTTAAATGAGGAGAGTATATAAGGACTCATGCGGGCATATATTTAGTCCCACATCAGTTATTCACCAAAAAAATTTTGGATACTTGACAGTATTATGGAATCTAAATAATATCTTCGGCAAATTTTTTGGATGAGGTTCTAAGTTATTACACCTAATATATCTTAGTCTTTCTTTTCGAGAGAAAGAAAGTCAAAATAAGAATAGCCTCGTAGCATCCCGCTGTGGTTGGGACCATTTGTCCTAGCTTTTCCATTTAGCTTTTTCTCCGAAATTATATCCCTTTTATCCTATCTTATAGTACAATTCATGCACTTTAGCTCTTTTATGTTTTCTGACACCTCCATGACCTTCATCTACCATATCAAAGCTACGCTTTTTCCCTATCTTGGTGTGGTAATCCATCAAATTTGCATCATAACTATTTGACTATTTAAATGAGCAACAGAAACTTGGATGCCGACCCCAATTCAAAAATAATAAAGTATCATTTGGTTTAAAATGGAGTATATACTTTTACTTCCTTTCAAGAAATGTCATCAATATCATATAAAAGGGGAATTTGCAGAAAACTTACTTAACCATTAAAGTTAACAAAAACACAACCATTATTTGTCTTAAAGAAATGATTTATTTTAAATTTTACTGGACCATTATATCTCTATCCTCCTCATTATTTATAGGGATAATTTTAGACATGCATTGACTTGTAATATATGTGCATTAATCAAGATAAATATTCGATTAGTGCAAGGGACATGTTAGAGTAGGAAAAGGGAGTTGCGTCCTGTCACGAAGTATTGTCTGCTTTGGGGAGTCCTCCTGCCTTTTCAGGACGGGAGATATCCCTCACGGCTTTATCCAAAAGGCGCCTCACGAGGGAAAGAGGATGGAGACCCCTTATAAGCATAATCCTTTTCACTACTCAAGTAGTATGGGACTAAAGGTTTGTGGCTCCTCTTTACACCCCTAACACTACCCCTGAGTGGAAAGGATTATGCGGGTGAAGGTCCAAGCACCCAGGGCGCCCTATTTGCTAGAGCAGAAAAAGGGGTTGCATCCCGTCACGAGGTATGGTCTGCTTTGAAGAGTTCTCCCGCCTTTCTAGAACGGGAGATACAGCTTTGTCCAAAAAGTGCCTCACGAGGAAAAAGGGATGGAGACTCCCTATAAGCATAATCCTTTTTCACTATTCAAGCAGTATGGGACTAAAAGTTTGCGGCCCCCTTTTACACCCCTAACAGGACATAATATAATTTCACAAAGTTCAAACTCGGCCATTTTGGGAGGAAAACAATGCGACCATTTTTATACACAATATGAAGACAAAGCTAACTTGTTCTGCAGTATTTGGAATAAAAAGAAAACCTACCATCTGTGCCATAAAATGATGTGCCTTGTAGGTGCTTGCAAACCACAACAACCGTGATTCATGCACTGCGGACCAAAGAGTACTGATACCAACTGCTATTACTTTTTTCTTTTGGTGAGATACTAGCTTGGTCCTACGCTCACAGTCATCCCTAGTCCCTTAAGGAGGAAATGGCATGAAAAATTATTATGTCTCACTTGCCAAAGGGAGTTGGGTGGTGATGTGTTCATGGCCATGAGATGACTTAGGCTTGGAATGAAAGCATTACGGCAACAATGGATTGATGGTGATATCTTTCCACCCAAAAGTGCTTCCCAAGATTCTTTCCTCCTATATGGTGTCTCAAGCCATACATTCTTGTGCTAACCTTTCACATCGCCTCACATTTCTGTGGCTATATGATCAGAAGCTTATCCTTCTCTCGCTCTCGTGAGCAAGTGACTCACATTACCCAATTAATGTTCCCTATGGTCTCAAGTTAACATCGAGAGGCTCTTTTTCCCCTCGATCAGTAGTGGATGATACCAACTCTTATAATTGCAAGGGAAAAACCAAACACTAATTATAAAGGGAATTAGTACTTGTCTCTTGGTTGAACCGGGGTTTGTTGTATGATCCCTGTCGTTTCTTGAGTCCCTGCTCTCATTGAATGTCTTGTATGCATGGATCTAGCACCTTATAAAGGGTTTTTGTACCATTATGTAGATAACTATTAATTATGCCCAAATAGATCAAATTTTACGTAGAAAATGGAGGCTATCTGTCAAATTTTACGCAATTGCTCCATGCCATATGCAACTAATGTAATTTTTGAGTTATAGAAAATGAATAAAATTTTGCACGGTAGAATCAAGATTATACGCAAGTTCGGTATGAAAAATCTGTCAGATTATATATTGCTAAGATCTTTTCTAAAAATCTGAGCCTTCAAAAGGATAGCTTGAGGAGTATATACACAAAAATCCTTAACCTATCTGGTGTGGGATGGAACCTGGAACAAGGAGCAAACGTGGATTAGTAAGTGGGAGCATGGAGGTTTTGGTGGGCAAAAAAGATTGATGCACTTTGATACCATGTTAAAATCCTATGTAAAAATCCGAATATTTAGATGGATGGGCCCAAGAGTATATAAACACCTTAAGAATTCTTTATCTATCTCATAGAAAATTATTATTCTCGGCATATATAATTTTACTATCTACGTGCTAATGCTAATACTGTAACTCTATATATAGACTTATATACATATGTGCATATGTATGTGTATGTGTGTATTTTTAGATGTATATATGCAAATGCATATATGTGTATGTTTACTTGTATGTTATATCGCACACATAAATTGGTAAAGTTATGTATAGAAAGGCTAAAATTTTCACAATTCAGCATATACGGCACACCAGTTCTCATCACATATCATAAATGAGTGCGTCTACAAGCAAAATGTGCCATTCATTTAAAGAAAAGGAATCAAGATCAAGTCCAAAAGTCCCTTTCTCCATACTACAGTTTTTTTGAAAGGATCTTTTCTGAAAAATGTCAATATATGGTAATGCTATAGAATCTTTTCTTTTCTTTTCTTTTGAAAAAGAAAGTGAGTTCTTTGGAGTCTATTTTATAACAACACCATCAACACCACCTATAATGTTTGATAGCAATTATTTCTAAAAGAATTACCCTGATAATAATAAATGACTGATGCATTAGTCTTTTTCTACCTGCCAATGGATGGAAGAGCTAGGAAACCCTGGTTTTACTGAAAATAACATGACATTCATGAAATTTACTGTTTTCAAAACGATGATCATGATCATGGTGATGACTATCATCATCATGATCATCATCGTTCCAAAATGGGGATAATGGTGGGGTTCATTTGAATCAAATTTCTTGGGGGGGGGGGGGGCCTCTTTGTATGAAATAAATGGAGCCAACAACGAGGAGCAGCAATCCAACAAAAGTGAAAGACCCAAAGGGCTTCCTCATGTGTGTCTTCGGCACACGTAATATCCATGCACGCATGTCCATGACCTATAGGCATGAGCCGCCCATGGTCCACATGTGGTGACCATGGACCATGGTGAACAGGAGCATTCATTACATAAAAGAAGGCCATGTTATAATACTCCTCAGGGTGCTCCCTCCCTGTTAATTTCCATCAATCTCACACATGAAACTGTTTTGAGTCGAGGAATTGTAAAATTTCACATTGACACCATTTTCAAATGGTCCAACAAAGAATCTGGTGATAGAAAAAATCCAAATTTGCGTGCAACCTATTCCTAGAGGGGGACTTGGTCACGGTAATTGAGTAGATCTAGGGTTGGGGATGCTCAGTTGAGGATCGACCACTACTGCACGACATTCATAGATTGTTGGAACACTTCGACTCCCACTAAGCTACGCACGTCTACTGGAAGGTTAACGGTGTTGCAAACTGAATTGCTTTCTTCGCGGCTAACCACTCTGGAGGTTTCACCTGGACGGACCGCAGGTCTGTGCTAGAGTCCTTATGTAGTCTTTTATTTTCTGATTTTATAGAAATAGGTGGTTGCTAATTATAAAAGCAACATTTCATGCTTGCAGCTAGCATAGTTGTTGACAATATGAATTCTAACATATCCAAGCCAATTTACTGATTTAAATTTTTGATTGGTAAGGGACGAGACAACAACGAGGATACCTTTATATATTCATGACAACGAAATCATGGTTAATCGCCAATCTCCACTATCCGATTCCACTATTTTAGCTGTAGAATCTTAAATAATAATTAAGTAAACAAGTGGATATAATATGCATGTATTTGCTTGAATGGGAAGAGTAAAAACAATGTATAGTTAGTTATAAGCACATTCCTTAACTTGGATTTATATGAGTAATGGTGCAGCTTAACCTGTTCCAATGGAATAGGCTGACAGGAGAAGGGATTTAATACTGTGCCGCGAGGGCACCAAACCACATGCAGGGCTTTTAATGGGCATGGGCATGGGAAGTGGAGACCCTTCCCCACCATGTTCATAAAAAAAAAAAAAAAAGCACACATTCATGGCCATGCACCCAACTTTTTTCTCATGCATCCAACTATGTCCGGCCATCTGAGATCTATTTGCCCACAGTGTCCATCCAGTCGTCATCATGCCATCATCATCATCGTCATCAATACATGAACAAAACCAATAAGAGAGAGAGAGAGAACCAAACAACAGGAGAAAAGAAAGACAAGAAAGAGAGAGAGTTCCATGTGGACTAATGAGTAAGATGTCAGTGCTCGCATGTGAGTGTGTGTAGAAATCGAAACACACACGCAGAGAGGAAGGAGATGAGGTTTTATATATATATATATATGTGGGTTGATGGTTGTGAATGCATGCATGAGTTTGTGTGTGGAGGGAGGCTGTCAGGCTGAGTGCATTCATCACGAGATTGTCTTCTGATTCCTATTCAAAGTGAATAACCCAAGAAGGTGGCCATGCTGCCCTTGCATGAGGGCCCACAATCCCCTTCCATCTCGGCCGTCAGATCCGTAAATTAATGGGCCGCTGATGAGTGATGAATGGGCCTTGGGCTTGACATCATGTTCTTAATTTATTTGGCTGCTATTTTATGTTTAGCTTGCTCACATTGGCTTTTTATATTTAGTTCATGTCTATGGTTGGGGCTTATATTTTGCATCAAATTATACTTGGTATTGGACACACTTTTTATGAATGGGCCAGGATTTAAATATAGAATGGGCAAAGAAATCAAGAAGGGAAATAAAATTTTGAGCCTATAGAACTAGTCAATCCAAAAGGACCTCAATTCCCCTGATCCTAAATTAGAACATGAATTTAGGACAAGTAGATAAATATGTAATGAAGCTATGTTAAATTTGACCTTGCGCAAGCAACCTAAGATAGTCATAGAAATGGTAAAGCTGTCGATAGTTGGACCAAGTGATTTGGAATATAATCTGCCTCCACCAGGGTTTAGAGAATTAGAAGAATTTGGGAGTGAGCTATTCTCAGTTATGTAGCATATTGCCTGCAACCTTCTATCAAAAAAAAAAAAAAAACATTGAAAACAATTTGATAGAGGGTAAAATGGATCGTCTAGCCCATACCAAAAGGGCCACCCAACTTCGGCCCAACATACACCAACGCCGACTAGACGTGTTCTTGATTTGGTTCAGAGTCAATCCGTCCTCAAATTTCGCCGAAAGCTTCTCCAACCTCAGATATTCACCGATGTTTCGCCGAAAGCTTCTCCAACCTCATATATTCACCGACGCGCCCCAGCCAAGATCGAGGCGCCCTCCGACGCGCCTCGGCCAAGCTCGAGATGCCCTCCTTGTTCGTCGACGCACCGCAGCCAAGCTCGGGACACCCTCTCTAATTATATGCACATACCGACTTTTGAGCTCGATGCACTTCGCCGAACACATCTCGGCACCTGTGAAGCCGACCTCGCCAAATACATGATGCGACCTCTCAACGAGTTCGGCCTTGCCGATGGCCGTACCCATGTGCGTGCTCACGCCCTCTTACATGGTCGTACATCGCAACGCCATTACGCCACGCCTTGCTAGTTGGCCCACATCAATCTAAGGACAGCGCCATACTACTCCGAACATACCCTGCTACGACTGTCAACACCTTACCGTTTTCGAGAACGAACTCCACCGTGCACCACAAGCAAGCTCTGGCTGCGCGCCACTCCCCCTCATGATGGAAACAGGTTATACCTCCGCTACTTGAGTACCCCTACCGGGACTATAAAAACCTTCGACAGGTAATATTGAGGAGATTTTTGGCTGGACTTACTAAGCTCCACTTTAACTTGATCGTCGGAGGGTCCTCACTGGAAACACCGGTAAGACTTTGTGCAGATACCCCGGTCGATCGCGGGAGGTGTCTCCCCTTGTCGTCCTCTGCACTTCGGCAGCTCCTTCGACTCTTCCGGCGTGGTCACCCTTGGGCCAGATTTGAACCACAATACAATTGTAGCTTATAAAATTGAATATTGTTTCAAACTTTGATAATCAAAATGAGTAGGATAACACCTCTTGGGTCCAAACTCTAAACCAAAATGGGTGAAGCGAGTAGAGCATAGTGCAATGGGGACAATGCATCAACATCACGATTGCATAATGGGTTAAGTTGACTCGTGATCCGATTTGGTTCTGATCTGATTAGACCCAGCTTTATTTGTGTCTAAGGATTTGTGAGTTAGGTATGATTAAAGAATTGGACCTGATCTAAAATCCAAGTTGGATTTGATTTTTACTTTTCAGTTTGATTCAAGATCCAATTAGAACCTAATCCAACCCACCCAAAAATCTGAATCATATAAAGCCCCTTCTTCTTGAGTCTAAATATCCTTTCTGATTCATTGAATAAACTCTGATTTAAACTAATTCTTATTTTTCATCTCGGCGACCACATCTTCTCTATTTTTTCACTTAATTATATTTAAATACTCATATTTCATTATTTGTTTTGGTGGATTCTTATTTATAATGCCGTCAAATATATAAATAACTAAATAAAATCGTAGTTTATAAACTTATATAAGAATGACCAGTAATTAAAAGTATTTGGATAAAGTTCAAATTGGATTTTTTAATTTTATATAAAATATTTAATAATTTTATATCTAACTATTAACTATTATATTTTATCTTTAAAAGAATAGTTAGATACTTGGCTTGAACTGCTGCAATCTCGATCTGAACTCGAATATTTTGTACTCGGGTTTAGTTATACTTAACCGATTCAAATGATATGGTGAGCTTAAAATCTTTTTCATGGGCCTAAATACCATTAGTTAATAGATTGGATCTGATCTAAAATTATGATCGAAATATAAAATTAGGTTGGATATGGATCATGCGCCGAGTCCCATCTGATCTATTTGCAGCCTCAATCAAGGTTGCTAGCCACTTGACCTTCTACTTTTCCTTATGAAAGCATTGAAGGCATGTACTTCTGGAAGCAGAACTAGGTTGATACAGTCAAGTTGGCTGGAAAGCCATTTCTTTTAGTTACATTCCATTCCTTTCTCATTAATTGGGCAGTTAAAAAAGCACGGGACCGTCGTGAGAGGCCTTTTCAGACCGGAAAAAGAGAGCACACTTCAAGCAGAATAAATAAACAAAGAAAGTACTCAGCAGAGACAGGACGAGGTCTCATTATAACTCTCTCCATATTCTCCTTGAAGTGTGCCCCTTGCATCAAAGAAAAAATTTTAACCTGTTCCTCCTAAACCCGATATTACTCCCATATATTTATGGCACACCATTTAATGGATTCCCCTCAGAGTCAGAGAGAGAGAGAGAGAGAGAGAGAGAGAGAGAGAGAGAGAGTTCTTAGCCAGTAACAAGTGTTCTGATATTGTCTGAAAGAAAAGTGATGAATGCGTATGGCCAATGAATAATATTACTCTTGTAATAATAGAAAATGGCTAGAAAGTGCTGCAGGAATCGTAAAATCAAAAGGATGGTAACAACTCTACCAGTACAGACATGGATGGACCAAGTAAATGCTATTAACCACAACTTCCAAATATGAGGACTGCAGAATGGTCTTAAGCTAAAGGTGATGGGACCTCATCCATTTCAGCTCTTTGTACCTCCATGGAAAACATTGAAGGAATGCCCCTTCCCATGTGATATTTCAAGTGGATATTCTAATGCACTTTATCCCATCTTTCTAGGGAATATAAAGAGGGACGAGGTGCAAAGGATGAGCAAAGACCCTCTTCCTTCCATTCTCGTATTTTTGGCAAGGGCAAACACCTCATGAGTAGAAAGCATGAGGCGCCGAACGCATTCAAAACCCTCACTCACTTGGGCTTTTGGATCCGAGTGTTTTCTTGAGCGTCTGAATGGTGAAAGCTCGGAAAGCACTAAGCAGTAAGCACGAGCCCAAGCCGGGGCACCTCTTCTGAATGACCAGTGATGGGACTTGACCTGATTGTTTTTGACTTGAACCTCCATCGATCTCATCTAATAAACCGCCCTACCAGAGACCCACCACCATCTGAGAATTCCCATATGGACTTGGGGAAAAGGAACTCAAGAACACCAAAGCCCTTTTTTCTCTCTCTCTTTCTGATTGAACCTACGCAGATAGGGCACCATCATTGCTCATGAACACCAAAGGAGATGCATCCAGAAACCCATTCTATTTCAAGCTAACTATTCCAAGCAAGAAAAAAGTCAATAATTACTACCCTAAAACTGGAGCATCTCTGCTACCAGCTGCCTACGTACCCCTCTACATGCACGCCTGCATGCATGCGTACGTACAGAAACCCTAACATCCACCAGCTTGTATACATGCGCCTTTATGTGCCTATACGTACGTATTGCGGAAAAGATAGTTACAGCTAGGCATTGGACTATAGCACTCGGTAAGACCAAATGCTATATCCATAGCAATTATCAAACTTCTGTCACAAATCTAAAAGTTCAGCATTATCATCACCCGCAAGACACACAGAGTATCTTAATCAAAGATCAGGCGGCAGTCACCCTGCTAGTGTTGCAGTACAACTTTCTTTGGTGGTAATGATGGGTGGACCCACACATTTAGGTTCTACACCAGCTTTGGGCTTGATATGCCTATATGGTCTGCACTTTGTTAAGTATGGCATTCCTTGTTTCACTTCGCACCCTTTTGCTGGTACTTTCCAACCATGTTAGAGCCTTGTCTCTGACCCTTCGATCACACCATTCCATGCCACCAAATGCCAACAAGAAAAGTCTCGCTCCTTTCTTTCTCCATACTTCTTCTTGTCAGCATGTGGCCTCCCACACGACAACACACCTCAATTCCCACCACCACAAAGAAAAAAATGAAAAGAAGAAACAAAGACATGATAAGATGTTTGAGGTCAGAGCTACTGATCATATTTCTCTGCAGACCATAACATATCATAGAAGATCTTGTGGACCACATCTCCCACCGTTCTCATCAAGCATGCTCTCTAAACGATACATCATTAACTATTTAGTGGGTCTCTAGCTTCTTTTCTTTCTTGTAGGTATAAATCCCCTTTATTGATCATATGAGGACTATAGCATAATATGTTTTAGGAGTACTTTCTGTCACTGACTTTTTCTTTGGTCTCTCCTCCTTGACTCTTCCTCTTCCTCTCTGATTATTATATACATGTGCGCAAGTGGCTCCTAAGCAGACTGGAAGCAGTAGTACTACTGACCATCCTCACATGAGAATGATGTCCTTGCTATTGGCTATGCTCAAGGTCATTTATAATGCTTAGTCTAAAGAGGTTTCTTCTTCCATCTTCTTCTCCAGTTGTTATAATGATTGCTTGGAATCAATTCTAGATAGCATACAAGTCTCCCTGACCTCAAACAAAGACACAGAGATTGAGAGAGAGCAGTGACAAGACGTAGCTTAGCTATGATCAATCTGCCGAGGAATGCTTAAGCAATAAGATATACCAAATGTTTGATTGCCCCAGAGGCTTATATGTTCGTAGCACACTCAATTCTCAGTGCCTCGCATTGGTGTCTATAGTAGGTTATCATGAATGCTAAGGAGCGGTTAGTGTTTGTTTGTATGCGAGGTTCCAAGAGTACTTTTTTTTCGCTGACTTTATATTGCTAAGCCATAGAAGTACTCTTCACCTCAAAAGTACAAGTAAAATAGTATTTTTCTTAGTGGTCATAGTCATATTTTTCTTACTCATGTAATGATGTATATATGAACTAATTAAAGTACCGCACCGAATTTAGTGCATGAAGACTCTGAAGGTCTAATTCTTAATAGGAAAGAGCCACATCATGTCTTTGAAGATAATTAAAAAAAAAAAAAACTGTTTTTGCAGCAGATACTCTAGAGGAACGAATGGTCAAGCATGCTTTGATCCCATGCAGTCTATGATCAGTTTATAACCAAAAATGATTCAGTTCCCTATGTGTCTAGAAAATTTAAAACGCCAATGTCACGAGGCCCAACCATGGTACCAAAAATAACTCTCTGCTACATGAGAGATGAGGAGATTGGTGCAGTTCCCAGGGTTGGTGCACTGCATGATGAGCTTGGGGTATAAAGCACCAGCCTTTCATGAAATAAGAAATGCATCTCTGTCTTTTTTAAAACTTTTTCTCTCTTTTTTTCAGGAAAAAAAATGGGCTCTTAAGCATTTTGGAATTCATGACTAACTACTTATTTTGGACACAATATTCACTTTGATGGGCTTCCCAACTTGGTCTCTTGTCATGGTCTTGTACAATTAATGTTTGCCTAGTGACAATTGGATCATTGACTTATTGGTCTCTATATGGATTTGGGTAATGGTTTAAGATGGAGAATAAGTTTTAACTTTTTTATTTATAAAATCTTAACAAAGCATAACTATGAGGATTTTAAATTAAGCTTAGGCCCCATCTTTGCTTGTCCTGGAATCTTTTTCATCTTCAATTTCTCGCGACTCGCACTTTTGCTAGTGGTGTAGGGTAAATTTGATGGTGATGCTTTAAATTGCTCGATTACAATTGTCTATTGCGCCTTGCATGTCATAGTTTGTAGTTGATGCTGATTTAGAAAGGAATTTGTTAACCACTGAATCACCAAAACGAGTGGTGTTTCTTTTTGAGAATAAACAAAAGAATGTGTAAGTAAGAGTCCCTCTCTCTCTCTCTCTCTCTCTCTCTCTCTCTATAAGTACACAAATTTACATTTGAAATTGTTGGTGCTGCAATCCTTCGGAACTAAAGATTGTAGGAGTTATTCAATCCATAATCAATAGGCATCCATATGTATTGCCATTGGCATAAAAGTTAACATTCATAAAAAAAATTTCATAATTTGAAAATGTCACTAAGCACCATTTTGTTAAAAAAAATGTACATAAGCCTAAAAACAAATAAAATCTTTTGACAACTTCTAATGATTTTAAGGGTTTTTGCTTTCCATCATCAAATTTCATTCTCTTCTTTTGAATTGTTGGCGATTGTTACATTCTTCACTTATATATATTTGAGGTTACTCATATATATATATATATATATATATATATATATATAAATGAGGAAGCTAACAGTATAGCTGATTGTATGGCAACTTATGTGGCCAATTATACAAAATCAACATTATGGGATTCTAAACCACATCTTTCTGTTTCTTTGTTAGATATTTTATTTGCTGATTCTCACATATGTACTTATTCTCATTCGGTTTAATTTATCCAAGTTACTAAAAAAAAAAAGGCAATTACTTTCGTTCTTTAATTCTTATGTACTATCAGTCATTTCAAAAAATTTATGTAATATAATTAATAATTTGAAAATGCATCACTTAAAATTTTGATTAAGGAACCTCCTCCAAATAGAATATTGCAACCATTACAATTTGCAAAAAAATAAAAAATAAAAAATCAAGGGCTTCTTCTTGCACAACCAATCTATGCAAACAATACAAGCACAATCTATGCAAATAACTTTTCTTGGCACAATCGATAGTAAAATTTAGCTATAAAAAAGAAATCCAAACCCCAAACCACACTGGAAGGATTGCTTCAACTCTTTTGGCAATTGCCTTCAAGAATTTCTCATACATGCTAGACAAAGTAGATAACTTCAAAATTTTCACCATGTATATTATAATCTTAAGTTCATGATAACAGCAACATCACTAATAATAATAATAATAATAATAATAATAATAATAATAATAATAATAAATTTGAGTTTAATAAGAATGAGAATATAATATTGAACGAGGAAAAGGTCATGATGGGCGAAACAGAAAAGCTGTACAGTTTGGGAATACGTTAGCAGGTTCCTTTCGTTCAGAATAATTTATTGTTATTTTGTTGGTGGGTCCCATCGGAGGCAGAAGGCCTACCTCCCATGAAGCCCGGCTTTGCACGCGCGGTCAGGAGTTGGCCGCGGGTCCCGCAAACTACCCCTCGCCTACATCCATGCAAAGCGTGGAATTCCGTGGGCCCGCCCCTGTCGGGAATTATGCCCACGGACGTACGCAACCCTCACCGTGGGCCGCCACCACCATAGGACCAGCCAAATAAAAATAAAAATAAAAATAAAAATAAAAAAATAAAAATAATTATAATACACACATCTGGAATGCCAGTGAGTCCCGCCGATTACTTGCTTGGGTGTAGAGGTGCAAATAGATTGGGTCGAATTGAGTTGGATTGGGTCGTGAGGAACTTCGACCCAATCTTGTTTTTTGCTCGAGTTTTAATTTTGGATGCAGACCTAACTCGATAGAAGATCGGGTCGGATCGGGTTCATCGCTACAATTTTTAACCCAACTGATTATTTAGATTGGATCAGATCCATGTATAATTCGGACCCGACCCAAAAATTCAGGCCCGGTTCGGGTCAACCAATGTATAACTTCAATAAATAATTTTACTGATTCGAATCGGATCGAGTTGGGTCGTAGGATTGGAAATCTAAAATTATCCAAATTTCAAATGGATCGGATCAGATCGGATCTGAATCCAGTAAACCTAGACCGACCCAGAAAATAGAACGAGTTTAATTTTGGGACCCGATCCTACCTCACGAATCCTCCAAAATAGATCGGGTCGGACCTAAGGGAGTCGGGTAGGGTTGGGTCACGGAACAACCCGGCCCATTTACAGCTTCACTTGAATAGTGCTCGTTGGAGTTGGGTCACGTATGATGGTTTCTTTGTCATGTCGCCGTAGAATCAAAGGTTTCACTTTAATGGGCTCTCTCATGATTCCCTTAATGTGTCATCCCTTCAACTCAGACCTTTTCAGACCAAGTTAAAAATGAGTAAAAGCTAGGGCTTTCCTTGAGAGGTGTACCTCATGCTTACCTTGGTAGTAGTAAACTTATACTTCTAATCAAAACTAGTTATCCTTCAACTGCATCCATGTTTCCTTGTGCGTACTAGTTGTTATGCTACTGGTTCTGATCTCTAAGCAAGTAATTATATATGCAAGTACATTTGATTAGATCAGTAATTTGATGGCTTTTCTCACTTTTTGGAAAGAGGAGATTAATTGGCTTGTTGGTGCACATGATGGGCTCTTTCTTTTTCTTCTTGATGCTGTTGTCTTTGATGCCAAATCAAAGCTTATGGATTGGTTGTTATGGTGGATCTAATTGCAGCTAAAGTGCAGACTTTTGGTGGATCACTTTACAATTGCAACTCTAGTCTTTTTGATAATTATTACTTAATTTAGCTCTAAGGCAAGTAGAACCAAAGGATCCAATCATAACCAGTACAAAGAAGTCTAGCCGAGTAAATTAGGAGCACCTTTCTCATTTATTTGTCTTTTTTAGGTTAATTAATCATAGCATGCACATTTATACATATAACAAAAACAATAAAGAGAGCTAGGTTTCATGAACTCTCTCTCTCTCTCTCTCTCTCAAGTGTGTTCTAGGGTATGCATGCACCTAAGGGAGAAAAAAGGGACTGTGTATGGATTCCCCAAAAGTATTATTTGGCTTGGTCATGATGGGGGGGTGGTGATGTTTTGAGTTAGAAGCATGGAAAGGAAGAAAAGGCAGGGAATATTTGGGGGGCAGTGGCATGCAAAGGGACCTCATGCATGTTTCTTCTGTTTGTTTATTCATCTACATATGTGTGACTATTTTATATACACTACGGACGCAGGTTTATATAGTATAGTAGCTGACATTTTAGGTACAAAAATACTTTGAAAATGAGTTATTCTTTTGATGGGAATGTGGGTGTATGAGCCCATGGCCTGTCATGGTGAAAACAAGGAGGTGTGGACGTGAGGGAAGAGAGCTTTTTTCTGGTGCTACAAGTATTAATAAATGTTGAACCTATTGGAACGACACATGCAATGCAGGACTGCACAAAGGGGAGGAAACCTATCCCGAGGGAAAGTTTGGCTTCCTTTTCTTTTTAATAGGAGCTTTGGAATGATCACATCTTTCTTCTTTCCACCACCTTTGTCACCGCCCACTAGTCAGTAGCCATGCTGAGACTCCCCAACATGCCCCCAAAAGGTATCTTACCATCCACTATCCATTACATCATAGTTTGAGAGACAAATATATACATAATTTCCTAAAAGATCACTCACTTTCCCAGGATTGCAAAAGGAGCAAGGGTGGGGGAGGGGCTGAGAGAGAGAGATTGAGAGAGAGAGAGAGAGGGACTTAGCAATTACTAGCTAGTGTTAATCCACTTGGAACTGAAGAAGAGTACATGTACATAGTTGTCTTGCTTCATTTCAAATTAAAGCAGAACAAATATTCTTATATTGAAGCAGTGAGTTCCATTGTTTATATCTACCATACCATACTAAATCTTCAAGTGTGCAATATTCAAAGAAACTTCCTGTTAAAGTCCAAGCATAGAACTCTAACCATTTCTGCACTATCTCTCTCTCTCTCTCTCTCTCTCTCTCTCTCTCTCTCTCTCTCTCTCTATCTCTCTCTCACTCACTTACTCATTCACACACACATTTATTGCTGCTTTGCTTTTGTTGGGTGAATGGCACAAAGCACATCAACAATGTTATAAGGGTATAGTTGAAATTGTAGGTCATCCAGATTGTACATAATGACAACATTAAGGCTGGGTGTAACAACTTAAGTGGCTGTTGAGCAAGGGTCATAGATTTATATTTTCAGCAATGCAATGTAGGATGTCAATGGGGAATAGAGCTGAAAATTATGCACCAGTATTAGTCTAGGCTTTGAAGAATGGTCAACTAACTGAGCCAACATTTGGATCTTATACCTTGACCTGGGTTGCTCCCATTACTTCCATATGAGACCAACTATTCTACCCCTTTGTGGCCATGCCTGACATGAAAATTAAGGTCGTGAGTGATGGATCTAGACACTCAATAGGATCTAATCGAATTTGAGTCGGCTTAAATCTGATTTTCAAGTGGAGTGAGGTGCCAAACAACTAAGATAAGGATGCATGGCTACCCTAGTTTGTGATTTGCCAATATGGATCCAATACTAATCATTTATAACAAATTTATTTTGTTAGCATCTATTTACAATAGAAGTCCACTAAGTAAAGGTCTTCAAGGCGTGTGTGCCTCATAACTAGACTTAGTATCAAGGGGCCGAGCCAGGCTCCATCCAAGGTATAACTATAATTAGTTAACCCAGACCCAACCTAGCCAAGCCTTCCTGACTTCGAGCTTCAAGCCAGATTTTGGGCTTCCTTATTTTTTTTTTTTTAATTCAAAAAAAAATGACTAGCAAAGGAGAGGGAGGAGGAGGAGGAGGACGACGGAGGAGGCAGCGACGGTTACCTAGGGTTACTTGTTTATCTGGGCCGGTTCAAGCTGGGCTCGGCCAAGCTTCAAGGCCTAATCCCGAGTCAGGCCTGATTAACACGAGGGATCATATTTCAAGCCCAGCCCAACCCAGCCCAGCCCAGCCCGCTGAGCTTAAAATATAAGCCATAACACGTGGTCTTTGGGCCTGAACGGGCCAGTGAACACGTCCACTACTGGCTCTTTTCCATTAATAGGCCCATATCTAGAGTTGGGTCTTCACTAGGGCTATGTGAAAGTAAAATGTCCCAACACAAACCTAAGTAAAAGGGCTTCAATTTATATCTTCTCCATCATCTATGGATTTATCTGATTGTAAAACCAAGAGAAACAAATATTCTGATTGCTCTATAGTCAACAAATTTTGGACCTTAGAAACAAGGATCAACAACTTAAAATTTGTCACAAAAACCACTTTGGAGAATAACATATGTTTGCAGTCCTCAGGTCATTTCTGAATTATTGCTGTAGAATATTAACATTCCATTCTTCCTTCCTCACTCTTGTTACTGCTCCTAAAACCAAGCTATGACTGGAATGCAAACCATGCATCTTCTAATCGAAATTCTTTACCATATTGGAACTCCCAAGTTTCGGTATAACCTTTTGCGCTCGACCAAAGCCAGTGATTCGGGCTGTATCTGCACTCCCCAAATGTAGGGCAAAACAATTACAATGAACAGAACAGATGCTTACAGGACTTGGGTCCCTCCTCGGCACATTAACTGGGGAGAATTTTCAAGTATGAATCTAACCATCTTTTCCTAAGAAAAAAATAACCATATTTATTCTAATTTAATCCAAGTAGCAATATTTAAGGTAGATGCATCCATTGCCAAATATGAATTTATTTTCAGAAAATCGATTAACTTCCTCTTGGGATAGAAAATTTGTGGACAATGGTATGTTTCAGATGGCACAATTTGATATCTGGATGATGGATCAGCCATCCATTTTGCTAATCAGACACATCACATCGATCCATGAGTATGTGGCACTTTTCCTGTTGCCATAGTTTCAAGATGGTGGGTCTTGATTCCTGCAACCGACAACCTAGACAAACAAATAAGATAGAAAAGTTAAGCTCTTGAAACCAAAGTGCCATCAGCTATATTACCTACCCACTATATGAAGACTGGAGACAAGTTCATGTACTAATATCAGCAACTACTAGTTAGGCATAAAAATCTGGGCATGTTCATGTGAAATGATAGGCAATTCCAAGAAATCTCGAACGATAAAAAGATTAAAAGAATGTCCCCATGATGAACAGCCAAGTCATTTAGTTAAATGCAAATCTCAAGTCTAATCTCTCTGTATGATCGTGTAGAAGTTTAACTTCGACTTGCTGCTTTTGATTATTCATGACAAAGAACTTCAACCAAACAAATGATACTGACATATAAACAGTCATCAAGTAGATGGCTTTTAAAGTAGATCTAAAGATATCACGTATGTGAAGCTGAAACTTTAGGCTAAGCTCTTGGATTGCAAATGCTTCAAATATACAACTTGAGATTCATTTCCACTGACTAAGGGTAGGTAAAAGAGTGCTTCGCAAGGATGCGTGACTATTAGAGAAATCTTTATCTGTGCAACTACTGTTACGAAGCATCTAGGTTTTCCAATCAGCAACCCTGCAAATAAAGAAAAAAGGGAAGTAGAAAAGAAGAAAAAGCAACAGAGAGCAGAACGTTCATAACTTATTGAATAACGCCTGTGTAGTTCTCAGGTCAATATTACTTGCCATTGTTCTTGCACCTTTGGTCTCAATAATGACTTCAGACTCAGACGTGGTTAAAACATCTTGGCACGTAGCTATTGAAAGAGACAGAATAACAGTTATGACTTTCAAGCAACGATATGTTGATTAATGGTGCAATCAATATTTTCAAAAGCTTTTTCCTTGTGAAAGATACGTAGGTGAGCATGTTATCTTTGCTCCTGAATTTTTCCATCATAAACAATTCGCTGTGGTATCATGAACACTGCAATGTACAGAAAAGGAACCAAAATGGCTAACAAAAGAAAACTTTTTCTATGACCACAGTGTCACATTCAAAATAATAGTAAAAAAAGATTCAAATCAAGATATCAAAGATCTTGGTTTCATAATTAGATGTTGAGTTTGATGGTAAATGGACCTCTCAGGTTGTGATGAACCATATTGAAAAGCCCTACTTGTTTAACTAGGTCTCTAAAGCCATTACATGCAAAGTAAATAGACAGGCTAAAGAACGAGGAATGTGTAAACATGATTAGAATGTCTTTTGCTGGTAATTGATGCACAGTGCCGTCAGACAAGGATTTGATAATAGGCTTATGCTTAAAACTGGAGAATTGTTTATATATGGAATCTTTCAGGTCTTAAATAAGTCACGTCAGAAAAGGGTGCAATTACATTTGGATCAGAACGCCGGTAGTAAGAATATCAATATTAACTGCTGACATGATGTTGCATGTAAAGGATCAGGCACTAATTCTTCACTTGTTTTTCCACCATGCTATAAGCACTTGAAAGACATTATTCTTTACAAGAAGTTCATAAGATTGAAATAGTAAAAAAACTATCCTATCTAATTAGATCAAGCGAATGATCCATTTCAAAAGAAAACAGAAAAGAATAAAGTTTTGATGTTAGAAATTAACCAAAGGAATAGAAAACATGAAAATATGACAAAGATAACGAGAGAATGACCAACCAAAAAATAAGAAACTGTCTTACTCCTTACTCAAGGAAAAAACAAACCATTTCAAGACACTCAAAACAAGAACAAACCACTTCAAGAGAGTTTTCGAGCAGATTCATGAGTAGTCAAATAAGTACAAGGAGAAACCTGAACAACAGTGTACGCCAAAGGCCTGCTCGAATTCCTCCTTCATTTTTCCTTCTAGATATTTGTTTGATTCACGCAAAACTTGTAGTAGACAGAAAAGAAAACTTTGGTGAACCACATAATTCTAAGATCAAAGATGTATACATAATAGAATTAAATATGTCTGATGGGATTGTGACAATCCTAGCATTTTTGAAGATTGACATGTAGGTTGCATGAGACTAATTCGAGAAGTAGATGTGGAAAGAAGAACGAAGCAGAAGTTGTCTACATATACAATGTGTTATCAGATGGCTCACAAGCAAGTGCCGATGGTAAAAGGTTCCACATGAGTTGACCTGATTGGTTTCAATTTTCAAAGCCAAATAAACATAAGGCATGAAATAAAATTCACAGCCACTTTATAATAGAAAAGGACTTTTAAGTAACCAGCAAACCAAAAAAAAAAAAAAACTGATGTTTTGTAGTAATAGTTGAGCGGTTCTTATTTCTTAGTTGAGCGGTTCTTATTTCTGAGAAATCGTCCTTCTGCAGAATCAAATTTTACAGTGCCTGAGTCCCTGTCAAAGGAGAAAAGAGAGTCAGCATGTCAAACATACTCTTTGTTGTGATGCTCAGATCTTGCACAAACCAACAAAGTTGTCTATTCAGGCACCAAATTAACAAAACTTCACCTAAGACCAATGTTTTTAAAAGGCTAAAGGTGAAAGTGAGGTGGTTCATTCTAAAAAGATGGCATGTATCCTTGGGGCAATTCCAGAGGATTAGGGAGCGGAAGACCGCAAGAATATGGTTAATACTACCAAAACTTTAAAATTAAAAGTATAGAGAAGAGCAAATAAATCAAACAGTTATAAATATCAGAACGACACGATCATCATATTTACATTTGTTTTTAGTTAAAGAAAGATTTTGTTTGCTTTAAGTCATAAAGGGATAGCATATAAGAACATGACAGGGTATGTGCCTTTTATCTACCTAAAAGACCATTTTAAGATGTATATCTAACTTTGAAAAGAGTAAGTTGTAACCTCAAGGCACAAGGCTCAAAGCATTTTGTTATTGCCTTGCCTCTAGGCAAAAAA
This sequence comes from Phoenix dactylifera, assembly GCF_051530095.1. NCBI lineage: Eukaryota > Viridiplantae > Streptophyta > Magnoliopsida > Arecales > Arecaceae > Phoenix > Phoenix dactylifera. Next base: position 1,431,344 of record NC_143193.1, on the reverse strand, counting down.
TTTTGTAAGCCTCCATGCTAGCGCTCTAAAACCATGTCTAAAACAAGCTAGGTCAAAGCACCTTGGTTAATAATGGCAAATCCGAAAAGATTTATATTATAGGATTCAGAGTTTTTACATATCATACCATATCGGTCCGTATTGTGTGTATCAAACCATATTAGTGAGGAACCCATATAATATCGAGGCTCGATACATTACCATAAATGGTATAGGTGTTGTGCCGATTTAGCACCTTTACCATGTCTCGATACCGAGGCATCCTGTATTGTGGCATACCACATTGTCAATATACCGATATAGGACCCGGTATCGAGACGATGATCAACAATAAGAGGAAAAACCAATTCTTACAAGCTTTAGTAAACAATTTTTATTAGTGGCAAAGAATTCTCATTAATTCACATATACTTTGCATGGTTACAATGTTCTCTAAATTAGAGAGATATTTTCGAATTACTCTCAGTTTCTTTCTTGACCTAATGATTCTCAGAATTATTCTCCAAATATCTATTCAATTATTCTCAAATTATACATAAATTTTATGATTTGTTCATGAATTATTCCCTACCAACTTAAGAATTTTAGTGTTACAAATTAATAAAATCACATATCGTTTCCAATGGTGATGTTTTTTGCTATCATATGTTATTTTTGACTCACCTATATTATTTTTAAGTACAAAAATTTTAAAATATTTCACAAATTTTATATTTTTAATTTTATGATTTTCTAATTCTTTGTTAGTTGACCTCTTTCCAAGCTTTTAATGAATTTTCTGGATTTTTTACAAATTCCTAACCAATTGCATCTATATGCATAGTTCTGGATCATCAAACTTTTGACTTTGATACTTTGTAGCTGAAAGCCCAAGTTTAATAAAGATCGAACTGACTTGAGGTGGATTTAACTATAAAGTGGACTAAGGTCTTCGTGAAAATCTCCACTCAAGTCTACAAATATGCAGTGTACACTCAGATAACATAAAAAAGTTAAAAATTTCAGAAACTAACTATTTTTTCACCTGAACAAAGACTAAATAAAAGTAAGATCTATGCTACCTTGGGTGCTTGACCTTTGAAAATTTTCACCGAGCAGACTCTGGCACTGAACTCTGCAAATCACGAAAACAATGTCAATATAAAACATCATTCCATCCTCTTACCTTGGTGGAAGAAAGAATAATAATTGGTGCCCACCTAGTAGAACAGTGAACATGGAAAGGAAAGGCAAAAAAAAGGAATGATTGTAGAAAACATCAATAGACCAAACTATAAATATTATAATCGACAAAGTCCAACCAGAAAATGGGGAACTGAAACCTGAAAGGGGCCACTGATTGGTCTTGAATGTTCTATTCCATCGTGTTCCAAAATCCAGCTCCTGCTATAATGTCTGACTTCTAGCTCTAAGTTCCAGCATCCTATATGGCAAGGTCTGCATAATTAATTTAGGAAAAAAATGTGTGTATCATATGCATCATTGAATTGAAGCTTGTGGTGATTTCTAAGTGAGACCTACATATTTTATGGAAAAATAAGTTAAAATTTGATTCAATAATTTCACTTAATAGTTACAGAATTCAAGTAAAGCACATAGCTTAGAATTTACTACATTACTATGAAGTCGTGTTGCTGCCATTCCTTCATCTTGTTAACATCAGCAGGAGGATTGTCAATGATATAATCATGCTTTCCTTTTTGCTTGATGAAAATTTCCACTGCTTTGGCCCATTGAAGATAGTTCCATGCTCCACAAAGCTTGTCAGGTGTCATTTGTGATGACCCAAAGATTGATTTAAAGATTGATTTTGATGATCACAAAAACCTTGAAGTATAAATACTAATGTTTGTGTTGCAAGGAGAAAAATATTCATTTTGCAAGGAACATAGCAAGCTGGAAGAACACAAGAAGGCCTCCAAAGCTCTCAAGAAAAGTTAGAAGAAAGCCACACCTCATTGGCCCAAGATTCAAGTTCAAAGGCTTCAATTTAGAAGAGCAAGTTTTAAGAAAAATTCAAAGGAAAGGCACTCGAGTCGACTCCTACAGTTCCGAGTCGACTCCAAGGAGCAACAGACAGCCGGACAGAAAGATTCATCTCAGAACCTGTCAACGAGTCGACTCCTGAAGAGCGCGAGTCGACTCCGATGCTTGCCGAGTCGACTCCAGGGTAGTACGAGTCGACTCCAGGGAGTCACAGACAGAAAGACAGAGAAGTTATTTTGGACCCTGAGAGCCGAGTCGACTCCGGAGGAACTCGAGTCGACTCCGATGGTTGGCAGGTCGACTACAAAGGAAGCGAGAGTCGACTCCCAGTGTGATACAAAGCAAAAGTCAGAGAGCAACTTTCGGACACTGAGAGCCGAGTCGACTCCCGCAAAATCCGAGTCGACTCCGAGGCAGCGCAACCCCAAAGACAGAAGACGGTATTTTCGTCTTTGAGAGGCGAGTCGACTCCAAGACAGTTCGAGTCGACTCCAAGGCAGCGCGACCCCAAAATACAGAGGATCAGTTTTCGGGCTCTGAGAGCCGAGTCGACTCCAAGAGAATCCGAGTCGACTCGAGGAAGAAAATCAGAAAATATGTCCTCCGGACTCCATGGGATGAGCCGACTCCGAAAATGCCAAGTCAGCTCCAGAAGTTGGCGAGTCGACTCCGGGTCAAGTCGAGTCGACTCCCAGTCGAAGAGGCGACTTTAATTCAAATTTGGAACAGTGGCCGAGTCGTCTCCAGTAAAGCACGAGTCGACTCCTGCAACAGGCGAGTCGACTCCTGATCGCGCGAGTCGACTCCGATCCCAACGGAAATATTGTCAGGAGGTACAGACTGTGTCCAACGACTCTATTTTTGTCTCTAACGGCTAGATTCTTGTTTCCACACCATCTAAAGCTATAAAAACAAGAAGAGAGCTAGGGGAGAACTTATGGAAGTGGGAGAGAACATTTAGGAAAGAGATTTCAAAGAGATTACAAGAAAAATCTCCCAAAGCACAAAAGGGCCATTCAAAGCAAAATAGAGAGAAGAAGAGCATCCAAGTGAATCACAAAGCTTCCTCTTCATCCGTGTGCTGCCTCGGAAATCCTCTACTTCGTGCCAAATCAGAAGAGGGTCAAGTAAAGAAGAAGCCGAGCTCCTTCATCTTCAAAACTCGTTTGAGGGCTTCTCTTTACTCTCTTTGTTTATATTGTTATATTTGCTTATTTAAGAAGCTTTGATTTGTTTTACACTTTGTTTTAATATCCTGTAATTTGATTCAATCAAGGGATTGAATCAAGGGGTTAAGGTTTGTTGGTAAGCCAAAGGGAAAACCAACGGTGTTAGGTTTGTTGGTGAGCCGAGGGTAAAACCAACGTGTAAGGGTTCGATTGTGATCCCGGGAAAACAATCGGAGTGGTTCTAGTCGGTGAGCCTGGGAAAACCGACCGAGTTCGTTGTGCGCTCGTAAAACAACAAGTTGGGTTGTGAGCTTGTAAAACAACCGGCTGTAATCTGTAGGATTATAGTGAAATTCCCAAGAGGTCTTGGGGAGTGGATGTAGGTGCTGGGGTGCACCGAACCACTATATGTTTGTTGTGTTTGTAATGCTTCTTGTTATTGTCTAACGTACACACTTACTCACTTAGATAAATAGCATGCTTAACTATTATCCGCGAATTCTTTAGTAGCAAGCATATTCAATTAAGTCACATTCTATACATCAAACTGTTGCTAAGTTTAACTTTCACTGTGCATCTATACAACTTAGCATAATTAATCAAAAACTTTTAGAAGTAGGTTAAAAGTATTAAAAGACCCAATTCACCCCCCCTCTTGGGTTGTATCTACTGGGCAACAAGTGGTATCAGAGCAGGTGCTCTAAGTTTAATTATTGATCTCACGATCAAGAGCCAAAGATCATGACAACTCAAATAGATAGTTTTCTAGGAGAAGGACAATCAATTGATACACCTCCACTATTTAATGGCATAAACTATACACATTGGAAAATACGCATGCGCATTTTTATTCAATCACAAAACTATTATTTATGGAAAATCATAATAAATGACCTTCACACACTTTCTCAAACTATTAATAAAAAGGACTTAGCACAATTGAATGCTAATGCTATGAACATATTATATTGTGCTATTCAAGAAACGAAGTTTAATGAAATTTCTGCATGCTTATCTGCTAAGAAAATCTGGAATACTTTAAAAAATATTTATGATAAATCTCAGATTAGCTCACATGTGCTTCAATTGCATACTAACAATGAGACTGCAGAAAAAGGTGTTGAATCTCCCACCTCAGTCGAGTCGACTCCAAGTATTTCAGAGTCGACCCTCAAGTTAACCGAGTCGACTCCAATTATGTCCGAGTCGACTCCGAGGCAAATTAGCTTCCTAAAGACAAAGAAGAAGAGGAAGCAAGAAGAAAGGAAGAAAGAGGTAAAACGCAAGAAAGCCTTGACCAAGAGAAAGTCAGACAAGGAATTGAAAGTTAGGAGCAACAATGAACCACAAGAGGTAACTAATTTATGTCTTATAGTACAAGAAGATAAAGTAGAATCTGAATCTAATCTTACACCAAATGAATTTCATGAAGAATATTCTTATAATGAACTTTTGAATGCTTTTCATGATTTGTATGGTGAATGTAGAAAACTAGCTATGAAGAATAAAAATCTTAAGAAACTAACTTCTGAAAATGAAAGCTTAAGGTCATTTTCAGAAGAATTGATTCAGAAAAATCATAACTTAATTAAAGAAAATCAAAACTTAAGTAAAGAAATTAATCAATTAAAATCTTTTATTAACAAATTCACCGTAAGCTCTGAAAAATTAAAAATGATGTTTGAAAGCCAACATGCTGATTTTGATAAATCAAAATTTAGCTTGACCCCTCCACTTAGCCATAAATCTCTAGAGAAAAAGGTTATCAATTCACCAAGCAAACCATTAAATAAGATAACTTATTTCAAACATGAAAAGAATGGGCATAACAACTTTACCTATCGTTCTAACACAATTAAATCAAATGGTAAAGTTATTACTATTAAACAGATTTGGGTTCCAAAAGGAACCATATGTCCTAACTCTCAAGGACCCAAGCAAGCTTGGGTACCCAAAATGAGGATGTACACATAGGTGTGCCAAGATACCCATGGAACAAAAAGAAACTTAAAAAGTTATTAACAAAAATAATAATAATGAAATCAGTAATCCTTGCATCTCATCATTATTTTTGTTTTAGTATTTGATTAAAGTATGAATTGCATGTGTTGATCAATTTTGTGATATAGAAAATACTTTTGGAAATATAATCAAATCACTTCATTTTATAGGATACTTTACTCACCATTGGATAAAGTTGCTAAATGATTAATCATTATTAAGATTAATTCTATGAATTCTCTATATGCTTGATTGAGAGTTTTTATCCATGGCATTATTGTTTATTGATCATAGATATGATAATGTGTACTTGGTATGCTTTTGAATATATGCACTATGAATACCAAGATTAAAGAAACCATCCTTGGCACATAGAATCAACTCATGCTAGTATGTACTTAATCTCAAAAGACCTTGCCATAGGCTTACTTAGATTATCTACTTAAAGGTCAAAGTTTTGCTATGCATGCTAACTAAGGAAACAAACAAAAATCATTTCTAAATCTAAAGATGTTGTTTCCATCTCTAAGTTTTCAAAAGCTTACATTGGATTTGTTCTTGGGAAATAAAACTGAAGTATTTTTCTGTATTTACTAAATCTTGTAAAAGCGTTTCAAATGAAAAAGGTTTCCAAACTGTGAAGATCATGGCACAGTGTTGAAAACCAAAATCCTGATTAAGGTTATACAGAAAATAATATTAAATTCAATTATTTCAGCTCCAAGGACATCATAAGTAAAATAGGGTTAATAGAATTCTTGAAGAAATGAAAAAGACAATTATGTATGATAGTCATCTACTTAAATAATTTTTAAAAGACTATCATCACTGCTTGTCATACATATGATTTCTATTAGATCTATTTTTGATGAAAATTTTGATCTTCTGAAAACTGGAAAATAAACCATTGCATATCTTTCATATTTTTCAGTCGTACATGTTATGCTTGATATGCTCTAATGAAAATAATGCCAAATCTGATAAAGATACTTCTATCCTTGGATATCATTCATCAAGCAATGCATATAGAACATTCATGAAAAATTCTAGTTGTAGAGGTATCAATTCATTTTATTCTTTATGAGACTAATGATTTATTATCAAAATACTAAAAACAAATTATATATATATATGGTTAATCTTTTACATATAACAATCTGAAAAACTTGTTAATAATTAGAACCAAAATTGGATTTTTCAGATATGCACTTAATGAAGAAAAATTGATAACTACTAAAAGACTAAATCAAGAAAAGATGAAATAGATCTTGATAAGATTTTTGCATGATTAGAAGTAAAGATCACCATTATCATTTGTTTGCTTTATGAGCTTTATATTCTGTCAAATGAATGTGTAGAATGCACTCCTATGTGGTTATTTCATTAAAAAGGAGATCTATGTTAAATAACCACCGTATTTGAAAACACTCATTACAAATATGTTAAAGCAATATATAATTTGGAACAAGCATCAACAGCATGATACAAAAGCTTAAGCAACCTTTTTGATAGAAAGTAATAGTGATGAATCTTTGCATCAAAAAGAAAAATTTGTGATATCTTACTTGCTCAAAGTTTACATTGATGACATCATTTTTGGTTCTACTAATGAAGAGTTATATGAAGACTTTACTTAGCTCATGCAAGGAGAGTTTGAAATACGTATGATGAATGAATTAACATCTTCTCTCAAACTCCAAATTAAGACAAACAGGAAAGGGGATCTTCATTGACCAACGTTAGTCCACAAGAAAACCCCTATAGAAGATTGGCATGAAGAAGGTATATCTATGACCCCATCTTGTAGAATTTGAAAAGGATGAGCAAAGTAGATCTATTGTTTAAAGCTGTATTGAAGCATGATAGAATAATTATTTTATCATACAGCTAGTAGACCTGAATGTATGCTTATTATGTGCCCTTATGCAAGACTTCAATCCAACTTTAATCATATTTCATTGATAACAAATAAATCATAATCTGAATTTTGATAGAAACAACCGTTTAAGATAAGCTGATTAAAACTTAGCTAACATGTCTTATTAATAATTATCTTAAGCAAATAGAATCTAAGCTCCATTGATTCTGAAAATAAAAAAAAAAATTTGATTTGACCTTGATAAATCTTCCTATTGCCTCACATGCTTGTCCTTGAACTATCTTGGTTAATGAAACTATCTCTTTAGTTCAAGTGATATGTGCTTGCTTATATTTAGGCAATCTCTTGAGTAAAGTGATTCAATATTTAATTATTGTCATATCTTATGTTGAGTCATCTAATTAAAAAAAATTATATATTGAATGAATATTTTGTATCTCAAAGAAACTAAAGACTTTCTTTCAAGAAAGAAAAGGAGTTTGTTAATAATGCAGGATCCTTGAGCAAGAAAATGAAAGATCTCAACTTGAAGAATATGTCCATGTAAGATACAACAAACATTCACATGCAAACAAGAGAGAAGACCTTCTTCAGCCAAAAGTTCATACATAAGAAATCTAGTAGGTATTTGACTGAAGAATGCAGAATGAATTGGTAATTCTAGATACTTCTCTCATGAATTAATTGAGCAAAGTCAATAACTTAAATCTTATTATGGCATGATTAAGGTCTTTAATTATTAATTTTTGATATCATGTCTCTATATATATTGATTGACTTATACTCTTAGAAATTGTTTCATGGTTTGCCCAAACTAAAATATATCTTTGCCTATGTCATAACCATGAAATACACAAGTTTATGCTTGAACTTTTGATTTAAAATAACTTGTGAGGAATGATGAATCCTTGAGCATAATGAAAATGTTGTTTGCATGATATACATCTATATGATACATAAGATTAATTCTTTATTATACTCTTTCATGTAAATTACTTGAGAATAACAAAAAGAGAGAGAGATAAAGAAAAGAAAATGGAAATTATTCAAGAGAAGTAAAATCTAAGTAAAGGCAAATAATTCAATCTTAAGGAAAAGCAAAACAAGCATAATATATTCGGCACATTTGGAAGGAATAAAATCCATAATTAATTACACTTAAACAGGGAGAGTTTGAAGTAAACATTTTAACCTTTCTATATTGCTCATCATAGGGATGGTGCCAATGGGGAGGCTAGTGGTAGTACCCGGCACTATTTGACCCAACTATTCGGTGTAGGGCATATTAGGGACGGCACAAGAGGGAGGCTAGTGGTAGTACCTCGTGCCCCTTCCCAACTCCACCGGATAGGGAGCAAATAGAGTATAGAGCATAAGAAAGTAAAAATAAAAGACAAAGTTAATGAAATTATATAAGAAGAATCAAGTCAAATTTATTAATCACTTGAAAACACACTTTAAGGATGAAATCAGTGCAAAATTATATTTAAATAGGGGGAGTTTATTTGAAAAGAATTGATTTTGATCCTTGACATTCTTTTTTCTTAATATTTTAATGCATGACTTAACACATGATATATTTTGCATATGGCATGATGCTTTAAATTATGGATTCTCAATATTTTGTAATGCTTCATGCTTGGACAATTTGATTGATTGTTTGAAATACTACATAAAATTTTTGTTTGGTAAGAAAATTCAGATTTGTCATTCACAATCATCGTTAAAATGTAAAAGTTGAAATGAGAAAAGAAAGATATCTCTATTTAGGCAAATGAATTGATCTTGATCTATCTTTCTACTTGCCTAACTTTGATACATAATATCCTAATACTTGTTAAAATATCCTCCATTTTGTATCGAAACTCAATACTAAATACAAAGATTCTGAAAGTGCTCTAATGTTATTGAAATATGTGTTTTCAATCTTAGTAATTTAAGATGAGCTACAAAGTAGAAGATACATATCTCAAATTTTGAGAGCCTTCTTGGAAATTCTTATGAAAATTCAGAATCTGATTTTGTATAAAAGCTTAAACTCAATATGATTTCTAAATAAAATCTTAATTTAAGAAAAACAGAATTAATTTTGATGCCTTGGTTGATTGCTCCGATACGCATCCGAAACATATCTTTTCTTATCATTAAAATCTACTAATATTGGTCTAAATGATCAATGATCTTGATTGCAAGCAAATATTTTTAAATATATGATTTTACTTTGATATTAAAAAAAAAAATCTATTGGGCTTCATGTATACATTGCTGAAAAACTGTGATTAAGAAATTGAGTTCTATAAATATATATATTTCAATGATCATCTATATGTTTTTCTCTCCTACATTATTAAAGACAGAATAGAGTGAATGATCTTAAAGCAAGAAATATTTCAGCTCACTCGAATGATTCTAAAAGAAAGAAAATGTAAATGCCTTTGAAAGAAACTGAGCTTCAAATGAATCATTTTCTGATTAATATTTCTATACATTTTTCTCTAAGATTAGGAGAAAGCATAACTTGTTCTTAAAGGATTAGAAAGAGTGATTACTATAAATTTTGAATAATTCTAGATCACTCTACATTCTTGATATCATAAAGTTTCAGGTTTATTCACGTTTAACATTAAAATCTGAAATTCAACAAAAGAAAAGAATGATTAAAGAAGTATGCATCTTTTGAGGGGGAGCTTTAGATATCTTATCCTAAAGTTACTTCAATTTGAAGCATACCTTGATTTTTATGGATTGATTTTGATGAACCTCCTTATAATGCAATACTTGCTTTAATTATAAGTTTATGCCTTGAGAAGAGTTCTATAAAGGTTGTCTTATCTCATACCTTGAGTCTTATGAAAATAAGCTGAAACTTATGGAAAATATATTTTTGAGATTGACAATTTTATTGAACATTATCTTCAAACTCTAAACTGTTAAATGGAATAATCAATTGAGGGGGAGAAAGAAAATTTCAGAAGGAGAGGTATTATGGAACTTAATCGCAAAAATCTTTATGATACACCTTGAGGATTGTTATTTGGTTAATATTTCTTATGCATACATCATGAACCAAATTGCAAGTCAAACAGTTGATCTTAAGAGCCTCTAACTTAATGAAAAAGGAGGAGAATAACGTGTTGAATTTTTTTTTTTTTGAGTATCTCTTAGAAAATCTATTTTGAAATTCACTAATGAGTCCAAATTGGCTTGCTCTTTAGAACTTAAATTGTGTGCCAATTCATATTTTTTTTTATGTATCAAATTGTGCTTATTTTCTAAAAGAACAAAAGAAAGTCTTTAAAAGAGCTCTGAGATGAATCATAAATTGCATGAATTCATATTTTGGTATTTGCGCCCCAATGCTCTTATTATCATTAAAGAACTTTGAAGTCATTAAGAATTAATGATCCAACATGATGATATGTTTTTCAAGTATATGAGTTTTGATCTTATACTCTGAAAATTAATTAAATTGCTCTCATGTTGATAAAATACTTAATAGATTGGGCAAAAGATCTTAAATGAACAAACTTTCATACTTATTATTAAAGAGAGGTTAGATTTCCACTCATGTGTTTCCTTGAATATCATTTGTGGTACTTCTTGTATTAACCTAAGGAAGATTCCACCTATACTTGATTAGAAAACTATCTGTGGTATCAAATTAGAAAACTTCTTGAAATCACATTCGATGTGTTCTGCTCTGAAATTATCTTAATTGGCTCTGATCTATGCTCATTAATCTGATTCTAATATTATTGCCTTGAGTTTTATGATTCATATCCTTGCAATAATTTGACATGCAAATCAGAGTACAATAAGGAAAAGAAATATTTGAGTATTCTTATCTTTGTGCTTCATGTTTCACTATCTTTTTGATGTTGTCAAAAAGGGGGAGAAATATCTAAGTATATGCTCATAATGCTTTGTGTTTTGCATTGAACACCAACTCAGCTTAAATTGAAATATGTTGATTGTGTTAAGCTGATTAAATCTAAAGCATTATCATGAAGTATGTTTTTAAATATATATGTTTTCTACTTCATGCAACTTAGCTATGTATTACTTCTAGAACACAATATATTTTATATTGCATATACTCCAAGTTTTGTCATCATCAAAAAGGGGGAGACTGATGACCCAAAGATTGATTTAAAGATTGATTTTGATGATCACAAAAACCTTGAAGTATAAATACTAATGTTTGTGTTGCAAGGAGAAAAATATTCATTTTGCAAGGAACATAGCAAGCTGGAAGAACACAAGAAGGCCTCCAAAGCTCTCAAGAAAAGTTAGAAGAAAGCCACACCTCATTGGCCCAAGATTCAAGTTCAAAGGCTTCAATTTAGAAGAGCAAGTTTTAAGAAAAATTCAAAGGAAAGGCACTCGAGTCGACTCCTACAGTTCCGAGTCGACTCCAAGGAGCAACAGACAGCCGGACAGAAAGATTCATCTCAGAACATGTCAACGAGTCGACTCCTGAAGAGCGCGAGTCGACTCCGATGCTTGCCGAGTCGACTCCAGGGTAGTACGAGTCGACTCCAGGGAGTCACAGACAGAAAGACAGAGAAGTTATTTTGGACCCTGAGAGCCGAGTCGACTCCGGAGGAACTCGAGTCGACTCCGATGGTTGGCAGGTCGACTCCAAAGGAAGCGAGAGTCGACTCCCAGTGTGATACAAAGCAAAAGTCAGAGAGCAACTTTCGGACACTGAGAGCCGAGTCGACTCCCGCAAAATCCGAGTCGACTCCGAGGCAGCGCAACCCCAAAGACAGAAGACGGTATTTTCGTCTCTGAGAGGCGAGTCGACTCCAAGACAGTTCGAGTCGACTCCAAGGCAGCGCGACCCCAAAATACAGAGGATCAGTTTTCGGGCTCTGAGAGCCGAGTCGACTCCAAGAGAATCCGAGTCGACTCGAGGAAGAAAATCAGAAAATATGTCCTCCGGACTCCATGGGATGAGCCGACTCCGAAAATGCCAAGTCAGCTCCAGAAGTTGGCGAGTCGACTCCGGGTCAAGTCGAGTCGACTCCCAGTCGAAGAGGCGACTTTAATTCAAATTTGGAACAGTGGCCGAGTCGTCTCCAGTAAAGCACGAGTCGACTCCTGCAACAGGCGAGTCGACTCCTGATCGCGCGAGTCGACTCCGATCCCAACGGAAATATTGTCAGGAGGTACAGACTGTGTCCAACGGCTCTATTTTTGTCTCTAACGGCTAGATTCTTGTTTCCACACCATCTAAAGCTATAAAAACAAGAAGAGAGCTAGGGGAGAACTTATGGAAGTGGGAGAGAACATTTAGGAAAGAGATTTCAAAGAGATTACAAGGGAAATCTCCCATAAGCACAAAAGGGCCATTCAAAGCAAAATAGAGAGAAGAAGAGCATCCAAGTGAATCACAAAGCTTCCTCTTCATCCGTGTGCTGCCTCGGAAATCCTCTACTTCGTGCCAAATCAGAAGAGGGTCAAGTAAAGAAGAAGCCGAGCTCCTTCATCTTCAAAACTCGTTTGAGGGCTTCTCTTTACTCTCTTTGTTTATATTGTTATATTTGCTTATTTAAGAAGCTTTGATTTGTTTTACACTTTGTTTTAATATCCTGTAATTTGATTCAATTAAGGAATTGAATCAAGGGGTTAAGGTTTGTTGGCAAGCCAAAGGGAAAACCAACGGTGTTAGGTTTGTTGGTGAGCCGAGGGTAAAACCAACGTGTAAGGGTTCGATTGTGATCCCGGAAAAACAATCGGAGTGGTTCTAGTCGGTGAGCCTGGGAAAACCGACCGAGTTCGTTGTGCGCTCGTAAAACAACAAGTTGGGTTGTGAGCTTGTAAAACAACCGGCTGTAATCTGTAGGATTATAGTGAAATTCCCAAGAGGTCTTGGGGAGTGGATGTAGGTGCTGGGGTGCACCGAACCACTATATGTTTGTTGTGTTTGTAATGCTTCTTGTTATTGTCTAACGTACACACTTACTCACTTAGATAAATAGCATGCTTAACTATTATCCGCGAATTCTTTAGTAGCAAGCATATTCAATCAAGTCACATTCTATACATCAAACTGTTGCTAAGTTTAACTTTCACTGTGCATCTATACAACTTAGCATAATTAATCAAAAACTTTTAGAAGTAGGTTAAAAGTATTAAAAGACCCAATTCACCCCCCCTCTTGGTTGTATCTACTGGGCAACAATTTGTATAGCAAGTAAATCTCCCATGGAAACTCCACCTTTCATACCAACTTCTCCACCTGCCATGGTGAAAGTTGTAATAACAACAGACAGCAACTTTCAGCAAAGAAGCAATTTAGGAATCACTGCAAACAATTTAGCTACACTCAGGACCAGCAAAGAATAAGAAAACCTTAACAGGACAGTAACTGAATCAAAAGCATCATCCTTTCTGAACTTCTAGACAGCAGAAATGCCGACTGCTGATTGAGAAATGAAGTGAAGGCTCTTACTGACATCCAGCAATCCTGGGATCACGAGGTACATGTAGAATCACTCCTTGACAGAGACTAACATGAAATAGAATACCATCAGTCCTCAAAAGCCCTCTACCACAGTATCACATGCTTTGTTTGAAGAAGGAGGGCATTGCTACAAATTGTGGGATTAATGCACACCCCACAAACTAAGATAAGAAACATTCCTGCAGATAAAAAGGAGTACTTTATTTTCAACTAGATTTTCCTCCTCACTTCTGATTTCAAGCAGCAAAACAAACACAGAATAGACCCTAACCCGGCTCTCATACCATGTAACAGATTCAGGTTAAGGGAAAAACCAGAAAAGCATGAAAGCATAAAAGATTGGAGACGAGAGAATAAGATAAAAGGAAGAGAAGGGAGAAAGTAGATGAGATGAGAAGAACAGAGGGATTAGTGTGGCAGCATCAGATTTATTAAAACTAGGATGTAATCCGCGCGATATGCTGGGTACAGTTTTTTCTTCATCTCCTGTCTATTCTTGAAATGCAATATAGCAATGTAATAAATTATAATAAGAAGAAGGTTTCAATAACCAAATTTTTATTATACATCAAACAATTAACTTTGATGATGGTCAAGCAGAAACTTCCTTCAATAATATCAGCAGCATTAATACCTGCATTTACATAGCAAACAGAGAACTCTGCACAAGTTGAGCCTTCGTGAAAAGCTTTCATCATTTACTAGCATCACTAATAATGGCATCACACAATTTTCTCATTTTTCTAACTGTTGTTGAAATGCAATATAACAATATAGCAAAGTATAATAAATAGAAGACTTTAATAGCCAAATTTCTGTTGCATATTAAGCAATAAATTTTAATGATGGCCAAGCAGAACTCCATCTAATATCGAAATTGATATAGTATTATTGGTTTAGAGAATATAATACTTATTTATTTTTGATAGATAATATTCTTGAGTATCAATTACACTTATATCAATTATATAAGGATAATTAATGCTTAATATTGATAATAGTAAGATACTATAATATCTATCACTTATCATAAAAGAAACCGAAATATAATACTTATTTACAATAGATATCTGCTAAAAATTGATCATTATAAGCACGTCTTCCTCTTGTATCAGTTATAAGAGCCCTACATATTATCCAAAATAAAGGACTATATTAATGAGATATAAGAGTGCTACTTATTAGATATATATAATAAAATAAAATATATGTAAGAGTGCTACTTATTATCCGAAATAAAGAACCGTATTAACGATATCATTAATATGGGTGTCCATGTGGCAAATGGAGGCTCAGCATGGAAAGCTCAGCACAAGCTGAGCCTCCATTTTAGTTATATATAATAGATAAGGGAGCCGACCACCTATTTGGGCCTCACTGAAGGCCCAATAAGCGAGAAAAGTATAATGGGCCCAATAACATCAAGTACAACAGCAGATTAAAATTAAAAACGTCATAAATATTTTCAAAAACTTTAACATCTAGTGCATATCCTTCCTGAGAAGAAACAAGTTTCCCCTCCTACTCTAATGCCCTAGACTACTATGATCATCTACCTGCTAAACATATATTATTTCTAGAAACCATTTTCAGTTCTACCACTTCAGCCCCATAGGCACATGCACATTAACAGGTTGCACTAACAGATATCGGGAGAAGGTTACGCAGATTGCACGTTTAAAATTCTTGCAATATCAAAAAAGCAGTGTAAGAGCGAAAGAGGCCTTTAAAAAGTCATGCAGCCAATTCGAGGGTAGAAAAGTAGTACATACATGCAAATGAATGCAATCTCA
Organism: Phoenix dactylifera; assembly: GCF_051530095.1. NCBI lineage: Eukaryota > Viridiplantae > Streptophyta > Magnoliopsida > Arecales > Arecaceae > Phoenix > Phoenix dactylifera. The sequence goes on along the minus strand of NC_143193.1, from coordinate 1,416,047 downwards.
TTTAAACTCATCATGCACGCATACAACATATAGATAATAAAACCTCTCATTGGATTTCATGATAGAAAAATTGGCAAGGACCTAGTAGCAACAAATACAGTCAGCTTTTTTCTTAGTCTAAATCAAAGGATCTAAGCGCACTTAACCACCAGCAACATACAGATATCTTCCCTCTTGGGCATCAACTATCTCCAATGCCATGGCTGCTTTTATTGATTAACAGTTAAAAGTAAAAACATTAGTCCAACAGTAAGCCAAAGTCGAACATGAAGTTGGAAAATGGAGAAAGCATGTTTAGAAAAGTGAAAATGGACCACAAAAACCAAAGTGAAGACTCGAGCATGGTCAGCAAATATAATGTTGCAGGTTAGATTAAATATTTAGATCAGCAAGATAGTTATCAAGTACAAATCATAAGTGATGTCATGCTTGACATGTGTAATTACAGCCAAACCTATGTGAAAACTATGTCGCACGGAGAAAACAAAAGCAACCACTTATAATAGTTACAACAAACATATGCTCTGTTTTGAAATAAACAAACAATATGTCATGTGAGATCATAGTACATAGTATTCATGTTACCTTGGACATTAAGAAGACTTCTCACTTGCATGTGGATGTAAAAAGCTCACTTTTCTCGCAACAATCACTGCAGGCTTAGACTTTCCATTTTGGAATGCGTTGAAACTTCAGCCAATCAACAATCGATGGAGGCTATACGTCCCACAACTGCCCATAGACAGGGTGTGGCAGCTCCTGGGACAAGGCTCAGAGGCATCAGTTTAGGTGGGCTGCAGATGACGTGCACTTATAACATCCCTCAGGAAAAAAAAGGCATCACCAATAATCATCACAGGAGCAAATTCCATCCACAAAATGATGAAAGCGGTTCATATCTCTCACAATGATTTCACGTTGAACAACCTTAGATATTATCTTGAATGCAGAATGACAGTCTGAGCAAAAACGAAGATTCTTGATAATACGGATTGGACTTCCAGATGGTACCCTTATAAGTGCATATGCCAAGGCCAGCCTCTCACTATGTACCCATACTAAACGTTCTTTTTGGTCCATTGCTATATCATGCAATACTACATTACTATCTGGAACATAGCCTGCTTTCTTGGTCTTCATTTGTAGCCATTCCAGCATTGCATTGATCACCCTCATATCTTGGTGGGATGCATCTCCAACAGAAAAAGAATGGATTTCACCCTGAATCTCAATCCAGCTGAGGCCAGGCTCCTTTTTCACTCCTTTACTCCTCATGGATTTCCTGATGAGGGCCACGTCGTCCCAACTTCCTCCTGCAGCATACAAATTTGACAACAAGACATATGTTGTCTTATCCTGCGGTTCCATCTCAAGCACCCTTTGTGCACAAATTCTCCCTAGCTTGACATTTTTGTGGACCAAACAAGCACCAAGCAATGCACGCCAAACCATAGGACTAGGTTTCATTGGGATTTCTTCAATAAATTTCATGGCATCATTAAGACGACCCGAACGTCCCAAAAGCCTAACCATGCAAGTGTAGTGCTCCATACAAGGTTCAACGCCATATTCCCTATCCATAGATTCAAAATAAGACAAGCCCTCATTCACTAAACCTATATTGCTACATGCTGATAGAACACCAACAAAAGTCACATCATTGGCCTCAACCTTCATTTCCCTCATCTTCCTAAACAAACTTAAAGCATCCAGACCTAAACCATGTATAGCATATCCTGAGATCATAGCATTCCAAGAAATCACGTCATGCTCTCTCATCATGTCAAAGACCCTACAAGCATCTTTGATGCTCCCACACTTAGCATATGTATCGATAAGAGAGTTACTTACCACAATATCATTGTAAAATGGGGTCTTGGCAACCAAGGAGTGAATCTGACTTGCCAATTCAATGGCTGCTATGCTTGCACAAGCCCGAAGCGCACTAGAGTAGGTGACTTGGGTCCCCGGTACTTGAGCAAATTGCATCAGATGAAAAAGCCTCAGAGCATCCTCTCCGAAACCTACTTGAACATAACCAACAATCACTGTATTCCAACTCACATCATTACTATGGGGCAATCGAGAAAAAAGGTCCATTGAGGCCTCCATATCTCCACACTTAGCATAAACATCAATGAGCGTGTTTGCCACAAAAATCTCCAAGTCAAAACCTATCTTGACAACATGACTGTGGACCTGCTTGCCCAAGTTCAAGCCTCCCATATTTGCACAAGCTTGTAAAACACTAGAAAAACTAAATTCATTTGGAACTACTGAAGCTTGCCTCATTTGACGGAAAAGCTCCAATGCCTTCTCATTCTGACTGCTTTGAGCATACCGAGCAATCATGAAACTCCAAAGAATAACATCATGATGGGGAACCACCTCAAAAACTGATCGGGCATCCTCAACATCCCCACACTTCGCATACATATCAAGCAAAGCACCACCCACATAAGCATCCGATCCATAAGAAGTTTTTATCGAGCAACCATGTATACTTTTGCCTAACTCTAGTGACAGCAAGGAAACGACAGCCTTGAGCAAACTAGTTAGTGTAAAGTTGTTTGGCTTCAAGCCAGCTTTCCTCATCCTAGAGAAGATTCGCAAGGCACTCTTGGGGCAATCATTCTCGGCATAACAGGATACCATCCCGGTCCAAGCAACAATGTCCTTCCCTTTGATTCCATCAAACACCTTCCTTGCATCACCAACAAGACCACAAAGTGAATAAGCATCAATTACAGCTGCCCCCACAAAAGCATTTGAGTCATGGCCGAGCTTACAAATGCAAGCATGAACACACCGACTAAGCTCCGGCAGCTCCATAAGCACAAAGAGTTTCAGGATCGTTGTGAACACAAAATGATTAAGCTCATGGCCTTCTCTATGAAGCCTGAGAAAAAGCTGAGCTGCTTCTAAGAATTGGCCACACTGAGCATGACCCTGCATTACGGTGACAAAAGAAACCATATTTCTCTCACGCATTTCCCCAAACAACTTACAGGCATCATCTACAAGATCGAATTTTACATACAAATTGAGTAGAATGTTCCAACAGAACAAATCCAAACATCCACCATTCTTAAGGGCATGGCAGTGAACTGCTTTGCCTCTGAATTGATCCCCGTTGGCAATGCAAGCCTGCAAGGCTCGGGCGTAGGCATAAGAATCGAACCTGGGCGATCGGCTAACGTAATACTCCTCTTCTATCACCGATTCAGCAGCGTTTGCCAGAAAACCGCATCGAGGGAAGCAGGCCAAAGGATGAAATTGGTGGGTGAGCGTAAAAATTGGCCATTTGGATATTCTAAACAGCGAAAATCTAACCATAACTTCGGAAAGACAACGAGAATGCACTCAAGCTCTCACCTTTACAGGAATCCAATCAATTTTTGAGGCATTTGAAAGGAAACAGAAACTAACGTGTTAAAATATCTGCAGTAGAAGAAGAAAACAATGGAAGAAAGAGAAAAATAATTTTATTTCCCTATTCTATCGCATTTGAAAGATCACAGGTTTATATATATATATATATATATATATATATATATATATATATATATATATGCTTATGTAGCATAATAAAAAATAATACTCGTTGACATAAATTATTATATAATTCCTAAAATTATTCTAACAAAATTATACTAATGAAAAAAATAATACCGACCAATACAGAATCGCGCTAACAAATAAAAATATTATAGGCTGATACACATTGTTATGTGATCTCTAAAATTATGCTAATATCCCTCAGACTTAAAATGATATTATAGGTGCCAACTTGAGTTTGAAAACTAGATCACAAATGTACCTAAAAACTGACGTAAGAGATTAAGAGCTAAAGTAACAACTCAAAAACTGACATGATAGACTTGGAGCTGATGTAGTAGCTCAGAAGCCAACGTGATGGACTAGGAGCTAACATAGCATCTCAAAGGATGATGCAGTGGTAGATCAAGAGTTGTCATGACAGCACAAAGCATGATGTGGCAGAATATGAACTATTATAGCAGCTCAAAAACCGATGTAACAGATTAAGAGTTAACATGACAACTTAGAAGCCGATATGGTAAACTGATATGACAATATAAAATTTGATATTGCAGAACAGAAGCTGATATAGTAGCTTAAAACTAATGTGACAAATTAGGAAGCTAATGCGGCCAACTAGTATGTTTAGCAATGCCGACGTAGCTAACTGACGTGGTAGACTAAAGTTCCACTAACATGACTGACTAACATGGCAAGCTGGTGTATCTATCAATGTGTCTGATTAATGTGACAAACTGACGTGTTTGCCAATTTAGCTGATTGACTTGTTTGATGATGTGGCAGCAAGAAGACAAATAGAAGATGATAGTTGCAGTGAAGAAGGAGCTCAGAGAGAAGGCAACCAAAGGTTAACAATCTTCGTAGATGGAGGCACCATAGAAGAGGAGCAATTGGTTAATTGACTTGTCTGTTGATATGGCAGTGAGAAAACACATAGAAGATAATAGTTGCAGTGAGGACAGAGCTTAAAGAAAAGACAACTGAAGGTCGACAATCTCGTAGGCGGAGGCATCATGGAAGAGGAGCAAGAGACCTCAAACTGGATTGTGAAAGAGCTAGAATCAGCAAATAAAACTGGGGATGGAGAGAAAGGGGCTAAGTGACGGTGAGGAGAGACGACAAAAGATCTAAAGTTGAGGAGAAAAACGGTGGAGAGGAGTTGCTGATTCATTAGAAAACAAAGAATTATCAGGTATTAATTTACTAGAAATAGAGAACATACAGATTTACTAATGAGATCTTCAAATGTTGATCCACTAAAAAACAGAGGATCTGTGGGGAAATAGAGAATCTGTGTATCCACCAAAGAATAGAAGATCTTTGGGTGTTGATTCACCCAAGAACAAAGATCGATAGATCAACAATGGGGATTTTCAAAGCTTTTGGACATGGCAATGATGGCCATAGCAAAGATGGAAGGGATGGTGGAGGCAGATTTGGTGATCGGTGGCTTTGATACCATATCAAAATATTTGTAGAAGAAGAGGAAAATAAGAGAAAGAAAGAGAAAAGTAATTTTATTTCTCTATTCCATCACATTCGACATATCTCAAGAGTTATATATAATCGTTTATAAACTCCATACAAGAAAAATAATATAGGTTGATATAGGATCATGCTAATAAAGAAAAATAATATTTGCTGATACAAGTTGTTATGTAATTCCTAAAATTATTCCAATAAGATAATGCTAACAAAGAAAAATAATACTGACTGATATGCTAACAAAGAAAAATATTATCAAATTGATACAGATTGTGACGTGATCTCTAAAATTATGCTAACACAATGGAAGAATCAAAATGGCGGAAATCATTATATTCCATCCCTTTTTTTTTTGTTTCTCCAACTCTAAAGCAATCAACTCGCCATCACAATGTCAGGCGGGGCGACCTTAAAAACTATTTGAAAGGAAACGGTCGGGATCAACTCTTATACCAGCCGTAGAAAAAAGGTAGGAGCGGTAAGAAAATGGGGATGAAATGGTGCACAATGTTCCTTTCAGGCTTTGAGCTAAGCCTGATTAGAGATGAATAAATTAAGAGAGATAAATTTATGATGAAGTATTTTTTTATTCTTGTTAGAAAGTGGGAACCGATTGTCTTGTAGCTCTAATTACTCTCGAGGCTTATTATACAGCACTAGATATGTAGTAGTTACTTGTCAATATGTACATGCCTTTTTTGATCTAAGTCAATATGTACATGTCATGCATCTAAATTTTATGAAACACAAATGCCACCGATTTGGTGGAGATTAAGTATGATGCTACCACTTTTGGAATTAATTGAATTTATTATATAACAATAACATAATTGAATTTATTATATACTAATTTGGGTAAAAAAACTTTTTGAATAACGACATGCATATACATAATTGAATTTATTATTTATTAATTTTTGGTAAAAAAAAATCGAAGAACAATGAGCATAAACATCCTAACTAATTAGACTGGCTAGTCTTTACATTTGCAAGGACTAGGTAAACTGGATCATTAAGAGCTTGTATAGGTATTCCCATAGGAATATCTTGCAGAGAGAAGGCACAAGGGAAAGGGAACAAGGGTGGAAGATCGGCGACAATGAGAAGACATTAGAAAATATAGAAAGAAAAAAAAATCATAATGTTTTTTTTTCTTTTTCTCTCGCATGATTCGGGCCAGGCGTGGTGGGTCGATATGGGGCTATGCCTAAATGGACTGCCTAATCCATGAATCCAATAGAAAATCTAATCTAATCCTACTGTATTATCCAAATAGGCCTTAAGCATATGATGACTGGTTGCAATGGTCCCATGTTTTTGTTCTCCCTAGTGTGATATTCTCTAAGGAGTTTAATAATAGAAAGATGAAAATGAAGTTCAAAATAAAGTTGACCGATATGCAGCAACAGTGACCATTCAATTTAGTCCCAAATGTGCAACCACCAGTGAATTGTTTACTTGCTCTTAGCATACATATGCTCATGTTTGCACATGATATTATGTGAGATGCAGGACACACTCAATCACATTTTGATGGGTTCCTAGCACCCCCATTCCTCCTGGACTCTGTAATTTGGGTAAGCAAATCCCTCCATTATCAGTGATTGTGCCATGACCTTATATGCCTCCTGTGTAAGATGAATGCCATCCCAGCTGATGTGTTTGCTTGGGTTAGAGCATGTTGAAGCCCCAGGCATGCCACACATGATATTCATGTTGAAGTTGTGCTCACCACCTACTCCACAACATGCTTGTAGTAATGAATCCTTGTCGAACCCTGGTCGAAGAATATTTCGTATGAGCATTAGGAAGAGTTCACAATCTTTAAAATGGTTGCTAGTGAGATCAAAGTAGCTTCCTCTCAAGAATAGGGTATACTAACTAACAAAATATATGAAGCATCTTCTTTGTTAGAGTTTACAAATAGTGTTTAGTGATTGAACTCACCCAATTCTGGGGCCTTGTCAAGGAGATGAAGGAAAGCTTGGTAGTAATCTGCATACATGATTGTAACATGAGGGTATGCATGTCTGAGGTCTTCAAGTGCTGCCTGAAGTTGTTTGTTATGATGCATGGCGAATGCATTATATTCTTTCAAGCACTTTTTTTCATCGTAAGCCCCGGGATCCAGGGAGAAGAACATTGTGAGGTAGCTTGGCATGCATCCAATTGGAAAATTTCCAGGAACAACTAGTTGAACAGCTCCCACATCAATGACTTCCTAAACAAAATATCCACCAAGTTATAAAACTCATGAGTTATCACTGTCTCATAGAACTATGGTTGTCTTGATTATATTTTCAGACTGCGAGTCGAGCACTAATTAAACTCTTTCTATTTGCAGCTAAGAGAAGAACGAATTAATTATATAATTGTGGGACATCTACCTCCTCATGCTTGCTCTCCATAAAGGTTCCAAATTCTACATTGGAGAAAGAAGAGGAGGAAGAGGTTTCCATAAATGCTTTAATTAAAAAAAGAGAGAGAAACATACCTTAGCAGTCTTTATTATGCTTTGCACAACTTGTGGCACATAGGTCATCACCTTCTTTATAGATGTTCCTTGGGTAAAAGCATAATTATAATCATTGCCTCCAATCTCCCCAACAAGGAAGAGTGCCCTTTTAAGAAGTTTAGCACACTCTACAGGAAAAATATTTAGACAATCATGAAATGATCTCATGCTAATAACAAGTATGCATGGATATGGTTTTAATATATATCGACTTACTTGTTTGCGAGGAGCATGTTGAGTTGAGATGTGTCTTGAACCATTCAAGCTGAACACTGAGAGGGCTATTAGTAACGGTTGGAAAAGTAGCCCTCTTCAGGAAAAAGGAATTGTCCAGTGCCGTAGCTCCAGCAACAGCAAAATTAACTCCATTATCAAAGTTTGCAGTCCTATCAAGGTAAGGGCTTATGAATGAGAGGTTGAGGGCCAAGGCTGAGATGCCAATAGTAACAAAGAGAACACAGTAAGTCATATGAGATTAAGATTAATCAGGCATAAATATTCTAAAAGAATATGACTGGAATCGACTTCATTGCTTTTCCTCCTTTGTGATCAAAATTAATATCAAGAAGTTATTCTTATGGCATTTAATTAGGTTGAAATGAAAGCTTTTTATCATAATTTATTGAAGGGATAAGTCCTTAACCATTACGGGTTTAACTCTAGTGGACATTGAATTGTTAGCTTCCACAGTACCATACAATCTTTGATGTAGTAGAACTTCTGAAGCTATTTCAGAACTGCAATTGTTTCCTTTCTAGGTTAGGCAGCCTCCTCACTTGACCCTTTCTCTAATTTCTTTTGCATTTGTTAATCTCAAGATTACAAACAAAGAGAACCAAATTTCTTCTCCCTTCCTCTAGTCTAAATATGTGGCAATAAGGTGCCTTAGACAGGGTTGGTCCATCAATAAACTAAAAGGTAGGCTAGAAGATGAAAAAAAACAGAGCTTTTTATGAAAAACTCTAAATAGCATCTAGCATATGCTATTCAGTTATCAGTTCTCATATCTATATAGCAAAAGAACAAGGAAATCATGCAAGTCTAGACAGTCAGGAGGCATCAAACACTGAGAGAAGAGTTGCAGGAGAGAAGTGATGACAGACCAAAGTAGTCGATCATGAGAAGACCGTCGGAGCAGCGGCCTGTGGGTTTCTTGAAGGTCTTTCCATAGGGAAGGCTGCCAATGGGAGCGAAGAACCCAGCCGGTCCCTCGCGTAGAAGGTTGCCCGTGTCGGCTATGGAGTCACCAAAGCTGTATATGGCATTGATGAAGCACTCTTTTGATTCTGCAAGGTTTGAGAAACCTTGGAACACTACCAACACAGATAGCAGGAAAGAAAAGTAGATGCTGAGAGAGGCCATTTGCTTGTAGTACTGATGAGTGGAAGACTGAGGAACTCTTATAAGTGGGGTGTTTCAAATTTGGTGGGAAACTTCACTCTCCTTATGTCATGACTTGCAGGCAGTCAACAGGAAACAAACCAAAGAACAGCCCTATATTAAGGACCCATGTCCTTGGAAATGAACTGAAACAGGCTTATTGATTCTAGAAAGAGTTGATAGATATGCTTGGTGCCTACAACATTATCTGTATGGTACTTTCATCTGCTTTAGGGGCCCTCCTCAAACATTCCAGTCCACCTGTTCTTGATGAGGCCAACATTAGAAATCAGATGGTTTTCTCCAAGGTTTCACTTAATCACACTGAAGTGGGCATACTGGCCGTAGACTTTGGAGTTAGAGATAAGAAAATGGCTGCAATAATTGAAAGGGTAGGCTAACTTTGTAGTAACCAGATAGCAAAGGTAGTGTACGGTTCACCAACATCTCATAAATTAATGAGTTTGGAAACTTTTCAAAACTATGGATGAGATTAAGATGCAATGCATTTTCCATGACAAAGGATGGATAAGGTCAGCACATTGGTTTCCCTGCATTCTGGACTCAGTTATCAATATCTTCTGCAGCTTTAAAACTTAAAACTTAAGCACGTTAAAACTTGAGCACCAAAGAAAGAAACAAGAACTTCCATGCAGAGTCAAATTTTATACCATCACCTAATTTGGCTCATAAAAGATTATTATCCAGTTATGATCTCAGCAATCCGTAATCCTAGGAGAGACAAACTAAGAAAAGGCATACTCTTTGGCATATTCTTTCTTGCACAAAGAGACTGTTCTTTCATGACTTGAACTCGGGCCACTGCGTTTGTCAATCCGAGCCTTTATCATTACATTAAGTAATGACCCCTATAATCATCTAACTTCACTATTAAGGGAAAAAATCTTACCGTTCTCAATCCAATAATAATTTTTGTTTGTCTCCACCTAAATCATATCTAGTGCTTACAATATTTAAAGAATACGATCAAAGCCCGACAAGACTTGTGAATCAAAAGGATATATCAATATTCAAAAGATAAAATAAAAAGTTAAATATGTACCCCAAAAATAATGCAGAAAATCAATTCTAAAAATATCAATAAATAAATAAATAAAATCTTCAATTGATCATCCAAATGCTCATTGCTCTAAGTTGCTAAAGCTTTACAAATTTGAAAAAGAGCAGCATAAGAACAACTCCACAAAGCTAAATGCTAATTTGTCCACAAAAAAAGTTAAAAATAAAATATTAATTTTACAATAAAATTAAAAGTAATTAAAAATCAAGCAGAAAATTTATTATAAGAAAAAGTAAAGAGAAATAGAACCTAAAATTTAAAATTAGAAGGAAAAATCTAAACCGGTCCTCCATGTAAAAACATAAATGCGACGTATTCACATAAACAAAGATAAACTAGATTTTTCTCAAAATTTTCTGAAATCAAAGTTAAAACTACTTTTAGGCGAAATAAAATTTGGAGCAGATTACAACCACTGGATGATCGACATAGAACGGGACCCAGCCGGGGATAAAGGTTGAGATCGGGTGGATAAACTTTCCGACACAGCGGGCGGACACCCGCCGCTCGTACTTCAAACGTGATCCCCACAGAATCTAATCCACTCCCTCCAAAATCTAGGTTTAGGGTTTTCTCCGTTCCCCAATTCTGGAGGCTTCTCCACTCTCTGCATTGAACCCAATGGCTGCCGTCTCTGCCACCTCGATCAGGTTTGGATCCACCTTCAAGCCCGCGAGCTGGAGCAGTAACCAGGTGAAATTTTACTTTTATGACGAAAAAGATGGGATTTTTCAGTTTGGAGATATATTTTCCAGAAGGTTTCAGGGAGTTTGTGACATTTTAATCGTTTAATCTGATTGTGATATGATCCTTTGTGTGATTTTTAGCGTCGTGGAGAGCTAAAGATTCGAATTTTAAGGGAACTTTTTGAATTTTAGGCTTGTTTATGGCTCTTTTTTCTGATTGTTGAGTAGAATCTACCGTGTCTGTGTTACAAGATGCAATGAAAGTAAACTCTCATCAGGGAAACGTTTTCCCAATTGAAAAAACTTGGCTTTTTTTTACCCACTCAGTGTGTTAAAGCTGGCTTCATTTCTCTCTCCTGGAATTAAGGGTTTCTTGCTTCCATAAGATGACTCTATTCTCAGTCTTTTTCTTACTTCGTCTGGCATTTTAGCAAGTGATTGCTAATGCTAACGGAGGGAGTTGATGGTTGATTATGGTAGATAGTCTAGGATGAATTCTAAAACTCGATTGACTGTTGTAGCAAAATAAATAAATGAAAAAGAAAGAACTGTACAGACGGAATTCTATTCTGATGCGTAAACAATTGCACAATTGAGGTAGAACATAGTTGAATTGAATGAAAAATGTTAGAGATACAAAATGTGAAGTATATTCAGCAGAGCCAATATAGAGGATCCGGATATGTATCAAAAAAGTGGGTCTGCAGAATTCAAATTGAAATTCTAGTGTAAATGCTCCTGCTTATCCAGCTTTCCAGTTTTGTACATTTTCTGTGCTGTCAAATTTTTATATGGTAAAGATAAAATCGGTGGGTGAAGAGATTTATAATGTCTGTCATGTATTTGGTAGCGTTATAAAGACTGTTATCTTCAGTTCGAGATGAAAATATGAATATATTTCTTTACTGTGAAAGGTTAAAAGATAGAAGCTTTAAAGGCCATAATCTTTTAGTAACTCTGCATTTCTTTTAATGTGTGTTTAAGCCATTTGTGTGTCTTTTACCTTTAAAATTTATGTTTTTTGTGATTGAACACTTGGCGATAAAAAAGATTTAATATTGATATTCATGTCTATTCGAGTCTCAAGCAGCCTCTCAAAATTACTGTACCTGATCTCATCTTCTCCTGCTTTATTTGAACCCTTAGTTTATATCTCTTCTTGATAATATATTGCTTCTTGAAACCCTGGGCTTTGTCTCATAATTCATTTTCCTTTCCAGACTTTTTTCCCTTCTTTTTGTTTGAACTTTTTTTCATTTCCAAAATTTAATGAATCCTTTTGTAAGGGGTTGATGCACCAGGATCCTGCTTCTGTTTGGTTATGTATTTAAGTATATCATTGTTTTGGCACTAATAAATCCAAACCAGAAAAGTCTAAACAGATAGGCAGAGCTTTATTGTGTGCTTTTAAATTTGAACTATGCTCAATAATCGACCCTTAGTTCAGATGGTTGGCTTCTCCCTCCACTTCGGAGAGGTCTAGGGTTCAAACCATGGTGGTGGCATCCCCACTGTATTTGTCAAAAAAATTGAATTGATTTCAAATGTTTCATTGATGGCTAAGATGGCTCAGAGACACTATAATGTGATGATATATGTCATCTTGGATCTGTGACTGAATAATGGGTAAATAAACAAAGGCATATGAAGACTCAAGAGGAACTAGAATATGATGGTGTCGAAGTGAAGAGGTGTTTTTGGAGAGTTAAGTGATCATTATGTACATTTGAGACTTAAAAGAATTCTATAAAAAATTGTAGGGCCTATACCATGGATCATATTGCTGGGAAATGAAGAAGGTTGAGCCACTCAAGAGAAAAAAGACAAAGAGTATTGACGACATACGTGTATGGTAGAACAACATGCATAGTTTTATAAATGTGTACTTTAAGAAGCATACAAATTGCTATAATTGAAGATAAAGTAGTGGAGATTTGGAAATCCTGATAATTACTGTTGTTCGAGTTTATGTAAAGGATAGGAAAGATGACGACAATGCTGGAGGTTATCATGGACAGAAGCAGTGGAATGGAAGTTGATAGCTTTGCGGAAACAAAGGATGTGGTCCTCCACAAGAACTAGTGGCGACAAAGGTGTTCTTCTTTTCATTTTCTCATGAAAAGAATTGGCAGGATATCCCCATCTGTTATTTCTTGTTTATTTTTATTATTATTGAAATGTTTTATATACTGAAGGACATAGCTCGTGATTTTTATTTTCTTTCCTCTGGAAGTTCCATTTTCTTCGTCTCATTAAATCAGGCACCCTAAAACCTTGGTTTGAATGAATCTTATACAAAGGGGAAGGAAAGAAATTGTAGCTAGCGGCAATTTAGCAGCTGACACGTGCTGCATGTTCTAGCAGGATGAGAATTAAAATTCATACTTCACATTTTTAAGCTCCTAAATCTTTTGTCACTCACCAATCTAACTAATGCAGACAGGTGGAAGGATTTCAAATGTGAAGTTGGTCTCTATGGGCATATCAAAGAGGATCTTACCCTCCTTGAGGTCCTCACACTTCCACATTTGCTGTGCGGTATCCTCTTCTCTCCTAGCTTGGTTGTTTCCACATTCAGCATATTTCTTTTCCTTCAGACTACTGGTGAACAAATATTGATGAGAAAGTGGGAAAAGGAATGCCATATGTAATTGCTGGATTGGGGTGTTTACAGGCTAAGCCCAAAACTGTGGAGAAAGTTTGTGAGATCGTGAAAAAGCAGTTGGCGTTGAAAGATGAGATAGTTCTTACTCCTGACTCCAAATTTTCTGCCCTCGGTGCAGATTCTCTGGACACGGTATCTCATTTGCATCTCAATTTCTTTACATATATCCACCCTCTGTGACACACCATATAACGGATTGCAGGTAGAGATTGTGATGGGTCTGGAAGAGGAATTTGGCATCACTGTGGAGGAAGATAATTCCCAGAACATCACTACAATCCAGGAAGCAGCTGACCTAATAGAGAAGTTGGTTCAGCAGAAAGCCGAGGCATAGAGAATTATATAAAATTTGTAGAGAGGGTTATAGTGGAAATTTTGGATTAGTTTCATGGTGATTCATAGACATGTTACATTATTAACCATTCATACATTCTTCTGGAATTTAAACAATTCTTTTGTGTCTGAGAGTTGTCGGCCCTCAGTCTTTATCGGAAAACTATGATTGCTTGGTGAGTGCTGCTAGTATAGGGGGAACTAAACCTATTTCATGCAAATGTCATCTGCTTAACTCCTTTTTGTGCTAACTACTGAATGTTTTGTCACCCAGTATTGCAATAGTTACACAGAAGTTCAAATGGCTTTTGAAGGATAGAGGGTCATGGTAGTGATGGTAGGCACTGCCTGTTCATATGAACAAGCATCATGTGTTGCTACCGGACACTAGGGACAGATTTTCTTCTATTGCATGAGTGGAAGGCATTATTGACAACTGTCTGGCTGATATTTTTGTGTGGGGCTGTAATATGAGTTGGCTTGTTCTTCTTGCTGCCCACTTTGGACCCTATTCTTGGTGTCGGCGAAGGTAAACAAAATCCTCTGTTCAGAGTATGATTCTTGTTATGGATCTTTGTGGTGGATCCATATGTCTTCAATAAACCATGAAGGACCACTGAGGATGAATGAACAATTCAATAACATGTGGTGCTGGATTTGACGATCTGCAGTTGAAATTAACAGACAGCTTACATCAACCTGTGGTCCTGAATAAAAGGCTGAAAATCTTGTCTTGGCTATTTGTTGGTTGATTTGCAACATCTTTTACAAAGGGGGATAAAGACTTGAATAATGCATGTAAAACACCCCTTTGCGGGGGGATACAACAATGGAGTTTCATTGTCAGAATGGAGAGATGAGTTTCAAAAATGAAGCACGAATTTGGAAGCAGGGAACACTTAATCAAGTATCTGACAACATCTTGATTTGCATTGTATCTGAAGCTGGTTAAGAATTTTGAATCATAACTTTTCCCAAAGCCAGGAGCTTATTATAGGTGTAACTGTGGATTCAGAAATAGAGCTATTGACAATCGTGCTTCTTTTTCTCTTTGTTCTTGGAATCGTCTTTTTTACCATTCACAGTATGGTAGAAAATTTTGCTTCTTAATAAAATTATATATTATTCTTTCCATTGCTCCTATTGGATCATTTTTTAGGCATCAGCTAATTATTTTGCTTGCTTATTTGGATCAGTGCAATGCCTTCTGATTTAGATTATTAGTCTGTACTAAGGAAATTATATTTGAGGCCCTTGTGGAAACTATCAACGAGACAATCCTTTCTTCATGAAGATCTTTGAAGATGTTTTAGCATATCATATGAGAACACAACTGACAATTGAAATGAAACTTATATTTCTGAACTGTACTTCTTCAGGCTTGTTCGGCGGTCGTGACTAAAGATGCTTTGTAACTGGAGACAAATGGGATATTGGAACTACATTGAACTTTACCTGAAGCAATCTCTAAAGAATGCTACAGGTTGCCCCAAGCGAAACTCAACCACCAGCTTTTCGGCTCGAGTCTTAGGTTGCAGCATCTAGTTTACTCTTTGAAGGTGGAGTTACATGTGATTCTCTAGTTACAGCAAAAAAATAAACTCCATATAGGAGACAATTTTAGTAATCTGACTTGCAGGTGGTCCTGTGACATGCGACCAAATATGCTAATCCATGAAAAATTGGGGTTCCATGCGCATCCGCATGCATAGATAATTTCTTGTTTATTTTCCTTTTAAATATTTTTCAGTGTTCACAACTCACAGTATGTGGGATAGGGTGCTTGTGCTTATATTCCTTATCCCTGAAGTTGTTGATTTTAAGGCCTGCCATGCTTTTGCTCTGTCCCCTATCTTCCTTCTTGCTTTCTGCTGGAGGAAAGGTAGTTGTCATTTTATTGTCTGGTGTGGGTGGATGAGACATTCCCTGTGTCTCTAAAGACAAAGAATGCCAAAGCTTCTCCTTCCACTTCAAAAACCACTGTAAGATCCCAATCAAATAAGAACATAGTAAACATGGTAGTTGTAGCTTCCAGTCAACCATAGAGGTAAATCAAGGTTCTGGGAGTTTCAGTAATGGAAAAAAAGGATTAGAGGCAGATTGGACACTGTCCAATCTTTTTTCCCTTACAAAAGAAAAAAGGTTCTGTTAAATTGCTTGAAAGTAATTAAATGCTATAATTGTACTTGAACGACATTCTTTAGCATCATTATCTGGTGCTGCATGTTCTAAAATATGCTAATAGTTTGCAGTTGTGAATTCAGGCTTGCATGAAGTTCTCCTTGTGTACATAGCATTTTGCCAATCTGTGAAAAGAGTTTTTTTTCCTTTCTTTCCTGTTGTTGTTGTTAGATTAGTGAAAGGAATTTATTCCAATCATTGTATTTGATGATCTTGCATCTGCTCTATTCCTTGCTTGCCTTTTCATCTTATCTTCACTGGCTCTTGGAAAAAGAAAATTTGGCTGGAATAGGAGTTGTTTGCATAATTTGCTGTCCTTGTGTTGAAACTGGAGAAATTGGCGCAAAGTTTTTAGATTTTTATGATCTTATTCTCATTTCATCTCATACTAGTGATCATAACAAACTGAAAACACGGGGCAATGGTATTCATGACATGTCGTGCCCAAAACAAAACTCAAAGTCTTCTAAGCTTTTGGGAAAGACGAAATCGCGCGAATTACACAGAATTTTCACGCTAAAAATCTTGGTATATGAACTGTCTAATCTAATATCAGAGATGCAGCTCTATGTATTTGGCAAAAAGAATTTAGCTGAAAATAGCTATCTTCTCCCTTCTTCATTGTAATATCCCATAGATCATGCTTTTGGCTTTTAGAAACCATTTCAGACTGCGAGCTAACTAAGCAAAACCAGAACTGTAAACAGCATCCAACCATTGTATAGAATTGCAAAAAGATTACCTCTTCTGAGATTTTTGACCTCAATTCCTCCTGAAATTTTCTTTTGCAGCTCAGTCTGGTTATTGATCAAACAATAAGAGGCGAAGATGGACAATTTATCAAGGGGCTAAGAAACAAATAACTAACAAGCCATACATTACATCCGAGAGAAGATCTCAGATCATTTTACATTCACTTGATGAAGTACATTTGAAGCATTCAATCCAGGGAAACTTCAAATAATCTAGGAAAGCTTGTCGCGTTATCAAAGCAAAAATGAATGCATTATGTTGATGCTTTCAATCACCTTTGGCTTCCTTTCCCTTGGGCTTGTTCTTCTTGGTCTTCATGAAGCAGAAGCATGAGCAACATGGGCATTGAACCAAGAACTTCATTGCCTTGGTCTTAGCTCGCAGGCAATCAGATATCTAAAGTTATATAAGCCAAGCAATGATCTGTGAGCCACTTCTCCCTTCCTCTTTTATAAAGAAAAGATGCCTAGTGAGTCCAGCCTTAGAGGGGCTAAAGGAATAGTTGAAAGAATACAGTATTGTTTTCTTGCGGGCCACTTGGAAAGTGGAACTTGCTGTTGTTTTATTACAAATAATCTTGGGGTGGCAGACAACAAAGCAAGAAATATGATTCACATTTTACTAGATTCCCATGCTCTACTGTTTTGTCATCCAAAATAATTAGTTTTTGCTGGAAAATGACATGGTGCAATAATAATTACTTAGGATGTTATTAAGTTCAATTTGTTGTATCATGATTTCCTTCACTCTGAATAAATTTTCTATTTTAGGTTCCATCCTGTTGAGCCTTTCCTAGTGAGAAAGCCATAGAATTCCATGATATTTGATGAATTATCTCATGCGTGCACCTTTTAATTATGACCTTTTGCATGTCGAGCAAAAGCAGTTAGAGCCATCCTAAGTAATTATTATGATGTCGATATTAATATCGATGCATTTTAATTACTGCGATCTTTGCTTAATATCCATATTGATATTGCTCCACCTTTTAATTATTACCTTTTGCATGATAAGCCATCCTAATAAGTCGAAAAAGTCGATGAATATCATGTCGATCGATATTGATATCAAGGAAAAGACTAAGAACAAAAGATTCATTTTGTATACGAATCAAGAACTGAATTACCTTAAGAAGTGGTTGTGTTTCCTGGCAAGGATTAACATGAGAGCTTGATGCAATGTGGGGTTAGGCTATGAGTATCACAATATCACATCAATCTCTTTTTTTCCTCTCTCTTTTATCTATTTTGGAGGACACATCAGTTTCTAATGAAAGTGGTGAGGTTGATGAATGCTGTCCATTTTATTGGACTTTTCCTTCTTTCTTAATCCCTAAGAGGTAATTCGGGTCTTATCATCAACAAGTGGAAAGGAAGACATGGGAAAATATGAGAGAGCGTCGGTGGGATGGTAGGTCTGGACCTAGGACCCACCATCCACCTAGAATCTAATATAGTTTATTTATGAAAGCTTAGTATATATATCCAACTAGGACAAACTGCCTTTAACTAAGGCTTGAATCCATTTTCCCTAGTGGAGTCATCAAGTTGTAAAAGTATATCGAGCTCGTTAGGGTTCCTAACATAGAAATATGAATCAAATTGAAATCAGAAAGAGTTCTCTACTTCCATAAATTTTTAGATAATCGTCTAATAAAGCATTTTAATTACTTATAATATAACAAAAGGATGGATGGAATGGAGCTGTAGGAACAAATCGGTTTCGAACCGATGAATAGAAGTCTTGCGGACTTCTATCTTAGCTAGATTTCTCTAACTAGGTTAAAGCCGGGTTTAATAAAAATTTGAGCTTGAACATCTTTAGGGCCGGACTTTGCCCACTAGCTTATTTTGTGGGCTCAAGCCCGGATTATCTACAGGTTAGTCCATCGACATACTTTGCAGCTAAACTCACACATTGGCAGCTTGAGAAACAATTCTTGGCAGTGTATAACATGACAATAGGAACTGATCAAGCAAAAGCTCGCCAACTCTGGATCACTTATTGCATAAGAATCCTCCAAATGAAGTGGTTGCAGGATTAGGTATCACATCACCATTGTATATAGAGATAGAATATCCCATTATTGGCATCAGATGGCTAGGTCTTTGAATTATCGAGGAATAATAGCCCCATACCGGATAAGTTAAAAACTCTTATAGTGCTAATATACTCTTGGGCTCAGCTATCTAAATGCTTGAGTTTTTAGATATGATCTTAGTATGGTATCTGAGAGAGGATGTTCAAAAATCATAGTTCTCTATGGCAACCATAAGAGTAGATTTTTTTTTTTTTTTTTTAATTAGAGCGATATGTACATGTTAGACTTCAGGTGCATTTTTTATTCCAACAACTACTGATGTACTTGAAGAAAGGGAAAAAAAACAGCCTCCATAATTTATAATTAATCAAGCTGTGTCCCATTTTTTCCACAAAAATACTATATGTCCAAGTTATCCAATGAGGAAAAGATGGACAAGAGAGACGAGCAATACTCTCTACCCTGGGTATGTTATCCGAGGAGCATGTTACTTCTCTTATCGAAGTGGATTTCATGCAGCAAGATCCATGTCGAGGGTATACTAATCACGATCAACGCCTACCCCTCCAAATTCCAGCAAACTCCTAACAGGAATATCAGATTTTTCACTCCAAACTGTGGATAGCAACCGTACATTGGATATCTTGTTCCAAATTAATTATCCGAGCTTTGACGTTCCTTTATAACTACCAAGTAGAATAGGAAACGGAAATGGAGAGGGTTCTCAATAAACCTACATTCCCTCAAAATCCAGGTGTCTTAGGATTCGTGCCTGGAGGACCGAGTCCTAACAGGAAATAAATCTTAAAATAGTTTTAGCACTAGGTTAGTTCACATGAAAAAGAGGGTGGTCAATGAAAAAAATTGAAGAAATTAAGGTATATATTTAGTTTAAGTTTTCTATAAGAATAAGATTCATGGAAAAGAAAAATTCATGTTGAATATGAAAAAGTTTGAATCCCACCGGCTAGAAATTAGGATAATTTTTTTTGTTAAATATGTCCTCAAGCTTTTAGATAGAATGAGATAAGGTATTTTTTTTTTATTGAGAGCATATCAGTTATTTTACACAACTTTTTTCAGAAAAATAGATGTCACCAAACATAAGTTACTCTAAGATGTACCACTTTTTCATCGTCAACCAAATATACAAAAAAATAACTGTTATTCTCAAGACTATAGATAAATATTCAAGAATATTTGGCTACATGTTTTCTTTTTCTAGATTTTTTTTCTTTTTATTTTCCAAAATTTCTTGGAACAACCGAAAATACCCTAAATGAAGTGCCTTAATAGCTCCATTAATGCAGCCATTCAGTTAGCAATCCAATATGACATAGTTGTGGCTCACTCTCTTAAGGTTTGCTTACAACTCAACTAACTGTTAGACATTAAAAAGATGAAAGACCATCATGTTTTAGTGCATTAACCTCTGTATAATGTCACTGAACACATGATCTTTAAGTTCACTACTAGTTTTGCATTTTAATTATCACATGTTGGATTTGCACACATCCATATATCACGAGTAACACTTTAGAAATCATTTTACTCATTCAAACTCAATTGATCCATTGGTTCAATTGAAGGTGAAATTAAAAAAAAACAAACTCTCTTATTAGGGTCTGTTCTAAAATAAGGCAGAAAGCCACCGTCCAAAGAGAGAGGGCAAGAAGGATAGCTGCACAAAATAAGATGTTTGCTGCTCGAAAACTTATCATATCTTTTAATATTATATTATTATATATACTATATATATTACATTACATTATAGTTAAAATAATAATATTATATTATTTCTATTATTAAAATTATTACTATTATTAGTATTATAAGTCTTATATGTATTATTATTAGTGTTATTGTTATTATTAGTATTATTACTATTAGTAGCATTATTACAATTTTTATTTTTATTAATATTATTAATATTATTAGTACTATTAATATTATTAGTATTATTACTATTATTAGTACTATTAGTGTTATAAGTATTATTAGTATTACTATTATTATTACTCTTATTAGTATTATTACTATTATTAGTATTATTAATAATATTTTTTATGTCAATTTACGTTAGTATAAGCATGTCCCGTTTATGTAGTTGCCTTCTTTTAAGATTCTACAATTTGAAAATTTTCTTTAATCATGAATTTCACGATCCAACATATACCTAAACAACTTATCTTAATAAGCACGTGGTTTCGCAAAGTCAAATGCTATGACCCTATGCTAAAACACCTAAAAAAGAACTTCAATATACCTTTCAATACCTAGGAAAAGGACTTGCCCAAGAATATAGGTAAATATTTCAGGAATATTTGGCTATATGTTTTCTTTTTCTAAATGTTTTTTTTCTTTTTCTTTTCCAAAGTTTCTTGGAACAACCAAAAATACCCTAAATGAAGTGCCTCGATAGCTCCATTAATGCAGCCATTCAGTTAGCTATCCAATATGACATATTGTGGCTCACTCCCTTAAGGTTTGCTTACAACTCAACTAATTGTTAGAAATTAAAAAGATAAAAGACCACCCTATTTTAGTGCATTAACCTCTGTATGATGTCACTGAGCACAGGATCTTCAAGTTCACTACTAGTTTTGTGTTTTAAGTATCACATGTTGGATTTGCAGACATCCATATAACAGGAGTAACACTTTAGAAATCATTTTATTCATTCAAACTTAATTGAATGAGGCTTGCATTATTTTTATGATAGGTGGTCTGGGAGTGCCTTCCGACGAGTTTGGTACTCAGTAGATGTGGCTTGAGGATTTTTCTAGAGTGCAAGATATGTGGTGTTGATGAGACAGTACACCATGTACTATACCACTGTGCGAGGGCGAGAGGAACTTGGCGGATCACAAAGACTCCACCGGATGCTTGGAGTCAAAAGGATCAGTTCTTACAGGCCATCCGTCAGTGAGTGAGTAGTCCACGGACGCGCCGGGAAGCTATTAGAGCGACTTGAACGCTCGAGTTTTTGAAGAGCGCAACATGTCACCGAGGTTCGTAGCAGAGCGCGCCTGGGCGTAGGCTGTAGAGATCAGTCATGACATTAGTTCAGACAGGCCTTTGACAACTAGGAATATCTGGGGTTCCCATATTGCTTATGTAGCTGCCTGTATGATGTTCTTCACCTGGGAGCCCCCACCCCTGAGCTTCCTCAAGGTCGGCATGAGGGGAAGTGCGGATTTTGTCATCAGGGACCCAAACTCCAGGGTGATGGCAACGGGCGACTGCTAGCTATTTGGCATCTCGATCCCTAGCATGGAGCTGAGGGCTGCCTGGGCGAGCTTTCGACATACGTGGCAAGTGCTACGAGCCAGCTCAGTCATCTTAGAGAATGACTCGACCATGGTGATCAGTTGGATCCAGGGGTCCCGAGAGGTGTTAGCATGGATCACCCCTTACTCCGAGATATCTGGGTGATGATTAGGGATGGCGGGGCCTTTCAGGCCAGGCATATACTAAGAGAAGCTAATAGGACTGCAGATTGGGTAGTTGCTTACGTGGCCAACCATTCCGGGAGTACCATGTGGGCTGGATAGAGAGAGAGTTATTCCGGGCACTCTGTGATCTTTTATTTTCTGACTTTATTGGGTATATTCGTACATGTACTATATGCAATATCTACTTTAGCAAAAAAAAAAAACAAAACCTTAATTGATCCATTGGTTCAATTAAAGGAGAAATTAGAAAGAGGGAACCCTCTTAGCAGGGTTCAAAAAAACTGATTACCAAATTCATGCCAATCTTAGATAGTGTTCCAAAAATGTGGGATTGGTTTTGGAGCAGAACTAGCCTTTAGAACTAACATCTAGCAAGACAATGCTGAAACCATATCTAACCTAAGTACTCAGTTCTTATCCTCAAGAAGTTCCTATCATCTACCATCCCAAGTCCCCAACTATAAATGTGGATGCTTCTAATTGGGAGAAATGAGCATAGCCCATACATAGTTCTACAAAGACAAACAATTAAATCCGAAAGCCGACATTCACTGCATCAGCATTTCAGTATTGGCAGCATTCCTTGGACTTTAGAATAGTCATTCATTTTCTTAGACTTTTTTTTTTTTTTGTTTTGAAGGAATTACTTGGACTAATTCCTTGGTCCAACCATATGAAAAGAAAAAAAAGGGAATCACCAATAGAAAAAAGACAATCATTTGATTTTTTTTTTTCTTTGGCTAGAGAGTAAGGGAGGATTTAGGTTTCAATAATTGGAAATGAGCCATTTAAACCGAGCACCTCTGCTTGGCTGGTTGCTAGGTACAAAGATCTTGAAATTAAAACCTAGTAAGATAAAATATTTAATAGAATCCAATATGGTTGATCAAACCCATCCTTATTGAGTTTGCCTCTCTTGTTGAGACCACTGTGAGTTGGAACTCCTAGCTGGTATTTGATTGATACAAGAATAAATACTTCTGAAAGATATTTAATTTAAAATTAAAATTACTACAATATTAGTCAAAAAAAACTATATTTTATCCAATCTTCAGTTAATTCCTACTGGAACCTTACATGTGATGTGCACTTGTGAAGTTGTACACTGAGTAAGTTCTGCAATTGAGAAGATAAACGAAGGATCTTTGCTATATGACAAGAAATAAGCAGTGTGGGGAGTACTTTTAGAAAGGTAAAAAGAAAAGCTAAGAGGAATTCCGTATAGAGTGATGTGCAAGTATGTAATATAAGCAAGTAGTCGTACAAGGAGCGAGTAGTGCACTCAAGAAGTTAAAAAAAAAAAGGTATGCGAGAATATTCTCAGAAAAGCCAAAAAAAATAAAAAATTAAACTCCAGGCAGATATGTACCCTTGGTAATAGTTTTTTTTTTTTCCGCTAAGACGTGTAATTAATACTATTCTAGTACGGGCATATCTAAAAAGGTAAAAAAAAAATTCAGAGCGCTCTAGGCAGCTCCCTCAGTCCGACCTACTGAGTATCTCTAAAGTGATTGGCCATGTACGAGGCCACCAAATCCGCAGCCCCATTGGCGTCTCTGTAAACATATCTGGCCTGAAACTCCACGCCGCCACTAACTATGGCCCGGATATCTCAAAGTAGAGGATGACGCCCATACACACCGTCAGTGCCTTCCTAGATCTAGCCGATAATCATGGCCGAGTCACCCTTAAGTATAGCTACTCTAACCTGCAACACACGCCGAGCATGGCCTAGCCCGACCCATGCCGCCTTTAACTCAATCCTCGGCACCAAAGTGTCAAAAATCTAGCAACCACCAGTAACAACCACCATGCAGTCCGAGCCTCTGATGACGAAGTCAGCACCTCCTCTTCTGCCGCTATCTAGCATATGCATCTATCGAAATTGATCTTGAGAAAACTCGGAGGCAGAAGCTCCTAGGTAAAAAAACACCAACACCGTCCGAGTCCGAGGCACTACCCGCGGCCAATTACATAATTCTCTTAATCTTGGACACTAAGGCCCTGTTTGGGGGAGCTTTTGGAGGGCTAAAAAGCACTTTCTGGCCATCCAAAAGTACTTTTAAGTAAAAAACAGTGTTTGGTAAAATTTTAGAAAAGCTGTTTCAGCTTTTGCGGAAAGCTGAAAACAGCTTTTTGGCAGAAGCTCCATTTTGGAGCTTTCCGAAAACGCTGTTTTCAGCTTTGTCGGGAAGCTGTAATTTTGACCAAAATACCCCCATTCAAAAAAAAAATTCCTCCCAAAAACCTCTCTCTCGCTGCCTGTTCCTCTTCCACCGAACCCCACTCCCTCTCCCCCGCTGCCGCACCCCCTCCTTCTCCCCCGGCGCCGCACCCCCTCCCTCTCCCACGGTGCGGAGTTGCCGAAGAAGAGGAAGACGGATAGTCTTCCCCTTCCCGCGGCGGCCGCCGGCCACGATTTCCCCGTCATGGAAAGGGGAGGCGCCGAACAAGGAGGTCCCACGGTGGGGAGGTGCCGAAGAAGAGGAAGAAGAAGGGGGCGCCCTCCCCCTTCCTGCGGCCGCCGCCGGTTACGACCCACCCCCTCCCGCATCCGCCACGGCCCGGCCTCTTTCCGGCGCCGTCGGCCTCGCGGGAGGAGAGCTCTTCCCAAGGGGCCAGCCGTGGCCGCCGAGACTGCCACAGCCGCCGCCGGCCACGGCCCGGCCCCCTCCCGCGGCCGCCGCGACGTGGCCCCCTCCCGCGGCCGCCGCGGCGTGGCCCCCTTCCGGCATCGCCGGCCGCGGGAGGAGAAGAAAGGAGAACGGGGTAGAGGAAGGAAGGAGAAGAAGAGAAGAAAAAAAGAAAAGGAAAAGAAAAGGAAAAAAAAGAAGAAAAGGAAAGAAAAAAAAGAGAAAAAAAAAAGAAAAGAAAAGAAAAGAAAAAAAGAATAAATAAATAAATAAATGCATAAATAAATATTTATATAAATGAATGAATGAATGAATGAATGAATAAATAAGATAACAAATTAATATATTTCAATGAATAAAATAATAAATAAAAAAATTTACATTATTAATTATTTACACTAATAATTATAATATTTTATATCTTTATTATTGTATTATACTATAAATATAATATTATAATATATTATATCATAATACATTAATATGTTATGTTAAATAATTTAATATTATGTTATATTATGAGAAATTAATTTATACTAATAATTATATTATTTTATATCTTTATTATTGTATTATACTATAAATATAATATATATTACATTATATCATAATATATTAATATATTATATTAAATAATTTAATATTATGTTATATTATGGGAAATTAATTTACTCTAATAATTATATTACTATTATGCTAGCTATGCAATGTCATATTACTCTATAATAATATTATTTTACATTACAGTAATATTATACTATATCGTGTATTATGTATTAATATATGTTATGTTTTATTAGGCTCTATTGTATAATACTATGCAATGTCCTTTATGGTAATTTTGCATACAAAAGTACTTTTTCAGTTTATTTACCAAACACATGTTAAAGTGCCACAGCATTTTAGAATTGTAGTTACCAAACAGCAAACAGCTTTTTATAAAAGCTCTACTTCAGACAGCTCTACTTCCAACAGCTCTACTGCCAACAGCTCCCCCAAACAGGGCCTAAGCAAGCCCAATTCAATTGGTTCAACCCACTCATTAATAGTTTAATTAAAATGTACATATTTTTTTTAAACAATCATTATATATCCGAAATTAATAATAGTAATAATAATAATAATAATAATAATAATAAATAATAATAATCCTCGAACTAATTCGGACAAGGTCCTCCTTCCTACAATCAAAGACTCCGCGGCGGAGAGCTGCGGTCACCGGTGACGTGTACGGCCGAGATTTAAAGCAATCGCTATTAAACCAAATGCCCACGAAGTCCCGAACCCACGAGCTCTCTTCCTTTCCCTAATCATCACCTACCGTCCGTAAATCTTCGTTTTTCTCCTCCTCTCGAGCTTGATCGAGGCGATCCTCTCACGAATTTGTCCTCAAAACCTCCGATTTCCAAGGATAGAAACCCCTCTCGATTGATTCCTCTCGCCGAGCTCTCCATAACGAGCTCTATTTTGCTCCAACCGGCGCTCTCTGCGCCCCGATTCGAACCCTAGAAGGTCTCAATCCCTAAAAAGCTAACCCTAGAAGGACTGAGATCGCCGGATCCGCCGAGAATTGCTCCCCTGGGATCGCCGGAGCCGCGGCCGACGGCCCTTATGCGCGTCGCCGGATCTAGTCGATTTTTCTTGAATCCTAGCGAGAAGGAAACCCTAACTTGGATGGCGAGGGACCGGCCCCGCGGCGGCGCGAACCGGGCGGGGGAGGGTGAGATCTCCGACGGTGACTCGTCGGCGTCGCTGGAGGAGATCTCTGCAGAGGACTTCAAGCAGGACGCCCGGGATCCCCCGGGATCCAAGGTCTGGGTGGGTTACCCCATGTCGAGGAACTACGCCCCAAATCTCTATAGCTTCGCGTGGGCGCAGGCCGTGCAGAACAAGCCTCTTGGTTTGGATTTGAAGCCGGTGGGCTCGGCCGATCCCCCGGCGAAGAGCGCCGGCGGCAAGCCGGTGAAGGAGGAGGCTTACAATGTGGTAGATAGCAGCGAGGAGTCTGGCGGGGGAACGGAGAAGGAGGAAGGTGAATTGGAGGAAGGGGAGATTGGGTTCGGGTCAGAGCCGGTAGGCGGCGAAATTATCGATCTTTCGTCTGATAAACAGGAGGACGGCTCGGAATCAGAAGAGAAGAAGCTATTGGGTGGGAAAGAAACAGAAGAGATTGGGGAATTTGATAGGCGTGTAAGCTTAATTCTAGAGGAGTTAGAGACTGTAACTGAAGAAGAGGCGGAGAAGTAAGTTTAAACCTTGAAAGGACCCTAAAGAAGAAGAAGAAAGAACTCTAATTTGAAATAAAAGCTTAATTTTGAGTATGTTAAAACAAAAAGATGATATCTTGTTTTTGTTATGATGACAAAAGTATGTTTTTGGAGAGGTTTTTTAAGACTTTGTTGGTTTTGTTCTTCCATGTAGATCATTTGACGGTGTCTGTTTGCGACTGCGTCAGTCTTTTGAAATGTTGAAGCCAATGTTTGCGGAGACAGAGAGCCCTGTTCCGGTGCTAGATGCTCTTGTTCAGCAGGCATTTGAAGGAATTAAAACAGTCCATTCTGTAAGATGATCTGAACTCTTCACATTGGTTGTGGCTGGCTTGGTTTGTTCTTTATCTTGTGTTTCAACATAAAAATCTCGTAATCATCCTAATGCAACAGGTGCTTAGGTCCGAGAATTTAAAGAAAAAGGAGCAGAATAAAGATTTTCTTCTGAGGTTAGTTCTGTTTCTTATTCAAAACATTCATTGAAATATCATCCTGTTGGTTTTTTTAGTAGGAAATATTCTGAACAATAAACTCTCTTGCTGGATATTTTGTAGGTTGTTAATCCACATAAAGAACCAATACTCTAATATTTTATCACCTGAGCAGGTGAAAGAGGTCGGTTATGATTTCAGATAGTTTTTTTAAGAGTCACTGATGGCAGTTTATATGAAACTTAGAGTCAGTCTTTTCATGTAACAGATAGATACCAGAGTGCAGTCATTGGTTTTTGAGGATGATAGCAACAAAGAGAGCAAGTTACATGCTGGGAGTGGCACCAATACAAATGATAAAACTCATCTACCTGAAAAGCCTGATATCTCTTCTTTTGGTTTGGTTTCATCTGGGAACTCACATGTGGTCAGTTCTATAGGCAGCAAAAATGTTCAGGCTGGTCTGCCTAAGTTAGATACACCTACCATCTCGAGAGGTAGAATAGTGAGTCCATTGCTGGATCTTCATGCAGAATATGATGAAGAAAGCCTTCCCTCGCCCACACGCGAGAATGCACCACCATTGCCTATACATAAACCAATTGGTTTTGGAACTGGGACAGTTGTATTCACTGAGCCAATAACTACCAAGAATGTCGAAGCTGAAGATGATACTCCACATCCCTACATAACAGATGCCTTCAAGGCTGTTTCATCCTACCAGCAGAAGTATTTTTTCACAAGTAACAAGCTCCCAAGCCCAACACCTTCTGAGGAGTGTGATGATAAAGATGATGCTCACGATGAAGTCTCTAGTTCTTCAGCCAATGGTAATGCTGGATGTGTGAATACAACCAGTGAGATTCAGGTTGCTACCAACAGTGCTGCTTGTACAGATAGCTCAAGTAGACATCAGCCAGGTCCTGTTAAACCAGTTGGGCAGTTGGGTTCAGCACCAAACCCTGCTATAAGGCCTGCTTTGAAGAGCAGAGACCCAAGGCTTAGGTTTGTTAACTCTGAAAGTGGAAATGCTTCAGATCCTAACAGACGAGCGATGTCTTTGGACTCTAGTGCTCCAAATAATGACCTTGTTGGAGGAATAACCAATCCTAGGAAGCATAAGGCTGTGGATGAGTCTTTTCCTGAGAATCATACCTTGAAAAGACAAAAAAATGGGCTTACAAATTCATCTGATGTGCAGATGACGCCAGGAAGAGGAGGTGGGTGGTTAGAAGACAGCAGTTCGGTGCGCTCTCAACTGAGTGACAAGATTCGATTAAATGAAAACATGGAAATTGAGATTAAGAATCCAGGAAATGTAGTCATGTCTGACAGAAGACCGGATTCTAACCCTAACATCCAGGTAACAAATACTGGAACTTGCATGATACCATCTAGTACCACTGCCCCATCTAGTAGCACTGCTCCATCTAGCAGTGCTGCTGCTTCTGTTTCTTTTCCTTCTTTATTGAAGGACATTGCTGTAAACCCTACAATGCTTATGCAACTAATTCAAATAGAACAACAAAGATTATCAGCAGAGGCACAGCAGAAAACTGTTGGTTTGATGCATAATATGGCACATGCTTCAAGTCTCAATATGTTACCTGGAGCTGTTTCTTCAGCAAATGTTGCTTCTATGAAGTCTGCAGACGTTGGTCACAATCCATCCGGAAGACCTCAAGTGACTGCCCAAACAGTTTCAACGGTGAGGTCCACCACATTGATTGTTCGTTCTGCTGTACAAGTTTCCTGTCTTCTCTGAGTTGTCTCAATATCCTTATTCTGTCTCATATTCTTGTTCTTATTGCCTATATCCTACTGCTATGTAGAACTAAGGAAGATTTTAATACTTGCTGCAGACAGCTCACAAGTGATCTGAACATCAGTATTTCATGGCTTAGCGTATATAACCTAACGACATTAATCTATGGACCTTCTTAAAAAATATTGGAATGAATAAATGGTTGGTGATTTTAACTTGTAGAAGGCTAAACAAATGCCCAGCATAGCTAGCTGGATGTTTGCATAAGAGGCTGTGCATCTCATTCCCCTTCTGTTAGTACACTTCTCTTTCGTAAATGAATACTCTTTTAATAAATGATTAAGAAAGAAGAAAACAGGTACATTGAAGGGGAGGGTACTATCATATCCACTCCAAACAAAATCACGATTGGTGGTATCACAATTATCCATCAAATTCTCCTTCCTCTTGAATAAACATTGTAGCCTCTACCCTAGCAGTCAAGCCTTGTCCCAACTATTGGGGAATAAATTGGTTGAATGTCGGGCCTAATGAGCTACATCCTTGCTTTTCTAATCATTATTAACTTTTTTGGTGCTTTCTTTTTATATGTATATAATTTTTTAAGGATATGTACAGATATTAATCATGCAGTGATTATCTCCACTTTTTTTGCATATCTGGTTTGTTTACTGATTTGGAGCCCAAGCATTATAATTCATGGTAATCAATTATGCTATTCTTCTCAAATTTGCAGAATTCTCAGAGTGATGTAGGAAGAATTCGTATGAAACCTCGTGACCCTCGCCGGATTCTACATAATATGGTCCAGAAGAATGAGACCATAGTTTCAGAACGAGCAAAACCAAATGGAACACTCTCATCGGATCCTCAGAGTAGCAAGGACCATTTAGCAATTGGAGAGCAGGGAGAGCAGGCGCAGGCCACTGGTTTGCCTACTCTGCAGCTTGCTAAGAATCCCAAGAATCTAGGGGATATTTCTTCTCCTTTGCAATTGACCACTACTCCCCTAGCAGTTCCTCAAATCATCTCCCAACCAATTCAATTTAACATAAATAAGGTGGACCTAAGACCTGCTGCAGCAGTGGTGAATGATCCAAAGACTCTATCTACTGTGGCTTCCGAAGGCAGCACAACAGTTGCTACACAATCAACAAACGCATGGGGAGATGTTGACCATCTACTGGATGGGTATGATGATCAACAGAAAGCCGCCATCCAAAGAGAGAGGGCAAGAAGGATAGCAGAACAAAATAAGATGTTTGCTGCTCGGAAGCTTTGTCTTGTCCTTGATCTGGATCACACACTCCTTAATTCAGCCAAGGTATCATATTTGTTTGTAAATCCTGGACTTTGCAGGTTACTACAGTTTATCTGCATAATAAACTAGAATTATTGATTTGTTCCCTTGCCTCTGTAGTTTGTAGAAGTAGATCCAGTTCATGAAGAAATTTTAAGAAAGAAAGAAGAGCAAGACCGAGAGAAGCCACAACGGCATCTTTTCCGCTTCCAGCACATGGGAATGTGGACCAAGCTGAGGCCAGGAATTTGGAATTTTCTGGAGAAGGTTAATTTTTTTGTGGAGATTTTCGGTTAAATATATATATGATGCTATGTTTTGTGTCAATTTATCGTGAGCAATGACAATCAAATGGCAATCTCATGTTTCGTCTTTCCTTGGTGTAGGCTAGTAAGCTCTATGAAATGCATCTATACACAATGGGAAACAAGTTATATGCTACCGAAATGGCAAAGGTGCTTGATCCAACAGGAACTTTGTTTGCTGGCCGAGTTATCTCAAGAGGAGATGACAGCGAGCCTTTTGATGGTGATGAGAGGGTACCCAAAAGCAAGGATCTAGATGGGGTTTTGGGTATGGAATCAGCTGTCGTGATCATTGATGATTCTGTGAGGGTCTGGCCTCATAACAAACTCAACTTGATTGTTGTAGAGAGGTATCCTCGATTACCTTGTTCCTGTTTTCTCCAGGTAAAATTCATATGCTTTGGGTACTTAATTTTGTAATCTTTTGCAGATATACTTACTTTCCCTGTAGTAGACGACAATTTGGACTATTTGGGCCTTCACTTCTTGAGATTGATCATGATGAGAGGCCAGAAGATGGGACCCTTGCTTCTTCGTTAACGGTAATGACGACTCCCTCAATGACATTTTGTAACGTTCACAAGTTCTGTTGGAAAGTTCATCCTTCTGATGCTTGCTTTTGCTTTTGCTATGAAACAACAGGTCATCGAGCGAATTCACGACGACTTCTTCTCTCATCGCTCTCTAAACGATGTGGATGTTAGAAACATACTTGCAGCCGAGCAGCGTAAGATCCTCGCAGGATGTAAGATAGTTTTCAGCCGGGTTTTCCCGGTGGGGGAAGCCAATCCCCATTTGCATCCGCTGTGGCAGATGGCTGAGCAGTTTGGTGCTGCGTGCACCAACCAGATTGATGAACAGGTCACTCACGTTGTTGCCAATTCTCTTGGAACTGACAAGGTACTTATCGTCTCTAAACTCCAATGAAACTTAGAAGTTGATCCCTGAAGTCAGAACTTAAATCTCCCTGAACAAAATTTAGAAGTCGATATCTTAAATTCTCTATTTTCCTTTTTTTCTTCCTAATCCATTATGGCTTGCAGGTGAATTGGGCTCTTTCCACAGGAAGATTTGTCGTCCATCCTAGCTGGTGAGAGATGCATCCTTTGGTATTTTAATTAAGCATTTGCTTCTATTATACCATAATATTTCGCGTGCGCACGCAGCACCGCATTGCGAGGATTGAATGGTCTGATCATCCATCGGACAATGTTTATTGCAGTAGAAGCTTATGGCGCTTGAGTGCAGCTTTTATCTCAATAGTCTACACTAATTAGATCACTATTTCATATGACTAAACCAAGGTCTCTCTTAACAGGGTGGAAGCTTCAGCTCTTCTGTATCGCCGGGTGAACGAGCAGGACTTTGCTGTTAAATAATAACCAACGCAGCCCCCCTTCCGCCACTCAAACCCACTAAGCCCATGGTAATTAAAAAGCTTGGAAATATGGTGGATAACAAATGATGAAGATTGGTGCCACAACAAACATATTTAAATTTAATATCAACACCAGTAAAACCTGGAATTACCATTTATCCTCTTTGGAAGCCAAAGAGGGTAATTTGGGAAGGAACAACATGGTGCAGAACCTCAAGACTGAAATGGAGGAAAGAAATTGAAGGCCTAAAAAATTGTCTGCTGGTTATACTTGATAGCATAACCAACGCCCAAAAGAGATTAGAATTTTTTAAGCCAGCTGAAAACGATGTAACCTCCGACCTTTTGTGAGATTCTACAGGGGGAGCCTCTTGCATTGGATGTCTTCTTTTTTTTTTTTTTTTGTTTTAGTGTAACAATTTTTGAACTTCTGGAGAGAGAAATCAAAAGAATTGAATTTTGAAACAGGAGGAGGCTAAGAGAAATTAAATATACCAGTAAAATTTTCTAGGTGGCAACCATTGATTGCAGGCCGGGTTTGGTGGAGTGTGATGCGGCACGTGTCAGGATGAGGCACCTGAGGTTAGGTTGGGCAAGAGAGTGTGAATCTCTTGGGGACTAAATGGGACCTTTGCCTTTCTAAATGTTGAAGTGCTTTCAGATGACCGGCTTGTTCAAGTTTTCCGCAGCCAAACCTACCTACCCATAAAATTATTAAATCCAGTGTTATTTTCCTGAAGTCTATGTAACTGAAGGAAAGTACTTAAACAATTGTCAAAGGGGGGGGTTTGATTTTTTTTTTACTTTTCACTTGAGACAACTTGTTGCAAAAGAAATAAATTGTTGGAGACGCTAACCATTCTAGCAAAAGGAAAAAAAAGGTTAATATTTGCCTCTAGAAAGGAAAAGTGATCATATTTGCCGATTTAACTAAAGTTAAGTTAATTAGAATTTATTGCCAATAACCATCACATATACCTAATGAAAGATATCAAAGACTCGTTTGATTGGGAGGAGAAAAAGTTTAATTTTAACCGGCTGAAAATTAGAATAGAATAGAATAAGTTTTTTTTTCTTTATTAAGAGTATAATAAATATTTATATAATTTTTATAGAAAAGTAGGTGCCTGACTTCATATTGCTTCATAAGACTTCTATTTAGAATATCATCAGAAGTAATGCCACCTAATTTGGTGGATTCAACTTTAATAAAAATCATTTTTTCAGTTAAAAACTCATAATGTCCCTTTAGAAAAGTTATAAACTGTCCAGAATAATAAAAAGATGATAATAATCTTTAGCATTAACATATTTCGTGTCATTTCCCTTGCAGATATTACCTTTGTTTGGAAGGCATGCATGTGCCCATTTGTGGAAGCTGCTTGTACTAAATATTACCAGCCACATGTTTGCAGTGGCATTGTATTTGATTCAGGTAGATGAAAATATATTTAACATAGGTTGTAGACAAAACCCTATAGTTTGATAACTGAACATGAGCAAATATTTTCATTCTTTGACAATTTTGAAACCTAACCTAATAGCTTGACATCCCAATAATCTAGAGCTGATACCATAAACTCTATTGGTTTGAGTTTAGCTGTGGTCCCCCTCCAAACCAATAACTCAAAAAGGATTCTAATATTTATTTACAGTATGGTAATTTATTAAAGTTTCATACTTTTGGGGGCACACATGCATTTTTGTATTCTCTATGTCAAATTTTTTTTCATATATCATCTTTCTCATTTAGAGATAAAGAATCAATTTAAAAATGTTAAAAATTATAATCTATAAAAAAAAATCATAATTATTAGTTCTTATTATGCGTAATTACTTCTGATCAAAAAGAAAAAAAAAATAATCTCAGTTGTTCAAAGGCTGCTAGACATCAGAGAATTGAATTCAATCCACCTCATCCCTACTTTGGCCTGCAACTTTTACTTTTACTTAATGATCAGTCGCTTGAATGTAACATGTGAAGTGCCCTTCTTGGCAAGGGCTCACAAAGAACATCTGCCTACTACCCACAAACTCAGGTTTTCACAACTTCCTCTCTTTAGATCCACCCAGCCTCCCTCCAGTCTCCTCCTACTGGCTAAAGAAAGAAGTCAGTCTTATTGGGTCTCCATGATCTGTTGATGAATTGAAGCAATCTGCACCTCAAGCTGATGATCACGTTGAGACAAATCCCTTGAAGTCGTAGTGTAGAATGCGAGATTGGTGATGCCAAACTTCTCCTTTTGCTTGCATGTCAGGGCATGCACAGGACCCATGCGCTGATACCAAGCTATAACGATCTTAGGTAGAATCGTTGGGCTCTATCAATAATATTTTGAATTAAAAGAAAGAGAACAATAGAAAATAATGCTATTTCTAGCCCTAGCTATCGCAATTTCTTTCTTTTCTCTTTTTATCAAAGATAGAAACAGCATGATTTCTATCCATAAGATCATGTTCAACTTAATCATCAGAACAAAGCCTGCTAATACGGTGTCTATCCAAAATGCGCAATATTAAATAGAAGATATACCAGAATATCTAGCATTAGTCTCTCTCTCTCTCTCTCTCTCTCTCTCTCTCTCTCTCTCTCTCTCGCTTGCTTGCTCGCTCTGTGAAACCCAATAGACTGGGCCAGTCCATTTGACCGGCCCAGCCATTTTTAGCTTAAAAAAAAAAAGAAAGAATTTTAGCACATGCCACGCATGTGCCTAGAGAGAAGAGACTTCCAATCAGAGTCTTCTTCCTCTCCAAGAAGGTCAAATGGAATCCGACTCCGGGTCGAATTTCGGTCGCAGTTGAGCTCTATTTAGAGCTCCTGCCCACCTCTCTTGGCCCTTCACCGATGATTATCGAGCTTCCTTCTCTTTACTTTGTTTCCATTGAGTTCACCATTGCCTGATCTTCTGCCTGCCGGGAATGGGGGTTGTTGGACGCCAGCGAAACTGAGGTAAAACCCCAAGCTTCTTTCCCTTTCTTCCTCTTCTTTCCATAGCCTTAAGCCACTGCCACCAGCCGAGAAATCAACTGAAAATCAATAAAAGAACTTCCTTGTTCACCATTCCCTGTTTTAACCAATTTCTTCTTCTTCTTTTCGACTATCGGCACTGCCACCTCTTGGCACCGGACCTCTAGTTGAGTCCAATGGCCTCCTTACTCTCTTCTCTGGTAGAGCCATGGCCGCCAATGAGTGGCCAACGACCAAAATCAAGGGAAGGGCTTTGGTTCCCCTATTTTTCATGCCATTTTCTTGGATTTTCTCATCTGCCGGCCGTGCACTACCTCTGGCCAGCCATCATCCACTCCTTTCTTCCCCTATGCTACCAAAGAGAAAAAAAGAATGAAAGAAAAAAAGAAAAAAGAAGAAGAGGATGAGGAGAGAGAATCCACCCCTCTTATTTATCTCTCTGCAAAGTTTCTCTCTTTATGTATACTTTCGCTCTCTAGGGCTGATTAGACCTCGTAAGTATGGCTCTCAATGATTTTTGGACCGACCTAGGCAAAGGGTCCTAATTCAGAGTCGTCGGATAGTGTATCAACCCCCATCCTGGCCTTTGTAAGTACTATTAGATTTGATCACCTTCGATCTCTGTTGAACCATCTATGCCCTAGTGCAAGCATGGTTCGATGTAATCACCTTGATCGAACCAACCCGGATATCGGGCACTACTGCTTGGTCAACCCTATGAAGGTGTTAGAATTTAGGATTTTTATTTTTAAAATAATTATTATGCAATTTTAAGAAAAAAATATAACTTTTGAATATTAGGCTTTGAGAAAGATTTTTGGAATTAATTGGACCTAAAATTGGATTGCCTTCACAAAGTAAGTAATGTAACTCGTTTTTAGATTTATCGGCAGGTTATAAATATTTTCTAAATCGAATTATTCTTGATTTATGAATTTGATACATGGTGTTATATATACTTCTTTCTAGAATATTGTATGATTCTTAATTAAATGTATTGATTTCAATATGGGTATATTCGATTAATTTCAATATCGTATGATTTTATGTATCTTATGATTTGGAACACTGAATATACTTTGAGTAAATGAGTTTTTA
Organism: Phoenix dactylifera; assembly: GCF_051530095.1. Classification (NCBI taxonomy): domain Eukaryota; kingdom Viridiplantae; phylum Streptophyta; class Magnoliopsida; order Arecales; family Arecaceae; genus Phoenix; species Phoenix dactylifera. The sequence continues at coordinate 1,379,766 of NC_143193.1, read as the reverse complement.
CTTTGAAACGGTTTTGGACTCGCAGCTAGACTATGTAGATACCCTGCCAATGAGGTTTATTCGCTGGTATATCGACACCTTGCTAGTAGGGATTATTCACGGATATATCGATACCCTGCCCGTGGGGTTATTTGTTGGTATATCGACACCCTGGCAGTGGAGGTTATTCGCTGGTATATCGACATCATGCTAGTGAGGGTTATTCGCTGGTATATCGACACCCTGCCAGTGGAGGTTATTCACTTGTATATCGACACCCTACTAATAGGGGTTATTCACTGATATATCGACACCCTACCAGTGGGGTTATCCATTGGCATATCGATATCCTACCAGTGGAGGTCATACGTTAGCACTTTGATGAGCTTATTCTGGCCCAACCACGGAATAAATGTGGCCATAGTTCATGACCATCGAAACAAACTTGATAATTTGAAAGAAATTGATTTAAGAGCAAGATTTGAAATTTGTATCGACTGGATAGCATATCGTTTTGATTTTGAATCGATGTATTTTTACATACTTAATTTCAGTATATTATTAATAGTTTGATACTTTACTGGATTGTTTACTGGATTGTCTAACTCATTATACGATTTTTTTTTTACTATTTTTGCACGTCCGAATTAGCTCGACTCGGAGATTTATCATGACACAGCGATTAGAAACAAGATTTTGATATCTTTATTTAGACTAGATTATATTTTAGATTTGATGCAAGACTTTGGAATATTATTGGTTTTGTAAGACTTTTAATTTTATTATTTAATTAAAATTTAAATGTTATTATTTAAATTATTTATATTATTTGATTATGATATCATGGTGAGATGCCTTGCATGTTCGTGAAAAGAATTTTCTATGAATATGCGGCAACTAAGCCCCGACTAGCAATCTTGGATCAGAGCCGTGACACACACACACACACACTCTCTCTCTCTCAAATGTTAAATTGCTCACCATGTTCATCATATTAGACTTGATACCTTTTATTTGATGCTAAGCAATAAGATTCCTCGGTCGGCTATTTTTTAGGAGCCTTTGTAACTAATCCTAGAACGAGCGCAATAAACAACATGAGGAATTAAAAGACAATGTTATTTCATTAACTCTGATAAGGGTCATGAATTCAAAAAGAAATACAATCAATGGTGGTTGTGATGTTTGTTTTTTTTTATTTTGAGAAAGAAAATTCTTTATTCTTATTGTGTAAAGATTTTTACATTTTATCACTGGTAATAGTTCATATTGTGGAAATTAGTCAAGAGTTGCACTTTCCACGCTTCTAAGGCTTTCATGTTCTTCAATAAGATTTTAAGATGGTTTTAGGTACTGTATTAGAATCTCAATCATAGGCCATAGCTTGTATGAGCCCTCTTGGGTGCATTAGTTTTGATGTCTTGATTATTCTTTTTTATTTTTTGAAAACAAAAATGTCTTGACTCTTGATTGATTCTATCTTGAGTATTCTTTTACTTTCATTTTGAATTCATCCATTAACTACATTCAGGAAGGTCAAAAGAATCAGATATCTCTTGCGTTGGTTTGGTAAAGAAATTAAAGTCCTGTAAATTTAATTTTATTTAGCTACCTTTTGACTCTGTGCTCTCTAGAGCTTGAAGAAAACATGAAAGCCATGCTGACACTGATACAACAAGATGATGGCAACACTTTCTGCTCACAAAGCTGAAATGTTCTATCAAAAAAAAAAAAAAAACAGAGCTCGTGAAGAGGGTTGAAGATTTCCAAAAATTATATTATTTGGTAGTAGAATGTAAAGAGCTATCAAATTGGAATTGGAATCATCTGACTCAAGTCCCAAGTCTGGGGTGGAAAATCCTGAACTCAAAACTAATCCAAAGTGTTGAAAAAAAAAAAAAAAGAAAAAAAAATTATATTTCTGCCCGTTTATTACAATGCACAGGAGCAGCCTTTATATAAAACTAGAAGACTAACTAAGTTTGGTAAGGCCAATTAAGTTTGGCACAATCAATCACAAATCAATCAATGTGAAGTTTGGTAAAACAAACTAAATTTCGCACATCGGTTTTTCTAAAGGCCGATTATATTTGGCACAATCAATGGTCTTACAATAATTTTAGCACAAAGAGTGTCACTCAGTTAAATTCACTTGAAGCTGCAAATGAGTTAGAACTTCCCAAGAGAGATTTACTAATGGAGAGCTAATTGACTACTATAGCAAAAAAAGATGTTCAAAAGAGAAATGGTCTCACTTTCACTTTCAATGCAAATACTTTTGAAAGTTCGACATATTCTATTCTCTAGAGCAGCAGATCTCGTACTTTGAACAGATATCAGGGCTCATGAAGGAGAATTGCGCCCACCTGAACAAGCCAACAAGAAGGAATGAGGAGAAAGAGAGAAGCCAATAAAGAGTTAAGGAGTCAGATATTTTTTTATTCTTGCCTCTTCTAATTTTATTTTTAAATAAATAAGCCTACAAATATTTTACAAGACTTACTATGCTAGTTATGTTTTTTTATTCTTAATTCTTGATTATTCAATCTCTATATGAACTTCCAAGAATTTGCCGATTCTTTTTTCTCAAATTCAAAGTTTTCATCTGATTCTTTCTAAATGCCAAACTTGTGAGTTGAGATTATGCTCTATGTTTCTTGAAAAATTAAGATTAGAAAAAAAAAAATTGAAGTGATATCGATGTTCATACGAAAAAAGACACTAGCATCTTCTAAGTGAACAAATGAGGTAGAGATATGGGCATCTGAACTATGATAAGAGAATATGGGAGGAAATAAAAACCATGGTGTATGGACCCCTCTCACATTTTTCTCTATTTTTAGATCTTGTAATGGGTATCGATCCAATAATTTTTGTGTTCGACATCAACAATTATGCGATCTTGTTTCTTTGAGACCATTTTTTTCCCCTAATCACCTACAGTTCCTTTTCATTGTGCATATTATTTGGCATCGAAATTCTCTTTACATATTTCTATAAAAAGAGATGATTTTATTTTATTTTTACCTTTTTTCTTTTAATAACTTGGTATTATATTATCAAATTTAGAGGTTCAATTATCAAAATTAAATTCGTTATTTTATTTAAAATCATACAGATCTTTATCTTCAGTCAAAAGGCTCAAAACTCTTTGCTGTGAAATGGGCTTGGGCTGGGCCAACGTAAGGTTGGGCCGGGCCATTAAAGTTATGAAATTATGTCTGGGCCACAAAAACTAGGGCCACATCGAACTTGGGCCTCATATGGGCCAGCTTAGGACCAGTTTTGGACTATAACTAGTTGCCCAAGACAACCAGATGCGTCCAACGTGATCCGTTTTTGTTTGGCAAGAAAACATGGCCCATCTTGAAGGCCCCAACCATACGCATAATCCAGCAAATAACGTGACCATGACTAGTCTTTCATCAAACATAGCTACTAGGTAGGGTAGAACTTCTACTTCAACTAGGGATGGTAATTTATGAATTGATTCGTCAATCCGATTGATGAACGATCTGCTTTAAACAAGTTTAGGTTTGATATAAACATATTTGAATCATAAACAGATCAACCCGTCTAAACCTATTTATTAAATAGGTTGGGTTTATATTTAAACCTTTAACCCATTTAACCTATTTTGATTTGTTTAATAATTGAATCGGATCATAACCCGACTCATTAGGGCTTTGAAATATCGAAGGGGTAAAGGAGATGAAGCATAGGCTTTAAGAGGTTGAGCGGAGGAAGGATATGGAAGATAAGAGAAAAACGATTAAATAAGTGTCCATACGGCTATTCTCAAAAAGTTTCTAATTCAGGTATCCTTTAGGGTAGAACTAATGTTCTATATATAAAGAAAGAGTAGAATGGATTGGTTGAATAAGTTGTGAGAGTTTTTCATGGACATCATGCAGGAGATTAGAACACACACACCCACAAAAAAAAACCATAAATCTAATTAGAAAAAATCGAAGCATACCTCAAGAGTCTTGAGTGGCTATTAATGATTGCCATGGTAACATCTTACAGGAAACAACAGCACAAAAAAGAATAGATTTTGCTCTTCTTCGTCTCCTTAATGCATGTCTCCTTAATGGAATAGGTGCCCCCTAGGAATGCAAAGACTTTGATGCCCTAGAGTTTCTCTATGGGCAGATATATAAAGAAGTAAAGTAGGAACCTTATCCAATTAGTAATACTAATTGGTTCATCTATTATAAAGTCCACTAACTAAATCATGCCTATACCAATACTCATCACACCATATAATTAAGACAATCAAGTCTACAATAACAATATACCCGTAAACTGATTTGGACATTTTAAATATCTATTCAGACGGCAATTTAGTCTCCATAATAAACGGAAGTCCATCTTTATGAGAAATTTCAATACAAGCTTCTAGAATTTTCTAGAAAAAATGGAATATTACATGATATATTGGATTAGCTAGAACCAGATGTTATGGGTAAACCAGAAGGATAGGATATAGAGACACGTAAGGTTAGGAATATAGTAGTAGAAAATAGATGTTGCTCTCGTCCTCTAATTTCTGGCACTTCACCAAACACTAGAAAAAATGGTCAAACTCATTTTTTTTGTCAACGTTTTACGAAGTCATCGCACGGAGTCATGATCATCACGTGATGCTGATCACGTGGTGTCAAACAAATTACAGTGACAAACAATTAGAAAACAACCCTCGGAACACCGCAAAAGAAAGAGCAAGGATTTTGCGTCGCATGGGTCCCACCTCACACACGCGGCGATTGTTTCAAAAACCCGTAAAAATTCGTCAACCCATTCGTCACCATCCCTGTAACTAACCCCAAATAAAATTAATACTCGATATCCTTTCGGACATCGACCGAACGCCAGATCCCGCTCGGATATTGCGTGTCGCTTTTTTATTGGTCGACTTATGAAGTAAGTTTGGTACACGATCTTCGGGTCCCACATGGTGGCCAATAGCATATCTCGACGTGGACCGAACGTCCCGGTTTGCTGTCCAAGAGACGACAGCCGATCCGCCCTCCCGCCGTAGACTTTGGGATCTGAATCTGATACGCTCGATGCCCATATATGGTTGCATTTCTTCTCCCCTCGTTCTTCCCCTGAGCTCTTTTCCGGTGAGGTCTCCGTTGTTCGATTCCGTTCCGACGGCTTATATTGAGATGGAGCAGAGGAGGGCGGGTAGCCCGATGAACGGGAGGCAGTACGGAGTCGGCCGGTCGGGGGCGTCGTCGCCGGCGCACCCGCTCTCGGCGGCGGCCGGGGGAGGCGGTCGGGGGTACAATAGGCGGGCGGAGAAGGCCAGGGTGGCCAACACACGCCTCGCCCAGGTGATGATGACAGGGCAGAAGCCGGAGTACGATGCATACGGCGACGACGACGATGACGGCGGCGGCGGCGGGTACCGGAGTGGGTTGCCGTGGGTGGGGATCGATGGCAGCAACGGCGGCGGCGGCGGCGGCGCTGCTTCTTCGCTGGACAGGGCGGCGGCTAGGCATCCCTCACCTAGGGTAATCTCGGAAAACCCTGGCATGGCATGCGTTATTTCTCTTTTCTCTGTTTTTTTTTTCCTTCAACAAAAAAATCTTGTTCCAAACTTCCAATTATCCAGCTGTTCGTAAAAATAGTAGCTTTAATGCTTGTGTGTGATTTCTACGTGAAAGCAGGATATATGTCTTTTGAAAATATGAATATGAAACATTTTGACATTAATCTCAAGCAATAATGCTGACCAATAATGTAAGAATATTGTATATATGGATTATGGAAACATAATGAAGAGTGAAGAGACATAACTATATATATATATATATATATATATATATATATATATATATATATATATATATATATATATATGTAGACACACACACACTTGCTTTTTTATCCACTTTTTGACCTTTTCTTTTTTTATTCATATAGAGTATTTTTTGGCTTCTTTCTAAAGTGTCTATATTGCTTAGAAAATTATCAAGGTGCAAACTAATAGTTATTGGTTATTTTTAACATTGTGTAGCTTGGATTTTTTTAATTTTTACCTAGTTTTAATTATTCTTTCTAAATTATATTTTAAGTAATGTTGATGTTAATTTTTAGTTAAACTAATATCTATGTTGTACAAATTGCTTAGTTGAAATGGTTCTTGGTTTGCCAGGTTTGTTGACTCAATCTACCCTAGATGGGGAAAGAATAGTGAAATTAGATATATTTCTTATTGAATTGATGTTGAAGATGACTTGTTCTCAAGTTACAGAAGATAATATTTGTATAAATATAAGTTTGGATTTTTTATTTTGAAATAAAATATATCTAACTCATTAATCAAAGAGATGTTTATGCTTTGACGTTTCAAAACATAATAATTTTGTTATTCCTTAAAGATTTACTTAAACCCAAAAGTATGGGTAGCTTCCACCTACCTTGTACTCCCATCTAAAATACATTAATCCATACATGTGTGTTCCCTTGCACATCCACACAAGATCCTGTAAAGTTTCACACGGACCTTAATAAGCTTGACCTTAATGACTTAAATTATGTCAAGTTCTTTTTTCAGTTATTGTTGGATTATCATCTGATATCAATCTAAAAACCACCCCTTCTAATTATTAATATTTTCCTTCTTTAAATGCTATTACAAATAATGTGATCAATTTTACATATATTGAGGATCATGGTATAAAAGATAATTTAGAAGGATTTATACAAAAGTATTAGTATTTTTACAAATAATAGTATTTGTACGTATTTTGGTAAAACTCAGTAAAGTCTAAGTTAATAGACACAATAAAATTTTATAACATTTAATGTGTATGTGAAAACAAGATTAATTGTTAGACCAATGTTTTCACGAGGACCTCAGAAATATCTTTCCACATGAGCTTGTAGCTTTATACATGTTTTAAATACAGCAACACTTTAAAATTGATCCATGAAGCATAAATTTTAGAGATATTGAATTTGATATTTTCATTAATAATAAATTCTATAAATTTTTAGATATTAATTCTTGATTTTGTAAAAAAAAAATTATGTCCAAGGGCGCAAGACATAACATTAGTTGTTCTTTATTTTTTTAATTTTAGAACAAGAATAAATAAAAAAAATAGACGAAATCGGAAAAATAAAATATTTTTTATTTTTTTAAAAAAATATATATATTACTAAAAATAGATATTTCATCCAGTACGAGTATGGATATACTTAATAAAATTAGAAAACAACAAATGTCTAAGTGTTCTATACAACTATGGCTCTCCAGCTCGTAATTTTTTAGATGGCGCGACATAAAAAGTTATCCAATCTACTGCTCTGTTGGTCTCTCTAAATATATGTTTAGCATGGTAGGGCATTGTGTAAATATCTCCAAATGTCGTGTGCCCTCCACAGTGACACCGTGGAAAATATCTTTTTAAAATTCGATTAACAGCTGTTATACAACGCTGAGAAGTCCGCCTTAAATCCACAGTACGTAACCGAAGTTCGAGGGCAACGATTCATCACGTTTCCGTCGTTTTACACTGTCACCTGCGTCCTTAACAAACGAGTCAAGCCCAGCTGTTTCGTCACAAACAGCATTCACCCGGAATCTCCTACGTGTCGTTCAGTTCTTTCATTTTATCATTCAATTCACAGCACTCCTACTAGGCCCCACCTTACAAAAAGCGAGACACGTCATTACATACCCCTGTTTGCTATTCGTTGGAAGACATCCGATCCGTGTCCTGTCGGCAGCCGCATTAGGATCGACTCCCGACGAGATTAATACCTGTCCGTCCTTCTCCTACGCCGTCTCCCGTCTTTCTCCGCGAAATCCCCGCCGCCCGATCCCCATCGGACGGCAAACGCGCTCCGACCATCTCTCCCAAATCTAGCTCCCGGAGCCGACATCCTCCACGTTTACATAAGGGCCGCCGCGTCGCCGCCGATGGATCGGATGCGGGCTGGGAGCCCGGTGTACTCACGACAGCGGAGCGGGGGGTCGAGCAGTACGGGCTCGTCGTCGCCGGCGATGTCGCCGGGGCACCACCGCTCGGCGTCGGCCTCGTTCGGCCTCTCCGGCTTCCGCCGGACGCAGAACCTCGCCGCCAAGGCCGCCAACGCCCGCCTCGCGCAGGTCATGGCATCCCAGGCCGCCGACGATGGCGAGGATGAGGACGACGACGGGCTATTCGGCGACGGCGGCGGCGGTGCGGGGTTCCGGTATGGCGTCCCCAGGCCGGGAGCCAGCAGCAACGGCGGCGCTTCCTTGTTTGGGAGAGCAGCTAGATCCCCCTCCCCCGCGGTAATTCCGGAACTTCTAGTTGTAGGAGAGATCTCATCTGCGTATAATTTTGATTTATTTCCTATATTTTGGCGTAAGAGAGAGTTGATGTGGGACTAGATCTCCATTCAATTCTATGAACTCCAAAATTAATTGTTGCTTTCTATTGGTTTCCGCTTAAGTTTCGGGAATTCTTGTGTGTTTATGTGTACATTATGCTGATATAGATCGGTATCTGCTACGAACCTGAAGTTCCTATTCTTTATCTTAATAAAATATAGGGTGGGTCCTCCCTCCCTTTTCATCAAAAAATCAATTGATTCCTTTTTTTGAAATGTCGATCACAGTTGTTGCTTTCCTGGGTGAATCCATGAATTACGGATGGTTGATTTGAATTTATTTGAATTCTGAGTCTCTATCAAGTTTGAATTTAGCTGTATTGGTTCATTTTTCTTGGATATCTTTCTGTTTATACAAATGAATGACTGATTTAATATTGATTTGGCTTTGGGTCACCTTTCTGAAGTCAAATATAATCTTCAAACTGTTGGTTTTGATAATCCAGATATGTTTAAAGTAATTCTTCAAGACAAGGTTATCAGATCCAATTAGAATTTCAGCTTTGGGATCAAAATTGTCTACTATTTTCCTGTCTGAAATCTAGGGCCTTTGTGGTTGGCTATATGCCCCCTAAGTCCATTATTGACTGTTTTAGAGTTTTATTTTTCAGACCTTTTTTTTCGAAAAAAGTATGCAGGAGAGCCATTTCTAATGGAATGAACTGGTTATGAAATCCCTACCACCAAATGAACAAGGGGGACTAATTAGGTTTTTATTTTCTGATAACTAGAAATGGAAGAAGTCAGCATGTTGCAAGCAGTCGGTGCACTCTGTCTGCCCTGATTGATTCATGATCATGGTGGGATTCTGATGACTGTATAAGCCAGTTGTATGCTGTTAAAGCATGAGCAATGGGTCTCGTAAATATAAAAAATTTCTGCTGCTAACTTTCTCAGAAATTTTCTTTTAGATGGTTACATGAGACTTATTTTATTAGCCAAACTTCACTAGTTTCTTGTCTAATTTGATATTGTCATATCTTAATTAGTTAGGTCGGAACTTTGTAGAACCAGCTCCAACAGTTCGCTCTACATCAGCTGGAAGATCATCATTATCAGTTCGCGCAGCAACACGGGTGCCTCCAAGCAGAACAACACTGAGATCTCCATCTCCTAATCCAGTAATAGAACCTCCACTTGATAGGCGACCGGATAGAAGGTAACATGATTACTTTGCTCTCATATTATGGTATACTTGCTTGAAGAGAAGATGTTTCTGGTCTTTCAAATTCTATCTTAATATCTGTAAAAGTTGGCCCTGACATAGGATGATCAAATTACTGTTGAGATCTTGATGCCCAATTAAGGTGTATCATTCATTTGTTTCTTTATTTCCATGCTGGTTTGGAGCTAACTTATGGGTAGCAGATGAATCTCTCATGCTGTCACTACCAAATAAAAAAAATGTGAATTTTGAAGTATAACTCTCCTAATTTGCCAAAAGTTTCATCTGCATACCACTCTAGGTTATCAGGGTAGAATAAGCTTCTGACATGAAGGCCTCTAGAGGCAAAGTTAGAGCTGCATCCTATACATGTTCATTCACATCTTGTATAATTACGGAAGCCTGTGATTCCATTCCCATTCGAGAGCCCCCATATAAGAAGCCTTAGATTATTTTTTTATTACATAACGAGCAACCCTTGTCCCAATTATTCTTTTATGTGCTTTAGATTCATTCCATAGGTTAAGCCACCTTCAAGAATTTTAAGATGCTTTTAAGATGGCTCTTAATTTGCATATGAAACGAATACTGATTTAATATATTCTATTTTTTAATTACTAAAAAAAGGTTATTACCCAGTTATGTTCCAAGAATTTAGGATTCTGGAAGGACGAACTGGGGACAAACCTAATCTTGAGGAATTTTCTATGCCAAGTAGCTGCCCTGAGATTTGTGCCTATACCATTGCACTTATCAGCCCAAGTATTTACCATTGCACCAAGCAATGACCCCTTCCATTTTTTAATTAATGTTCTGGAAATATTGAAGCAAATGTTTGCATCCTTTTGTTTATATTTCCAGATAAACAATAATGTTTTAATTATCTGAAAAAATAAGGATCTAGTGTCATTGCAAGATTAGATGCATCAATTTCTCTCTTCATTATGGATGCCTCGGTGTTGAAGGTATAAACGCAAATATCAACCTTCTTTTTAAAAAAATGCTTTCAGCTGTTTTGTATTCTTCTTTGCTTGGAATCATCTGTGAGCCCATGAAATTCAAGAATGCTTTTTCATGTGTAGCTTTGCATGCCTTTCAGTGCAGAAGCATTTTGATAAGTCTTCCACCATGCAATCTATCCTAGGTTTCAGAACTTAGTATTTTTATTATATCTCTAGCAGCCATTAACATAAGCTGCAGGTTTCATGTAGATTTGAGGCATCTGAATTCAAGAGAACCAGCAGATCAGCGTGAGGCTTCTGCACTAAGAGATGAGGTAAATATGAACTATGTGTCAGTTCTTTCAATTTGTCAAACCAAACACTTGGATTTTTTTCAGCTTGTTGAATGAAGAAGATGCTAAAATTGGCTTCTTAATGAGAAATAAGAGCAAGTCCTTGAAGAATCTGTTGTTAGGCTAACTTTTGCATATTTGCAGTTTGATATGCTACAAGAAGAGAATGAGAACCTTCTTGAAAAGGTGTGTTGTCCTTAGATTTTATCAAGGAAATTGTCATCTCTTATAATAGTCCTCTGACAGCTCTTTCCAAATGTCGTCCAGCTACGAATTGCTGAAGAGAGATGTGAGGGAGCAGAAGCCAGGTCGAGGGAGCTTGAGAAACAGGTTACCTTTTACTCTAGCTCTGTTGGTCTTGTTACTGTTTTATGACCAATAGGCAATTTCTGTCCTCTCTGTTTGGCAAGTTGTACTCTCATCTATGGTCACAGTGGATAGAAGTTTGATAGGTTTTATACATATTCAAAATGTAATTGATGGTCAGATATGTCACTGACATGTTTGTTTAGGCCAGTGAAACCTGTTAAAATTTCCGTCTTGGTTTTATTATGTCGATCATACTATTAGAATCATTATAAATTTGCATGATATGCTCTAGGCTTGCATGTAATATCACTGGCAAAAATCTATCATGTGTCGTGTTGGAAGCTGATAAGAAATATTTCTCTCGCGAGCCTTCAGAATCTCCACTCCTAGTCCTTATTCCAGCATCTTGTAATTATGTTTCTCCCATTTTGACATCTCTCATGATAGTATGAAGGCCAACTTGCTTTCCTTCTATCAACTTTCTGTGTTTGAAACCTCCTCTAGGTGTCCAAGCAACAACTGGAGGCTCGAGCAGCTTCCTCCTACTGAGGTGCATGTTGATGTTTCCATGAAGATCTAGGCAATCCTGTGGTCAAAACAAAGAAAATTGAATGTTTAGTCATGCAAAGGCCCAGTATTAGTAGTCATTAGACCTGAAGGGCTTACTTCTTCCTTCCAAAACTCTCTGTAAATAAGGTCATTCAGAAGAGATTCTAGATTTTAATATTCCTTCACTATAGCCAAAAATAGGGAAAGAGTCACTCCATCTTTTTTGAACAGCAGGATTCATGAAGAAATTGGCTTAAACTGAGCTCTAGCAACTCCATCTCTCTCTAGCTCTTTTTGGTCAGTTTCAACAATTCCAATAGGTTTTAGCTAAAACTGACTTGTTTCATTCCAATTTTGGTGGTTTCCGCTAATTTCAGCAGAAACTGACAAACTAATGATAGATGCTTTTTTTTATCTTTTTATTTTTGTATCTACTATTATATTAGGGTCATTGTCTTTTTTTTGTTTGAGTACATAGGCTATATATTATTGATTCTCTATGGCCTTTCTTTCTTTTCCTTGTTATTAAAAGAGGGAGCAGCACAATGAATATGACCCTTGACAAGCTGAGGATTTCAAAAAGGCCCTCATTATTTTATAAATTAAGATGAACAACTAAATACAATACATTTTCGTAGCAACAATATCTTTCTTAAATAAAATAAATATAATATTTTATAACTATGTTAATAACCACTTAACCTCAAAAACATGAGAAAGAAATGCCCAAATTAAATATGATATTGAGTTCTACGAAAACATGAAGGAAACTATTGGAATTCACTAGATAGTAGAAACCTTCAAATTGCTAAATATAATGAGTTTTCATATATCTGAAGTTCAAAACAAATAATATATATTTTCCCATAGTACAAAATTCCAAGAAACTTGAGATTAACTTATATGCAATATTAATTTCACTCCATATGTGAAAATTATAAAAAAATAAAGAACCTACATAACTCAAAATACTTTTAAAGTGTTGTACTTTTTTTTGTTTCTTTGATTTTTTTTCTTCAAAATTTTCAATTTTGTTTGAATGTTTTTTTACTTATGTTTTTTTTTTGGACTGGTCTAAGACTTGGTGCAAAACTTCTGCTGAAACTATTGGCACCAAAATTCCATGGACCTGGCTAGAACTGAAACTGATAGAATTTTCAAATGTTGCAACCTACCATGCTTAGAGGAGGAGGGATCTCATGCTTCACACAGTAGAGCCTTAGTCATCATTCCATATGAATATCTGAAATTTTGTGGTCCTTAATTTTGCAGGTGGCTACTCTTGGAGAAGGGGTATCTTTGGAGGCTCGACTATTGAGCAGGTAAAGTTTGCATGAATGAACATATTACCAACCGTTATTTGATGCTTCCATTATGATATTTTGCTTCAAATGCAGGAAGGAGGCAGCACTACGACAAAGAGAGGTCAGCATAGCTAAGCCTGAACTTAACTTTGTTAATTCTTATTGTTTCTATAATTTATAAGAATATTTCATGAAGATTGCCACAGCATGCTTGATCCTTTTGATAGTACTTAAAAAAATTGAAGTTAATGTTGATCCTCTATCATATGTGTGCATGTGATTGGTTGTGCATGTTGTCTCTGTGTTCAGCATAACATCAACTTCCTATTTCTAGTTCTGTAGGGGATAAAGAATAAGTTTTGTTAAAATTGGTAACACCCTTTTTAACTCTAGTTATTATGTTAGAAAATAAGCTACCTTAATGTTGTACAGTAGTTTGTTAATATTATTAGGAAGAAATGATCGATGCAAATAGGAAAGAGGGACACATACTGATTTATAAAACAGTGATGTTATAATTTATGGCAAACCTGATTGTCGCAGCATATACTTCATTCACATGGAAAGATTTCTTACATATTTTCTAGAATTATGATCCATATTTTCCTGGATTGTTTCTTTTTCTTTTCTTTCTTTTGTCTTAATTAGTGTTGATGAATCACAGTCAAAAGCTTCTTGGTGAATTGTTCCTTAAGGTCTAATCCTTCAGGCAAGCAGTTATTCATTTAGGTGACTTGTCATGTCTGCTAAATGCTTCTAGTGGATGCAAAACTCCTTCACACTTGATGCATTTCCTTAAATGGTTGTTAGTATGGCAATATAACTTCATCTGCAAAAAGATGTTCAAGACTGTGGTCTCAGAAATGGCAAGATGGGCTGCCTAAAAAGTTTTGACCTTCAAACTGTCAATGTGCTTTCCTAAATGGCTGTTGTTATGGTGATGCAGGACCAAATTGGTATTGCCTGCATTGTGTCATTGAATTGTAGGGATTAGATAGCTTAGGCCTTAGGGTTTACAATCAGCTTTTTTGCTTGCTGTCCAAGTCCGAGAACAGGACAACCAGTGATAAAACTGAATTTAGGGCAATGGTAGATCAAGAGAAAACATGCTGTTTTAAGGTTTCCAAGTGAGGAAGATGGAAGAAAAGGCCTAGGGCTTGATTGAAAACTCAGTTGATCAGATTTCAGTAAATAATAATTGCAGAAATAAACAGAATTAACAAAGAATTTAGCAATCAATAATAGAGAAATCTGTAGTGGAATTTAGGAGGAAAATATTGATATAAAACCAAGCAGATTATAAATCAGATATGAAGTTTACTGACTGAAATCTGATGAGAAATTAAATAGTATCGGCAGTGAAAATTAAATAGAATAAGGTGAATGGAGGTGAAGAACAGAATTAATGGAAAGAGGAGAAGTAACAGAGAAAGAGAGAAAAGATAGGAAAGAAGGGTAGCTGAACCAGGCTCAAAAGAATCTTTTTTATTTATTCATAAAAATTGTGCATACAATCTCTTTTTGATGACTCTTTTTGGACCCTTTATAATATCAAAAATCCCCTCATTTGAATCATCTAAGACTCTTATAAATTATAGAAAGAAATCCCCCTAGAATCACATCAACCACTAATTTATCTAACTCTTGCTAGGACTCCTATAACATCATAATTACTATAACATATACTGTTCACACCAGGGTCTGCGGAACCGTCCTGAACCGAGCGATTCCGGCCATACCGAGCCGTCCCGGCGGCGGACCAGGACGATTCCGGCAACGAAAACGAAACCGTTGCCGGAGGAGGAGAAGGAAAAGGAAAGAGAGGAAAAAAGATGGCAAGCGGAGAGGGAGGGAGAGGGAGAGGGAGGGAGGCCGGTGGAGGGTGGCGGAGGCCAGCGCCCAAGCAGCAGGTGGAGGCTGGCGCCCAGACAGCAGGCGGAGGCTGCGGCCGTTCCCCTATTTCGTTCAAAACAATGAAATGGCCGCGGCCTCCGCCTGCTGCCCGAGCGCCGGCCCCCACCACCTTCCGCCGGCCTCCCTCCCTCTATCCCCTTCTTTCTATCTCTATTTCTCTCTCCCGTTCGCCCTCTCCCCCGCCTCCTTTACTTTGTCGGTACAGGCCCGGCACGGCACAGCATGGGCCTGTATCGACTCATACCATTGGGCAACCGGTCCAGTGCCTGGTACCGGCATAACAGACCATGGTTCACACCGTAGTACCTTCAACGGTAATTCCAAGATACTTTCTTGTCTAAAACGTATAGATTATAGAAAAAAAATACATAAATCAGACCTAAAAGATTTCTAAAAGAAATAAAACAGAAAAGCTTGGACTGTTGGATTCTTAATGCCCACATAACTTCATCTACAAAAAGATGTTAAAGACTGTGGGCAGATCTGGCAAGATGAACTGCCTAAAGTTTCGACCTTTAAGCTGTCAATGTACTATGACATCCCCCATGATGTAAAAGGAAGGGGGTCCCTTTTTCTGAAGCCTTGAGAGCTCCTAGATAAAATACTGCAATGTCCTTAAAGAAGCATGGCGCTATCAAAATAATTTTTTGTAAATACTTCCTATATTGGGCCATCTTAGAATACATTTTTACATTATGTGTTGTTATCAGGTTTCAGATTTTGCAATTGCTATCATAATTTTATATGCTTTCATTCATGCTAAGCAAAATTGCCTAGATGATCTAGTGCAAACTTGCTTGATCGACATGTATCAGTTGACATGACCTGCTGTCCCTTTAATAAAGCTTCCATGTTCCCATGCCTTTTTTTCTTATGACTATTCTTGCTTCAACTTAATTGGAATAGAGATGCTTGACTGATTTAATGGATCAAAAGTCTCTTTTGACCCCTTAACTACTTCAGGCTGCTATGAAGGCTGCCATGCAGACCAAGGGTGAAAGAAGTGAGGAAATAGCAGCTCTTCAAATGCAAGTGCAGGTACCATATGCCTATTATGTTTAAAATTTTATGCTTATTGTTATAGTTTGCTTAGCTGTTACAATGCAGGTGATTTTCTGGTGTCCATTTTAGCTGCTAATTTCTTGCATTCTAATTTTTGTAGTCTGCAAGAGATGAAGTTGCAGCTGCAGTGGAACAACTCAGAGAAGCTGAATCTGAAACAAAAGCTTTACGCTCCACCACACAGAGAATGATCTTGACTGGAGAAGAAATGGTTTGCATTTTAGCCATTTTCTAGTTCTTTGTAAATCATGTAAGATGCTTGATTAGTTGTGTGCGAATCTGATTGTGTATGCATGTTTAAATTATAGGAAGAGGTTGTTCTCAAGAGGTGCTGGCTCGCTCGGTACTGGGGTCTGGCTGTTAAGCATGGTAATCTGCTGTATTTTGATGTGTATTTCAATTGTGTGGAGATGAAGTTTATTTGTCTTTGTTATTTCTATCTTCTTGAATTTTCGAGGTATACTCTGTTTACATTTATTAATACACACAGCATGAGGATGATACATATTTAAATTCTATCTTAACTTATATATATGCAACAGTGTGCTTTTAAATTCCCACAGAACACATTTGTCCCGAGTGGCATATTGGTTTCTGCAGAAAGTATTGGAAGAAAGATAATCTATATGCTATGTCATATCTTTATAAACTTTGACATGTCTGAATTTCTTGTTATGTTTCATAATTATACTAAATTTAAATCTGATTTATCTTTTTTAATAAAAAATGTCAAAATAGAGGCAATGATCGTAGTAAAGAAAATGATGGCATAAGATTTGTTGGTCTCAAATTGAGAAACTTGGCATTATGTTCAAAAGTAGACAAGATTTTGGAGGTTTTTATTCAGTAGAAGCCATAAAGTATATAAAAAGAAACCAAGTTGGGCTAATAATTACAAAAAGAGTATCTTCATCTGGTAAAATCTTGTTTCTTATTGTCATAACTCATATGCAATTCATAGTGTGAGGAGTGCGTAAAAGAACTTAAAAAATATTAAATAATGAATTTGGTCAAAAGTGGGGGACTAGAGAAAACTACGTATTTGATTTAGTGTTTAATATTGAAGAAAACCCAAATATGTGGTTATTAATGGTAGAAAAATCATAATTATTAGAGGCAGTAGCAAAACAGGTGCTCTGGTACCCCTTGCATATATTTTGGTATCCATTCTGTATTGGTTGCTGAGTACTTGAATGCTGTTGTAGGCTTGTCGTTTAGGTTTAAATGAATCTTTAGGGTTTAGAATAAAATTGAATTTTAATTTTTATAAAGGCAATCAAAATTTTTGGATTGTGAGTTGCTGTCTGAGCATATAATTCAGCTTTTTAATTGAGTGCATCAATAGGACAAACCTTTCCAAATGTTACAAACTCTGGGTGGGCTCATTAGACCAATTAACTATGCTCGGAAATATTGTGATAGGGTTAAGGATGCATTTCTTTTTTGTTTTCTCTAGTTATAAACTTAACCTCATTAGTTTAATCAAATCAATGCTCAAGTTTTTAGTGTTTAACTAAAGACCTATAGCTTTTAAGCCATTCTCAAATATATTTTTTGATGATTCTCTTTCTCTCTCTGGCAAGCTTTCCATGTTTACATTAGGTTAGTTTTGGGGGTTAGTGAATTTCTATAATATTTGATGAAGGATTTGATTGAATTTCTCTTTTCATATTCTTTTGTCAAAGTCTGATAAGTTTCTGCACTCACCTTACACATAAAGTTTTTGGCCTGATAACTTTCAACGTACCATCTAAGAATGACCTAACTTTTTTATTACCATGGTGCTTCATTCACCTAACATCTTGTACATCATCATTATGTTTAGGTCTTGATTTTTTTCATTTTTCTCCCAGATAAACCATCTTGATTTCATTGCCAATTGAAGCTGTATCAGATAGCGAAAATAACAAAGTGACTCATTTTCATTTCTTACCATATATAATAAACACTCTGGGCATGATCGACTGTCACCCAGAGTCATTGGACATTCAACTGTCTCATGAGCTTGCATGTGAGATGGTATCCGAGCATAAAAGGAACAGCACAGGGTTAAAACCCAAACAACAGCACTGCTAAATCTCAAATCCCTATTATCCTGATAATCCTTACTGCTATAAAATGGAAAGGGGAGAAAAGTCTAAAAGATAATTTCAATTCACAATTGTACTCTTTCTCCTAATATCCACTCTAAGATATCAGATCCATCCATTTTTATCTCACATGCAAAGCATGTGCCAAGATCTAGTTGCTGTAAGGGCTCTGTTCTAAGCAAAGGCGACACTGATTTTGTTCCTTTGCACTTGAGAACCCCCCTTGCTACTTGTTTCTTGTGGTACAACCATGCATCAAGTTTATACAAAAAAAAGTCTGATTGGATGTTGTCCACCAAATAGAAGGTTAGTCATTTCCCGAGTTTTTTTTGGTTAGAGAAGGGGAAGACTGAAAAGATACTTTGATGGTATTGGCGAATAGGTATTTTTAGGCACTCTACATTTTGAGTTCTTTGCCATCAACATGAATTGAATGCTTAGGTCTTTTAATACCAACTTTAAATGGGATAATGTTTATTGTTTACTTTGCTTTTTGCCCCCAGTACGTGTATATTGATGTTTTTATTCGTGTCCATTGCCTCCTCGTTGTGTTTTTATTGACACCTAAAAGTATAGGTATCTACCCTGAAATTGCTGCATCAAAACATGAGCACTGGTCGTCATTAGCTCCTCTCCCTCTCGAAGTCGTCATTTCTGCAGGACAAAGGGCTAAGCAAGAGCCTTCGAGTCAACGTAAGTCAAATAAGTATAACCACCAGAAGTACTGATATTAGTATCACTATTTACGTAAAAAATGGATGTGACATGTGTCTATTCTTTTTTTCAATTTCTTAAATATCAACTAGGTGATGGTGATTCTGAGAGAAGAAATAAACTTGTTCGAGATTTGAGTGATATAACTGGAGAAGGCAATGTGGAAAGCATGCTTTCCGTTGAGAAGGGCTTAAGAGAACTTGCTTCACTGAAGGTCTGTTTAACTTTCCATTCCTACATGAATATATCTTGTTGCTTTGATAAGTAATTGCCATGACTCCTAGCTTCTTTTAAACTTTAATGTAGATTTGCTGTTACAATTATTGCAGCCTATTTTATCTTCTCTTGCACCTGCATGTCTTCTCTGTTGTGTTACGTAGACACTTAACATGGCTGCCAAGCATCTGTGTTCTGAAGTGTTAAGACATTTCTCCCTGGACAATTATCTTGTTGCTATGATAAGTGATTACCATGAGTCCTAGCTTCTTTTAAACTTTAATGTAGATTTGTTGTTGCAGTTATTTCAGTCTATTGTATCTTCTCTTGCACCTGCATGTCTTTTCATGTTTCCTGCACACTTAGCATGGCTGCCAAGTGGCTGTGTCCCCAAGTGTCAGAGACAGAGGCCTCTGAAAATCCAGGCATGGCGACATGGCATATATAATGTACACATATAAATAATGACATATAATGTTAGGGTATCCTTAGGTGCATTTTAGTTAACTTGATACTTAAGTTGTTTAAGTCATTCTATGTGCATTTACCGTTAATTGTGATAACTTTGTATTAAAAGCAGCATAAGGCACTTTTCTTTAAATGTCCAAAACTTGAAACTAAGTCTCCTGCATGACACTTGGGGAAAAAAATATGAAGTGGTGGATACTTCTTGCTGATATAAGCAGGACACTTCAAAGTGGACTTTCCAGCGGTATTGTACCATGCCTTGCCCTGGCATGTTGTGTCCATGTGTCCAAAAAATATTGTTACTTCAAGAAACCTAAAAAGGGAATTGTCTGGGTAGTATAGCTTATCTTACTTTTTGCTGATGCTGATGACAGATTGAGGATGCTGTTGTTTTTGCAATGGCTCAACATCGACGTCCTAATTTAGCTCGACAATCTGTGTCAGGTTTGTTCTTATAGCATATATGCTCATCATGTATGTTACATTTGGAAGAAACGAATCATATTTCTTATTTGATTCATTATATTTACCATGTTTCATTCTATTACTCTCAGCTTTATATAACAAGCTGTCATATATTTGTATTCATATTTATATGTATGTATGTATATATGTGTGTGTGTGTGTGTACGCGTGCATGTGGATGTGTACTTTGTTCAATCAACTGAGTGAGAATCTTCTAATTCATTTAGAATAGGTCTTAGTTTTTTATCATTTACAACTTATAATATCTAGAATTTGTTAGTTTTGATAGCAAAAATAATGACTCATGCATTCTTGGTTCCTTAACAGACTTTTGTTTGTGAGGTTTTACTAGAATTGCTTTATACAAAGTTAAATTGAATGAGTTTTACAAAAATGTCTGTTTGGTTGCTTTTCATAAAACTTGTTTAACCGGTAGGTCATACAACCTGAAAAAATATGCTCAATGAAAAACAGCCTCCCTTTGTTTTCATGAAGCCTGTTTCACAGAAAATTAGGTTTTATGATTATCTGTTTTAAGAAATCTTACAGACAAGCCAACAGCCCCTAAGTGATTTTGACCTTCTACCTATGGAGTATGGAGCCTTCCCTGGTAAGAGTTTGCTTCATATCCACCTGAATTTTGAGTACGAGATCTGTGTCCGGATAATCTCTAACCAGAATTGATGATGGAAACTTTCAGCAAGCTATCATGCAGAGGAAGAAAGTCGAAAACTACTCACTTCTATGAGATTCAAACATAAATCTATGTTTACATGCATCCTTGCAACACAGACTTAATCCTGGCCAGAATTCTCAAGTTGAGCCCTCTTCTTGTGCTGGAAAAGATGAATCAGACATTATAATTGGCCTTTGCACATCTACAACAGCAATGATACTGCAGCTAATTTATTACAGCAAATAGATGATTCAAAAGTACTCATGAAATTAAGTGTGGGTTCCTAACCACTTCAGCGGAAGAGGTGGAACTAAAGAAGAGGTTGGCTTGGGTACATTTTTTTTCAAAGGAATCAGTAGACAGTAAGTGCCTAAAGAAGAGGTTGGGAACGGTATGCTTGTAAAATAGAGCAGACAAAATTTGTTCTCCAGGGCAAAGAAAATGCCGCAGTCTTTTCCTCATATAGAGGTTTTTTGAATCCATGCGCCCTACAAGTGCCACACTTCCCTTCTTTTATGAAGCGCAATGATCATGAGGGGCCAGAACTTAACCCTCCACTGGCTAATTAAATTTGTAATTGATAATTACTTATTTTAAAAGATTATAGCTTGTGCATACTCAGTTGCTTTATGTAAATTCCATCTATCCATTTTACAATCCTTTTTGGTTTAAAGATCATGTTACCCACCTTTTTTATCTGATTTTTTTTCTAGTTCGATATCCAAATTAATTGGTATTGCATCTACTCCCTTCCAAATTGCTCTATGCTAGAACCATTGCTCTGGTAAAGTTCTCATTCAAGAACTTTTAAAACACTCTTTCCATCTCTAGCTTTTGCAATACATCCAGAGCACCTTTATTTGAATGAAAAGTTTGAAAGCGCTCTTTATATGTGGTACTACAAGTCTACACCTTCTTGCAAGTGCAATCTTGTTGTCATGTTTTCCTTGGAAAAAGAATTTTACCATCTTTTAGTTTTTAGTCGTCATTACTGTTGTGATGCTGTGGAAAGCAACCACGCTCATATTGAGACATACTTGCATCTGGGCATAGAATAGAGTGCAGCTATAAGAATTCTTGGATGTTTGCTCCATTACTTTCTTCTCTTCACCTTCTACATACAAGCATGGAACAGATTGTGAAACTATAAATATAACAGAATGTTTGCCCCATTGTCATTAGATAGAAATTACACCGTCTCTTTATTTCCCCCCTTCCTAATTAACAGCACCTAACACAATATCTTTTCTGCTTTCTTTTCTGCATGCAGATCTCAAGTCACCTGGTGATCAGAAGTTCGCAGAAGCATTTGGTATTTTCTGAGAACTTAACTTGAGTTAATGCTTCTTGTTAACATCAAGAACATTTTTATTAATTGCATCACAGTTGCTTGGAAACTACGACTTATCTGTAGTTTCTGTATATGCTGGTTATATTTTGGTTGCCATATATGTTTTGTGTGTTGATGTTTTATTCTCTTTGCTTCTTTATTTGGTTGATGTGCTACTAGCACATAATGTTACAGAAGTTTATGTTTCTTGCAGAACTAAGCGAGGAGGAGGCACAAGATGTTTTATTTAAGCAGGTATATTAGTCTTCTTGGTTTGCTATCTTTGTGTCACCTTGTTTTAAAACATACTTTTGCCTACTTTATTATTTCTACACTCATAACGGATTTTAACAATTCTCTGTCTGATTTCATTACTTCATTGAATTTTAAGATTAAACTAACTTGTTCCCTGTTGGCATTCTTGGTCAAACGCTACCTTCCATGGTTCATCGGCCTATTCATACAAATGTAACATGAACATATTTTGACAAATGCTATATATTATGTAAAAGTGATCCCCCCTTCCTCCTCCTCCACCCCCTTCTCTCTCTCTCTCTCTCCCACCTCCCCCCTTGAGAAGAAACAGGTGTTATTAAATCAAAATCAGATCACGTCATAGGGGAAGGGGTGGTTCACCCACTTCTGTTTTACCTATGCTAGTTTAAATTGAAAAAAATTGGGTCCTTTGGTCTTCCAATGATAAGATGAAATTGGATTTAACACCCCCACTCTTCTCTCGTCTTTCTCACCCTCCCCCCTCTCTCTCCTTGAGAAGAAACAGGTGCTATTAAATCAGAATCAGATAACAGATGACACGGAATGGGGCGGTGCCATGACTTTGAACTTTGTAAAAGATGTGGGATAGTTATAGATTGCAGCAGTGTTATTCTTTATGTCTAACCCAGAAGATTAGATGCTTGTTTCTTGAGTGGTGGCATGTGGGATTTGGGGAAAACATTCTTTTAGGTTAGTCTGATCTCTGTTTTGAAGGTACATAACTATTTTTTTTTTCGGTTCACATATCTTGTATGCTATCACAATTGACCTGGCATTGAATCAGAATTGGGTTTCTGTTAGCTTTCTCTGACATGCTTTATTCTCTCTAGCCAGCATGGTTGCCAGTCATTCAGATATCCTGAAGACTTGCATGGCTGGTGTTTTGTTTGGCTTGGACTGTCTAGTTTTTGTGGTTGATGGGTTGGAGAGGGATCTTAAAAGCGTAATCTGTTATATGGGCCAATTGTGGTGACCACTTCAAATGAAGCTGATGCATTTCTTTTCACGAATATTTCCAAGGAGCTCTTGAACAATGCTTCTACTTTTCAAAGGAGACCATGATTGCTATTTTTTTGGCTCGATCTCTTTCTGCCTTGTTGGTTAAGTTTCTTTGAAATTTCTTGGGAGGGTGATGTTTCCTCTTCTCATTTTCCATGTGGTGCCAGTGATGATGATCTATGTGCGGAAACTTGCAAATCTAGCTTCCTGTTATCCTTTTTACAACTGTTATGGTTGGGATTGTTTCTTCCGATATGTCAGCAATTATTAAAAAAAATATTATCAGTTATTGTCACCTGCAAGCTATTAAATCTACACCCCAACACATTCTCATGTGGAACCCCATCACTAAACATTTGATACGGCCCCTGCATCAGAATTACCAGTAAGGTCGTGAAGTATGGATGCATATTCCAGTGCTTTACAATTGGATTATCATTACTGGGAGCTTTTTTTCTGAAGTACTGTTTGTTGCATGATAACTACATAGTTTGCTGCTTAAGTATGTTATTTCTCCCTCTGATTTAATTTGGAGGTATCGGTAGCAGTCCATTGAAAAAATGTTCCCTAGCAACTGCATTTCAGGCTTTCAGCATTTCTTTTTCCTATAATCTTTCTTCTAGTGGGGACAATACAAATATATCATCTACTGCAGGCATGGCTTACATATTTCTGGAGAAGAGCCAAGACCCATGTGGTGGAAGAGGATATTGCTGATGAGAGGCTCGAATTCTGGATCGGCCGCATTGGCCAGCCACCAACATCTCATGATGCTGTTGATGGTATGTTAACTGCTTTATATTATCTTCCCATAAAGTGTCAAATGGATTCATTATTAGCAAAGCTCGTAATTTCTCAGCAAGACAATGCTCATTGCATAATCCTTATAGAACCATACATACTGCAAGATTAGCCATGCATGGACGAGATCAACAATGATTGAAGGATTTTTTACCCCTCCTGACATCACCTTGAAATATTGCGTGTGAGAGATTCATAGAGCACTCTTTTTTTCCTTTTTTTCTCTTTGTAGATTATGACACTTTAACAAGTTTATAATTATCTGGTCTGTTGAGCGAGTCATTGCCATGGCCTGTCCCTTGAATTGGTACCCCTGAATGTATTATTATTCATGCATGGAGATTCACAAAAGGTAATTTTACTGGTGCACCTCGTGTATATATGCCGTCTCATTTCTCCTTTTTGTTTCAGTCGAGAGAGGACTGATGGAGCTGAGGAAGCTGAGCATCGAACAGCAGCTGTGGGAAGCTTCCCGTAGAGAAATCGACCTGCCAGCTGATGCAGAAAACCCTTAGGAAGAAGACATGCCAATTGTTGTTTTTCATTTGTTTCATTAATTTTTTTGTTCATCATTAGCTTTTCAAAATATGATAATCCGCCTCTCCATCAGCTGTGCTTGCTTTCAATTGCTTGCAGGTGCCGTGCCTCTAAAATCATGTTTAAGGGTTAGATGCTATATATATATATAGGTGGATTTTATGTTAATTGATGCATTTTTTTTGAATATTCGATAGCTATCATTTTTTTTATTTATAATACAGGGATTGATATTTTATACATTTAATTGAGTCTCCCTGCGAAGGCCTGACACAATACCACCTGGATTTTTGCAAGCCATCGGGCTACAAGTTCTTAACTGTTAGCTGTCGGTATTGTTGCTATATATAATCTTGGTTGAACATGAGAAAAATCGATGTCTTAATTCCAGAGGGATTCTTTCTGATAGTAACTATCAAAAAACAAAGAATAATTACTGTTGGCCTCTGTATCAGAAGTAATAAGAATTAAGGTTCGTCATACTGGTACTGGTACTGAATCTATATTGCCACATTATTACAGATATGGTATGCAGTACGTCTGGTGTATCAACTGTTGGTATGCCAATGGTATCAAATTGGTACAGTACAGTATTTTCGGTACTGTTCGGTATGGTACGGTATAGTATACTATGATAATAATAGGGTTTGTCATGCTTAATTTGAGACAATTGGTGTGGTTGGGTAGACTTGGATTGGACCCATTTCAAACCTGCCATGGATTTTGCCTTGACCAAAAAATCACCAGCTCAGGCACGTACATAGACGGTGACCAAGATCTAGTTTGAAGTCTCACGATTGGAGCTCGATAATATCTTTTTCCATGGTATAAAAGCTCTAGACCTGTGATGATGGTACATGTTTTGTGGCATGGCCAACTATGAGGCCCAGCAATAATTAGACTTGACTCAAGCGTGCCAAGGCCTGATGTTGAAAGCAACCAATCCTCTTCAAACCAAGATGCTTTTGAAAAGGTTAGCAATGGTCCCTGCCTAGTGAGAAATTAGATCCTACACTGCATGCATTATGTAGCTATGGGTGTATGTAGCTAATCATAGCTGCTCGTTCATGTAGACTCCATATATCTAACGTGGCTCTCGATGAACCACTACAGAAAGGAGCGATTGTGATTACCTGCATGCATGACTACATGGTGCTTGCGGTGCGAGAATATAATTTCTCGTTGATCACCGAATAATGTATATTCGAAAAATTTCTCTCCCTTGCTATCAAAAAGTAGAGAAAAAGATTGCGAGCAATGCTCAAAACCACTCAAAAAGTCTAGGGGGAGATGTTTCCCTTGGAGGGCATGGGCATTGTGGTAGTGAAATTAGAAAGTGGTTAGTGGTTGGAAGTGAATCGACCGTTCCTCTAGCATTAATTTATTGACCCGTCGAGTGCCCAAGGCCGGTTTGGTTTGGTATTTATTTGAAGCACTCTGAAAGGATGACCATTTAAGAGCCAAAAAGTCCAGTCATTTGCTTGACGTACATATGAGCTAATTTGGCTCATGAAGAACCAGAAGATATGCATGCTATGAAATTCTCTAACTCTCTCTCTCTCTCTCTCTCATGAAACTCTTAGCATATTTTTTCAGATTTTGGAAAGGAAAAGTTGCTAATCAAGATCAATACAAGATTTAGTATATATTTCAAAACCCCAAATAAAAAAAATGCTAACCAGCCAACTATATATTAAGGTCTCATGGTGATTGCATCAAAGAACAATTATCAACTCCTGTTCTATAACTCAAAATTGAGTCCATATCTCATCTACTAAATAAAAATTAGAACCAATTATATGCCCTTCCCTTATTTCCTTCTTCCTTTAATGTAGTACTCTATGGTTTTCTTCACCAATTTCTATATGAAATTTGTATGAAAATCAGGTTACAAAGAAAGCAAAAAAGGGACTCCATTTGTGAAGAAAATGCAGGGAAATTTTTGGTATTCTTGTAAGATAGGAATCCATCTGGGCAAATAAGCACCAATACATGGTGGATCGGGATCAGTGTCATACTGCCGAGTTTGCATATTAGGAACTCTCCATAGCTGGCCATATCCTAACTGACGACCTAGTGATCATCGAGATCCCATCGATATAATAGGCAAGACGTTATCCGCTTGTAAAACACTCACGTCCGATGTTCTGATTGTACTCAACCTAGTCACTTCTGGTCAACCCACATGTTTTAATTTTTTGGTGGTAGGTAAACTTTTTCACCAAACATATTAAAAAAAGGAGGCAGAGAAGGTAAAAAAGAAGAATGCCCTAATAGACTGATAGACGACCTCCTCTCATTCTCTGATTACCATACTGATTTAGGCATTAGAAGGTCTCCCGCCAGATACATTTCAATCAGAAAATTTTGTTCTGTGCTACTTTAGGTCAGATTTTTACCATCCGATGATTAGGCTCTCAGCTGCAGTGACCGAGCGTCACTCATCTTCTCCAGTTTCGACTAAAGCAACTAATTATTGCGCTCTCTGGTATTATTGTGTTTGTCGTTATGGTGCTTAGGGCTAGCCGGTTATCGGCGGCAATAGACTCAAATTGAGAAATAATAATAAAACAAAAGTTAGTGAGAGAGTGGGGAAAATTCCAACAGAAGCAAGCTGCCTCTTTAGCCTTTATTCATGGAACAATGGAAGGTGGGCACTGGCTGTTTGTGAGCCAGAGACGACACACTGACACGGGCTGCCCATTAACTGCAGCACTGTGGACCTGACCATTGGTGTCTTGTGCACACTTTGGGCTTCGTGTTCTATTATTTGCCTTTTAAATTATTAACCTGGCGTTAAATGCTGGTGTCCTTGTAACTGGCTTCATATAGCTTGGTGGAATGTCCACATTTCATTCTTCTTGGGAGGAATCATATGGAACATTTAAAAAGAATCCAAACAAGAAAATAAAGAGCACAAAAAGTTTACTCTAAGACTGTCCCTTTAATTGCAAACTTGGTTGTCTCTCAATATTATTAGTCCTAGATGAAGAAGATAATTGTGATTTCTTAAAGAACAAACAAAAGGAAATATTTGACTCATAGTAGCCATAATTGGACTAGTGAAAGCACTCTCCCTTTACCACAAAATTAAGCCTAGAGGAAGAAGATAATTAATCATGATAGATGTTGTCTCATATTACCCATAACTGCAATAGTGATAGTTTTCCTCTTGGAGTCCTTGAGTAAGCTGTATCATCTAAAGCAAAGAAGAGGAAGTAGGAGAAGAAGAAATTCTATTTGCAGATCAAGATTAGAACATCACTAGTAGAAGAATACCAGAACATAAGGGACAAAGCACACCCTAATAGACCTTGGCTGCTCCATCTTATTAACAGATTTAAATGGTGCCTTACACTGTACACCAATTTATCAAATAAATTAAGTTTTAAATAACCTGATCCATCCTGTGTGGAGCAATGGATTAACATTTATATTAACTTCACATTTCTCATGCAACTATAATATCGTTAGAGAGTTCAGCTTCTTTTTTTTTTGCCCCTGCCTTTTTTATAGGACCACAAGGAATATGGGCATGGTTATAAGGCAAACAAGGCACTGTATGACCCTCTCTTTTTCTGTCCTCTGGACTAGTTTCTCATCATGTCTCTGTATAAAAATCAGAAGAAAAAAAATCAGAAAAGAGATCAAGGAGCCTGTATTATCTCATGCATAAATATCATACCACAATTAATAATAATAATATAATATTATAGTGATAAGTATATTGTGAGTGAGCAATGTGACTTTATATATATTACTTTTATAAATTATAAGCAGAACTTCATAGTTAAAAAAAAATGGTGCCCTTTTTGCTCCATAAAATAATAGATTACTGAGAGAGTGAGACTCCCACCAGACTACACATGTATACCGGAAGGCGAACGATGCAGCAGACTGGATGGCTTCCTTTGCAGCTCACCAACTTGGAGGCTTTACCTAAGCAGACTACGGGTCTGTGCCCGAGCTCTTATATGGTATTTTGTTTTTTGACTTTGTTGGCCGTATTCATATCTGTCATGTGTGATCCGTCGATGTAAAAATAAAAATAAAAAAAAAAGAACAGCAGCAGACGCAGGCCCATAGGGATCATTGGAGGCCCAAGGTTTGTTACATCAGATTGTGGGTAGATTGATGGCTTGGTGAGCCCAGACTTCTGTGGGCCCACCCGGAAGGGACTGTGGGGTCCACTGAAAAGTGAGTCCAAGCGAAAAGTCCACGGCGCCAGGGTTTGCCACGTCGTCAAGTCCATGTTCCCGCACGCCTTGTCCAACTTTTTTTTTTTCACCCCGGGACCCCTCCTCT
The DNA here is from genome assembly GCF_051530095.1 of Phoenix dactylifera. Classification (NCBI taxonomy): domain Eukaryota; kingdom Viridiplantae; phylum Streptophyta; class Magnoliopsida; order Arecales; family Arecaceae; genus Phoenix; species Phoenix dactylifera. The sequence continues at coordinate 1,350,919 of NC_143193.1, read as the reverse complement.
AGAAATCATTACCGGCCTGACAAAATTATCAGAGGGTCCAAAAAGTAAAAAGGAGGCTGAGAGAAGAAAAAAATAACCCACACCTTATCTTCTCCTCACATGCTTTTGCCTCTCATCATAGGAAAATGTGAGATGTTTAACCTTGTCACAGAATAATATTCATTAACATTCCAATATGATGATGATCTTCCAACTATGTTGTGCGATCTTAAAATTGGCACCAATTCACCGTTAACCCTGCCCGAAATCTTTTTATTTAGTTAAACATCTTAATTTCTTGGAGTCGCCCTAGGGTTAGCTTTGTTGATGCAAAAGGGTATTATTCTAGTGTAGCTGTAGAATCGCTTTGATTGAACTAGATGCTTGAATTTTTTTTTTTCTATTTGAATTGAAAGAAAATGGAAGAACAGATTTGGTTTGTATCCGAACAAGATATCCCATTTTAATAAAGTTTAATATAGAATTTATCTTGTTTACTAATTAAAGGTGGTAGACCGACAACTTCATCATTTTGTAGAATATGAAATATATATATATATATATATATATATATATATATATATATAAAAGACCTGCTTCAGAAAATGATTAAAACAAGTTTAAAAAGCAAGCTAGGGTTTTGATCTTTGAAAATAAAGATAAAGTGCCTATTATTGCATTAGATAAATATTTTTATATTTGTCAATATAATGGCCTCTAATAGAAAAAATATCTTCAAACATTAACTATTGCATGAGAGGTATATATATATATATATATATATATATATATATATATATATATATATATATATATATATATATATATATATATATATATATATATATATATATATATATATGAAACTTTTGTTCAAATAATGATTTCAATTTTTTCCCTATTTGATCTCTTCTACATTATGATTAAATTCTTTATCTTGATTATTAAGTTTCACTGTTATTTATTTATCATAATAAAACCGTGAATGCTTGTATATTTTTAATGATAAGTGGCCAAGGCTAAAAGTCCACAAGCTCCACTACCAGCATCACGAATCCAAAAGCTACAAAAAGCGACATCCATACAAAGACTAAAGAAAGATTTAGCCACGCCTATTTGATTCCATCATATAAGAGCCACAAATAAAGATCTCAACCAACCAATTCAAATCATACAAGTGACTCAAAGATACTTTTGATCAAATTACCACTACAATAGAGAAGATCTATAGAGCTAAAAGGTGTACTAATGGTTGGTGTACTATAAGTAATAGGTGGCATCGTTAAAAGTTATTTTTGTAGTTTAGACGGTCATGGATATATGTAACTCTATTATGGCTGTCCTAAGCTATCCTATAGTAATAATTTCAATTGTTGGTATAGCTTATTGCAACAGTCACCATTGTCACTATATTAAAGTGTCATAGTAATGAACATTTTTTCTGGTAATGATTAGATAATTGCAAGTATTGTGGTTATATAGTGATAGCTACAACTTTGCTACAAATTTATTTTTCATGACAATTGTGACTGTTGCTATAAACAATTTATAAACTATAAGTAAACAAAATTCATTTTCAAGACTAATAGCTGCAAATAACTACTATTGCCATTGTATCATGATATTCACAACCACCACTACAACTTATAGCAATGATTTTAACCATTGCTATAAGTTCTGAATATATCGTCGAACACAATTTATGCTATAATGATGGTTAGAAACCGCTAGTATTACTTTTATATAGTAATCGTTAGAATTCGCATTATAACTTTAACTTGTTGCAAACGATATTTTGATTGCCACTGTGAGTAATGGAGTGTCGCTAAATAATATTCACATTGTACAGTAATGATCGGGGAAAGCCATCGCTAATTGAACTTAGTCCAACATCCTTGACCGCAAGTACATGTATTTTACTTGCATCATCGAACATTGCTAACTTATAAATAAATACATATCCACCATTAAGAGTTAAAAATCGATGCATCAACAAGGTCATGCCCATATATGGATAGCAATTTTTTACAATGTTGAATTATTGATCAGGTGATCTGCAAAACACTCAAGCATTGGCACATTGTAGTGTCACTAAAATAATCCCTCTTCATCAACCAATGCACCATAAAGGGTTAGAAGCAGTAGCCAAGGCCCATTCTGGTTGTTTATGGGGACAAGGGGGGCAATTGTCAGAATAAAAACTATGGTGGATGTCACTAAATAATATAAAAGCTAATGAGCTTTTTCTTATCTAACAAAAATAATACCATGGAGACTCGCACCCAGAAAAGCAGTAGGGAGGCAAAGGGGAAAAGCGACGCAAAAGCTTTCTTCTTTGCTTTCCCCACAAGGCTCCAAAGAAGAAGAGCACGAGAGCATTCCAACGTCCACGCCGGCTACTTTCACATAAATAACTAGTAGCTTGGGCCTATGCTTGCTTGGCTAAATATCATATGATATTGTAAAGGGTGGAGTGGTTGATATAGATAAGAGTGGGCACATATGGGGTCATACTTGAGCTTGCAATTCCCAAGGTTACAGAAGGGTAAAGAAATATATCAGGTCGAGGATGCTGTAAACCAGTGGTCTCGCTGTTTTGTTGTCTTCATTACCCTCTCCCATTTGCCTCTCTTTTACTCTAAATCATAAACTAAAATCTGTGGATTTGGAAGACTGTCCATGGGAATGGATGGATGCCATAGTCACTGAATTGACAGATATATATAAAGGCAGTGAATGGACAAAGAAAATGAAATTGAAGGCTTCAAGGGTCAGGGATGTGGATGTGGTCCGAATTTATGCTTGGTCAAGGAGAATGTGTGATTAGGTAGAATTGTAGGCTTTTCTTTAATTCATGAGCTGAATGCCATGCATTGTTGATTGATGTACTCCATGTCTAATTTGACTGTTGCAAACCACATAACTCAATGTTAGATAAATTGCCATTAATTGGCAATTTATACCATGACCATCTTCATAATTGTTGATTTTTTTTTTTTTTTTGCTAAAAATATCTTCTTAGTTGTTCCTGCTTTTTCCATATATATATCAAGAACTAGATCTTATCGCCTACAAAGAAAAAATTATTGTTTGGACCAAGTCTACCAACTCATCAACAGTGGATTAGTCCAACCAGAACCTATACGCATGTCTATATCGACCTGTTTTCTCTTCTCTTTTTTTTTTCTTGGTTTGTGTGTTGGTTTATTGTTGGACTAGTTCACTGCTAAGCTGATAGATCTGGTCCAACTTTTTTTTTTTTATTAAGGACTAACCTAGAGATTGATGCAATTGTTAGATTGTTGTATTGAACTCTATGAATCTTTTATTTTCAATAATAATAATAATAATAATAATAATAAACCTATAGTTCATGCATCGATCACCTACTAGTTTTTGTTGAGGAAGATCCATGTTAATATATATCTCTATTAATTCAGCTGCAAATATGTTCGATTTAGTGCATAGAAGACAAATTAGATTCACATATACAACGGGCCCTCTCTCTCTCTCTCTCTCTCTCTCTCTCTCTCTGGGCTGTTTTTTTTTGTTTTGAGCTTCCCTCAACTGCGTGCAGAATACTATTCACATGCAAGGATTGGATTTACTTCTCAAACACTTCTCATTTGCTCAAGATGCCTTTGGACTCGAGCATGGTGCTGCAAACAATCTAAAGAAACGACGCCTTCAACTGCGTGCATAGTACTATTCACATGCAAGGATTGGATTTACTCCTCAAACACTTCTCATTTCGTCAAGATGCCTCTGGACTTGAGCACGGTGCTACAAACAATCTAAAGAAACGATCACTTTCATGAGAAGCATAGCATTGTTCATTAACATAAACCCTTTAAACTTTGAGCTACAACTCTCCATAGTCTATGTGCTTCCACTATTATATTTTCCGATAAAATGGAATGGAAATCATGATCAATCCTTGACAGGGACAAGCCAAGCAATGGTGCCATACGTAGAGCAAGCATGGATTCAGCGTACAACGCAGCAAGAAAGCGAAGGGTCATCGAAGAAACTGCTGCACGTACACTGCACGTACAACGCAGCTTGGGTGATTCTGAGAAGCTACATGGGATTACTGTGCATCACTTCACGTGAGCTGTGAAAGATCCCGGGGACACTGCATGCAATGCCGGAGATATTCCTCCCTGCCCAAGGAGTTGTCTCTTTCCCTCAGAAGCAGCTGGCCTTTGCCTAGGGTGGCAGCGGAGCAACATCCATACAAACGATTTGGAGTAACTGAGCTCTCTAGTCCTGTTCCCATCCACAGTCCCTCGACGACAGTGCACATTAGCACTATTCTCTCCTTTCTCTCTCTCCCTCTCTTAGCCTGAAATATTAATGGCTTTTCATTGACTACCTCATGTCAATTCGAAAAAAAAAAAAAGTAAAGTGTAAACAGTGATATACTCGGATGATAATGCTATTTCACTGTACCTGGCTATCTATTGCTGCTTGCAACAATGGTGCCTAAAAATGAGTTCTGTTCTAACGGTCATTATATTATGTTCAAAAAATTGAGTCCAGAATTGAGATATTGGTGTTACTGAAGCATATGGATGTCTCTTCTCCCTTTCGTATGAGATAAATAATTTCGATAATAGTTTTGTCACTCTAGTATTGGCATGATATAGATTGGTATGTCCAAGCCTCGTTTCGTGTTTGCAATTTTCATGGGAAGTTTTGGAAACTTTGCGTTTCGATTGAAGTACTAACCAGTGATCGACAAATATAATCTTGGCTGTAAAAATTAATGTTTATATCGGTGTTATTAGAGCATAAAATGCAAGGGGATCATAGGATTGTGCAAATAGACTAATGGAGTGTGAGGACCCATGCGATACATTTAGTCCCTTATCGATTATTTGCTGGATAGATCTTAGATATTTATATAAGATCGAAGAACCCAAATAATATATTCTGACTAGCTATTTTGGATGAGGTCCTGATTTATTACGTATGGCATTTTAGTAATGAGAGTAAAGACAACCATATGGATATCCTGATCAATAGATTGTAGATCACATTCAAAGGTTTGAATGCCTTGGGCAATCATTGTTTTTTCGAAAAAGAATACAAATTATTAAGAGTGGTTGGCATTTACAAAGCATTATATTCATTTTAGCAAATACATAGCATTACATTACCACCTTAAAAATATGCTGAAGCATTATTCACAAGAGATTTTTTTTTAAAAAAGAAAAAAACACTGAAGTGGGATCCTTTACTAGTAGAAAAACAAATTTGAAAGTTTAATTGAATCTATATTTGAATGTGCACATCCCCACATAACAATGATAACCCAAATACCAAACTCCCAGTAAATCTAAGAAGTATCATTATAGCAGAAGTTATGGGTCTTGTTCAACCAATGAACCATAGACTGAATTTTTCTTGAAATAAAGTTATGGACGACGGTCGATAATGGCTATGATCACAGCTATTATAATGAAAGAATTTTTCCTATTTAACATTTGCGTAGGCTAAGGGTCTCACTTACAAAGTTCACAAGCCAAATTGAAACATGGGAGGAACATATGATAAAGGCTATATATGCCCCTCACCCTCTTTGAGGATTTCTTTTAATCCCTGTATTCTTTTTCTATTTTATTAAGTTTTGGGAACAACAACAATGTCATTCTAATCATTCAGACACTGCAGTCTATAGACCTGTGAGCTTCCCTATAAGAAACGGCTAAAGACTACTACCATATGAGCTCAAACTAAAGGCATCTTCCCCTCCTCACAGTCTCAGCAGGACCCAGATGAGATTAGGACCAGATGGCTTGGAATTCCCAAAGCCCAATGTTTCACATGTGTGCATGGCCCTTGTCAGGATTCCTAGGGGGGGAGGGGGTGTGGGGAGAGCCAAAAAAAACTTTTCCCAAATGCCTTGTGCTACCACCTTTGCAGGCCATTTCCCATCTTCAGAGAAAAGGAGAAGAAGGGAACACAGGTGGGAGGAGGAGGAGAAAAAAAAAAAAAAAAAAGAAAAGGAGAAGAAGGGAACAGAGGTGAGAGGAGAAGGAATGGGAGGGTGGAGGGAATGGTGATCACTCCCTGATGGCATTTCCAAGCAAAAACAAAACAAGTGCCACAGAAATCCTTGCTCCAGTCCTGTCCATAGATATGCTGAAAGGATAGGTGATTGTAGCCCCCACCAAAATAAAAGATGATGAGGATTTTTCTGCCTTTTTTTTTGTCACCTCTCAGGAACTTGGAATCTTTGCAGCTAAAACTTTGGACTATTTAGTACCATGACAGTGACAAATTTCAGCCATCAAAAAAAAATCACAAAATATGAGTATTTCTTTTCTTTCTTTATTAAAAAAACATGATATAGCAGCTCATTAGTCCTAAAAATAAAATTTGATCCTCATAAATTTACCACTCCTTCTAAACTAGAGAGAGAGAGAAGGGCGAGGGGATACATGTCTTGACAATACTACTTTGAGGCACTTATAAAGTATACACAAAAAATTTATTAGGTTCGCAATTGCCGGTTTGGCAACTCTATAATCAACTAAGGCTGCAAATGAATGACACATGACCCGATCCAATCCGATCCATTTTGGAGAACCCGTGGGGCTGGATTGGATCCTAAAATTAGACTCATTTAATTTTTTAGGTTGGATATGGATTTACTGAATTTAGACCAGATCCGATCCGATCCGACTCATTTAAAATTTGGATAATTTTGGTTTTTCAATCCTACGTCGGATCCAACCCCATCCAAATCTCTAAAATTATTTGGATCCGCCGGCTGCAGCCCGCGGAGGTGCAAACACAAGTTCTGAAGCCATTGATGGGTTGACCTGAACTAGATCTGACCCGGACCCGAATTGAATTCGAATTTTTTGGGTTGGGTCCAGATTATACATGGACCTAACCCAATCCGAATGACCCGTTGGGTCAAAAATTATAGCGGTAGAACCGATCCAACCCGATTTTCTATCGGGTTGGGTCTGTATCTAAAATTAGATCCAAACAAAAAATCGAATTGGATCGGGATCACTCTTGATCCGATCCGACTCATTTGCACCCCTATAGACCCACTGGTGCACCAATTCCTCCTTGCCACTTGGAAGGAGGTCACTCTGCGTGTACGCATTCCTCCTTGCCACTTGGAAGGAGGTCATTCTTCATGTACGCATTACTCCTAAATTATGTCACCCTGAATATAGTTGATACGATATCCTTCAAGAGCACAACTTTAAGCATCTTCCCAAACCTAGGGGTCCCAGGCTATAAATCAATGTTTGAAATGCTTAGTTATCAACTCATCTCCTTGATATTTCCAATAAGCTGGTTAAAAACAGCAGTAGGATGGAGGAATTTAAATTAGAACATGGTTGTTCTTGGGGGACACCGTATCTTCTATTCTCTTTGGGGGCAAGGCACAATGGTGGCATCTTTTTAGATTACCTTTCGTAGACTTTCATAAGAAAAAGGGGCCTTCTTTCTTGGAAGGTATTATCAACAATAGTTACAAGCTCTTGTATTGGAAAGGGAATGGATGGATACACATATATACTCATTCCATCTGATAGAAGCATCCCTTTGCCTCTCTTTTTACATCATTACCTACAGAGAAAAAGAACAAAAGAAGAATGCATAAAAAATAAAATATTATACCTGTGAATCTCTTTGGAGATTGGATAATAAGAGAATTTCTTGATATTTGGATGATCATAATTCTCTCCAATCTTAGAATAGGCTTAGAATAGGCTTGGCACTCTCATCAGCCATCAATCAGTCAATAGCTCTAAATTTTTTGGGTGCTAGACAAGACCCATATGAGGGGAAGGGTTTATTCCTGACAACTGCCTCTTGCCTTGGGTTATTTGCCTGCAAATCTGCACTGGTGCATGCTCCACCCATTCTCTGAACAACTGGAGAAAAGGAAACAGATGCAGGAAAGCCAACTTTCCAATTAGACAAGGTTTTCTCCTTCTATACAATCATGTGACCCTGAAGTTATTTATTTATTTATTTTTGTATACTTGTTAAATGGTTTTCCTACTTTATAAGAATTGGACCATCAGATCAGATACAACAAAACTTGTGACTGCTACTCTCCCAAGCTCCCATTAGAGTACCTTTATTTTTATTTTTTCATTTTTTCTATACCATCCACATTATTACTCAACTTAGGCAGAAGCACAGGTGCACAGCCTCCAGTCTTTCATTCAGCCCAAGGGCTGGTCCAGAAAGAAAAGAGGACTAAAATACAGAGCCAAAGGCACCAAGTAAATTAAAGAAAAAAGATCCCACAAGAGCTCTTGCTATTTAATGCCTCCCTTGGCCTCAAGTTAGCACCAATCTCTCTGGCTCTCTGGCTCTCTCTAGCTCTGGAAACATGCACACTCTGGCATGGAAGGCCATGGTAATGGCTGCAACTCTCCTCCAGCTATGCTCCTCTAAGGAGTTAGAAACCAATCTCTCCCTCCAAGATAAGATCACCAAGCTCCCTGGCCAACCACAGGTCAGCTTCCAGCAGTTCTCAGGCTACATCACAGTGGATGACAGGAAGCAAAGGGCGCTCTTCTACTACTTTGCTGAAGCTGAGTTAGATCCATCCACAAAGCCTCTGGTCCTCTGGTTGAATGGAGGTAATGCTAACTGCAAGCTCACTTTGGCTTTCATGATATCCAAATTTCAGTTTTTGGCTGAGCAAAGGAAGGAAAGAAATTTCCTCTTGGTTTCTGAATGTGACCGGTATAAAAGCAAAAGAGAGATGGGAAAAAGTTCAAAGTTCCTTCTTTTCAGCTACTTGTGTTTTTGTGTTCTCTTTACAGGTCCTGGTTGTTCTTCTGTTGGGGTTGGGGCATTCTCTGAGAATGGTCCTTTTAGGCCAAGTGGGCAGTTGCTGGTGAGAAATGAGTATAGCTGGAACAAAGGTATCAAACTGTAACATCATGGTCTTTCTTATTTCTTGTAATTACTTGAGTATGTTTTGGGTGCGGTTCAAGGACTGGGGAGTAAAGGAAGAACTCTTACTGTGATTTGCAGAGGCCAATATGTTGTATTTGGAGACCCCAGCAGGAGTTGGCTTCTCTTATGCCACTGATTCTTCCTACTATGAGGGTGTGAATGATAAGATGACAGGTTTGTTTGTTTTTACTCATCTATGACCCCTACCATTTCATTTTTCTCAATATATATCTCTATCTGCTTAGCTTTGAACAAAATGTAGCTATGGATCCATAGAGAAAAACTCTATGCAGGTAAAATAGAGATATGAACAAACTCTATCCTACTTTTTGAGAAAAACTAGAAAAACAATGCCAATTAGATTACCAATATGGCACTCGCTACACCATACGGCATTAACTGCGAACATATGGAGCAGCTTCTGCAGAATTGAAGAGCATCAGAGGCTTTTTTTTTTTGGCTTTTTAAGTTACTGTGATGTTTATAATTTTTGCTGGTTCATTCATAATAGATGTTGCTCTTTTTTTTTCGATCCTCCACAAATAACTCTTTCTTTGTAGCCTAATGAAAAGAAGGTAGATGCGTCTGCCCCATCGTTTACTGATAAAAGAAAAAAAAAAGGTTTAGTAATTTAGCTTTCAGCTCACAGATCTGTGAAGCAGAGTCCTGAATTGGTCTTTTATCTATAGTGTGACAGAAAGAATTGAAGAGCATGGGATCTCTGAAACTATTGCTTGTTTTGGTTCCTGAAGCCAGGGATAATCTAGTGTTCCTGCTGCGCTGGTTCACCAAGTTCCCACAGTACAAGGACAGGGATCTCTACATCACAGGAGAAAGCTATGCAGGTAAAATAACATCATAAGTCTCTGCTCTCTCCCTTGTGATGGCTTTTGGTAATCTTGATAAAGCCATAACTCCATATGCTATTATTCATCAGGTCATTATGTTCCTCAACTCGCGGAGCTCATGGTTCTATTCAACAAGAAGAATAATGTCTTCAATCTCAAAGGAATTGCTGTAAGGGCAGTTGATTCATTTGTTTCAGAAAAGATAACTGAATGCCCTTCTATATCATTTGCTATGCTTTAAAATGAAACCAACTCTCATTTTCTCACTGTATTTGGCAGCTGGGCAATCCAGTTCTCGAGTTCGCCACTGACTTTAATTCAAGAGCAGAATTCTTCTGGTCCCATGGATTGATATCAGACTCAACATATAGAATCTTCACATCTGCTTGTAACTACTCTCGGTATGTAAGCGAGTACTACAGAGGCTCATTGAGCCCAGTTTGTGCAAGAGTGATGGGCCAAGTGACCAGAGAAACAAGTAGATTTGTTGACAAATATGATGTCACCCTTGATGTCTGTATATCATCAGTTCTGTCACAATCCAAGGTTCTAAGTCCTCAAGTAAGTTCAAAACCTCGTGCACACCGATAAGATCAGTGCAAGTCATGGTTTCTCATCTTTGTCACTTGTTCTTTGCTCAAGCTGCCTTTTGTAAATCTAATGCAGCAAGTTGCCGAGCGTATCGATGTTTGTGTGGAGGATGAAACAGTGAACTATCTCAACCGAAAAGATGTTCAAGATGCCCTGCATGCTCGCCTTACTGGGGTTCCAAAATGGACAGTTTGCAGCAGGTACTGATGGCTAAATCTTTCACCTTCCCTAAGAATTCTATCTAGATGAGCTAACTTAATCTGCAATATATTTGAGTTAATTAGGTTATTACCAGATGTAGTGCTGATCGTATCATTCCATCTGTGTGAAGTGATGCAATTCATTACCTTGCTTAATTCATGTCTTTACAGAATATTAGTTCTTAATGATGCTTTTGGTGCTTTTTCAGTGTTCTTGAGTATGAGCTGCTTAACTTGGAAAACCCCACAATTTCAGTTGTAGGCTCACTTGTCAGCTCTGGAATCCCAGTATTGGTTTACAGGTAACTAATAAAATGCCCAAATACATAAAAAGTGAACATGGATTATGAGCTACAACCTCTTCTTCTTCTTCTTCTTCGAAGATTTAGGCTTTCAACGAGGTAGAAATCTTACGCTATGTTTCTTTCCATTACAGCGGAGATCAAGATTCTGTCATTCCTTTGACGGGGAGTCGAACACTTGTGCAAAGATTGGCGAATGAACTAAAACTGAAAACAACGGTTCCTTACAGAGTTTGGTTTGAGGGGAAACAGGTGCACACAAACTATCTATAGTTGTTTCTCAAGAGAAATCAGATTCCTAAGATTTCACATTCTGAAATTTTTGGATGCCTCCGGCAGGTTGGTGGATGGACTCAAGTGTATGGGGATATCCTGGCCTTTGCAACCATCAGAGGAGCTTCTCATGAAGCTCCATTCTCTCAGCCTGAGAGGTCTCTTGTGCTGTTCAGAGCTTTTCTACAACGCAGACCGCTACCAGAGACATTCTGACATACCTCTCTCCCTCACCAGGTTTTTTTCAGTAGTTTAAACAGTGTTTGTGTGCATGCAAGTGAGATTAACATTCATTCCTGGTTTGTCGAATGTGTCAGAGCTGGGAGTTGGAGGAGATTGTGTAAGGAACACCACGCAAAATGTGTGTTTTTGTTCAGCTACCAGCTTCAAATGCATAGCAGTAATGCCTCGATGAAAATCCGATAATCCATTCATGGCTACCAATTTAGAATCAAAATTATCCTTCTGAATCTGATTCTTTGAAGACACATGAGTGGCGAACTCCAATTACAGTGAGAAGTTTTCATCATTAATTGATGTTTTGTGAGGTCATCCAAGTTAGGAAGCTCATTTTCCTTTGCAGGTGTAACTGCATTGGAGGTTAGCAAATCATGAATGTTACAAAGATATATCCAACTTTGAGACAATTTTCTAACCAATGCCTCTAACGAAAGGAAAACATCCAACTTGGACAATAGAATCAACTTGGGACAGATCTCTTGCAGCTTTCACCATGCTTATGAGTGCAGAAAATCTTAACTTGCTACTGCAACTTGCCAGCAGAATAAATCAATACACATAAATAAATATCAACAAAATAGTGTGTGTCTGTGTGTGTTTTTGTTTAGTAGATTGGTTTATTTCAAAGGAACAGGCCGCTGCTGATGGGGCAACAAAACTTTTCCAATTCCAGCATGTTATTCCCATCTTGTTAGCTTGCGTAGGCAACAAGGATTTATCATCAAAGACAGATTTATAAGAGAAGAATGATGGCGAACAAGTCACTTCTCATCATTCTAGGGAAAGAAGCACTACACCAACAAATACGAAAACTTTGTTATATATTTTTCTTTTTCTTATTGGTATCGGTACTAATGAGAATGATTGGAACAACAAACATTCATCTCGTTCGTACTCCAAATTTGCTTAGAGGGTTGCCGCATCAACTTGGACTTCAAATTTTCCGGTCTTCATCTTTGGTCTATTAATTGTTTTACTGTGCATAGCCTGAATTATTTCATGAATCCTCATTTCTGGAGAAAAACCCCAATATAAGCAGATGCGAGGATCTTCACAAGCAAGGAGCCTAGACCTGTTAGGCAAAATGATGTCTTTCAAGCAACAGGAAACTAACTGGTTAGCCAAAATAAAAAAAAGAGGAGGAAAAAAAGGACAGCCGCTGACTAAAATTTTTTTAGAGACAAGGAGTTCGGTAATGCAGTGTAATGGACCGATACTGACAAATTTCTCTTGTAGCAGAAAGCAGTACTGGTTTTTCACAGTATACTGGCACCAAACCATGACACTGTGCATAGCTGGAGTGAGTGAAAAGAGCCTGTTAGTCTAAAGAGTTTAAACTAAGGGCCAAGGGTATGGGATGGGCTCCAGCCCTCACACAGCCCTAAACCCCATAATAATGGAAGAATGATTGGCTGTGTAGTTCAAATAGAAATGTCCCACACTCAAGACACCATAGGTTGGGCATCCCTCCTAAGATTTCAAGTGATCAAGGACAAATTTCACTAGTGACACGTATAGGCAATTGATTCACATCTAGTCTGCATAAAATCCAGCCAGTTTGTACAGAGAATCAAAAGAGCAGGAAAACAATACCCAATTTTGATATAGAACGTGGAAATACCTCGATTTCATTCTGCCATTCTTGACTTACATGAGTAGAACTAGTTGCTCTTCTTGGTACACATTAACCTCACTGTCATTACTCAAGACTGTATTCATGGAACTGTATGTTTTAAGTTGTTAACAAACTTAGAAGGGCAGCAAATAAGATGATTGGGCGGCTGCTGCTGCTGCTGCATCGTCGAAGCCTTTAGAAAGACTGAATATTAACATCAAACTGCTCAACATTTAAACGGCACATTGATTATTACACTTTACACAGGAATAGCTGGGGGCTCTGGTACACCAGTTGCACCACTAAGAACTGTAACATTCCCATCAGAATCGATATCCACGATGGCTGAGTCTCCCTCTTTGATCTCTCCAGCAAGCATCTTCTCCGCCAAGCTGTCCTCCAAGAGCCTCATTATTGCCCTCCTCAAAGGCCTTGCCCCATAGCTTGGGCTATAACCTTCCTCCACCACCCTGTCTCTAAATCTCTCTGTAACTTGAAGCTCTATGTCCTTAGCCTTCAGCCTCTCAAAGACCTCTTTCAGCATTATGTCAGCAATTTCCTTCACCTCAAGCTTTGTCAGCTGCCGGAACACGATCATTTCATCTAACCTATTCAAGAACTCAGGCCTGAAATACTGCTTCAACTCCTCTGTAACCAGACTCTTGATTCGGTTATAGCTGCTGTCCTTCTCATCGTAATCGAGATCAAATCCAATTCTACGCCCTCCCTTTTCGATCACACTACTGCCAACATTGGACGTCATAATTAGCAGGGTGTTCTTGAAATCCACAGTTCGTCCCTTGCTGTCTGTCAACCTCCCATCCTCCAAAATTTGAAGCATCATGTTGAAGACATCAGGATGAGCCTTCTCTATCTCATCAAAGAGGACAACGGTGTACGGGCGACGGCGAACTGCTTCAGTTAGCTGACCACCCTCAGTGTAACCAACATAACCAGGAGGTGAGCCGATGAGTTTGGAGACTGTATGTCTCTCCATGAACTCACTCATGTCCAGTCTGATCATAGCTTCCTCGGAGCCAAAGTAGTAGGCAGCCAGTGCCTTTGCCAGCTCTGATTTTCCCACACCAGTTGGACCAGAAAATATGAAGCTGGCAATTGGCCGGTTGGGATTCTTGAGCCCAACACGGGCTCGGCGGATGGCACGACTTATGGCTTTGACAGCCTCATCCTGGCCAATAACACGCTTGTGAAGGGTCTCTTCCATCTTAAGGAGGCGATCTGACTCATCGCTTGAGACTTTCTCCACTGGGATTCCAGTCCAAGAAGACACAATGTGTTGTATGTCTGCTTCTGTGACAAGTGGGCCCGAATCACCTGCCTCACTCTCTGCTTTGCTCCTTTCTTTACCCTTGTCAACTAGGGCTGATATCTGTGCCTTCAGTTCCATCTCCCTATCACGCAGCTCCCCAGCCTGTCAAAACAAATATTTTAATCCAACAATATTAGATGTATATTAGGTGGGATAAGGCTGGCTGATTAAGGTGAAACAACTGTATAGCCTAAAAAAGAAGTCAGTTCAAACAAACATTGTTTGAAAAGCAGCATCTATCTCACAAGTTCATTGTCAGCTGCCAAAATGTTTGATGTTAATAATTAAACTTGATGTGATAATTAAAAAATTGATAGTTAATCAAGTACCTTCTCAAAATCTTGGCTACGGACAGCTTCATTTTTCTCCTTGGTAATCTGCCTGAGCTCTTTGTCAAGTTCTCTGGCCTCCTCAGGAAGCTGCCAAGGACAGGTCTTGCTTATACACAGTAACTGCAAAGAAACATGCTCTTTAAATGGGAAAACAGAAGACCATACCTGTGCATGGCGCAGCCTAACACGAGAACCAGCTTCATCAATCAAGTCAATTGCTTTATCAGGAAGGAAGCGGTCACTGAAGGAACACAAAAATGTATAAGAAAAAATTCAATAGAAAGCAAGGGGAAAAAATAAATTGAGCATTGAAAATCTGCTGTGCACAGAGACCTGATTTTATGTTAGAAAAACCCTTTTAAAGGAATATTTTCAAGCCATTATGTAAACTAGGGGGAAAAAACACTCCATGGTTGTCAGTTATTAGTCCAAGATGAAAAGGAATCCAACATACTAAAAAGTTGATCTCTTAGGGCCTGTTTGGAAAATCCAGCAGGACTGGGTTGGATTTCCCATTGGATCATGAATTACACAGTTTATTTAAATAAAGCCCATATCAACGCAACCCCTCGCCAGTCCAAATCCTATGGGTGAAAAAAAAAGGCACAAGTCCTTTTTTTTTTCATCATGCAGTCCAACAGGCCCATAGATGGGATTTAAGCCAAGCCTAGGATGGGCCTTTAGAGAAAAAAAGGGCTGAGCAGGCTAACAGGCCCGATTCCTATAGAAAATTCAGCCCAATCCTGCTGAATTTCCGAACAGGCCCTTAATAGTAGAATGAACCTGGGGGTCAAAAGTGTGCCCCTTAAGCCTCTTTTTGGTTGCACGAAGAGAGAATTATTAAACAAGAGGCTGAGTTAATGTAAGTCATCCTTAGTAGCTTTCCCCCATGTTTTATGTGCACCTTTCACTTTCTACAGAGGTCAGATGAACCAAATTTGTAGTTTGTTTTACAAGGAAAGCTCATAAAATACTAACTATTTAGGTAATTGTTTAACTGTCGCATGATTTGCCATAAAAACTTCCTAAAATCTGCACCTACAAATTGTAAATGAAACATAGGGCACATATTATCCTATCCTGCAACTCTTGGGATGTAAGCTTTTGCAAGTGGAAATGCAAAAGATGTCATTCGTCATCCCATTCTACATCCTATGAAAACAGAGGATCAGTACCACATACCCAGAACAATGTGCTAATTTACTAATATACCATTTATATTTGAAAAAAAAAAAAGTTGAAGCCTTTCAAAGGAATATCTGCCCTCTTAACTCCATATTTGAAGTAGAAAATACAGGAAAGTGACAGCAAATGCAACTTCTTGAAAAGAAAATTTAGAATTTCGTTTCTGTAATAGAAATTTGAGTAAATTACAAAAACCCTCCTAAGATTAGAGATAAATAACACCAAGGACCACCCTCTTTATATGATACAGCAAAGCTTCCTAACTTGGACAGCATTTTTCAGGTTTTTGCAATGTCGACAATTTCAACCACCATTTATCATAGGTTTTGTTACTTGGACTTTGAAGTGTCCTGCTTGTGTCAGCAACAAGCATCTAATACTAGGTTTTTTTTCTTTTTTCTTTTTTTGGTCATGAAGAAGACTCTTTGTTTCTACTATTTGACTCTTAAAGCTACGTGCAATTAACAACATCTATAATACAAAGTAGTAACTAATTATTAACTTAAGTACCTTTAAACAACTTAATTAACCTTAAATTTAACAAAGAAATAACTTAAACAACTTAAAATCATCAACTAGAATACAACTAAGGACTCCCTAATATTATGAATATTTATATACACATACATATGTATATATAAATTTCTGTATGTCTGTCTCCACACTATGTCTGTGTTTACATACCACACTATGTACGTACATGCCCATGTATATAGACAAATATAAATGTACTTGTGTATTTAGATACATGTAAAAAATATACATATAATCTAGGAGACACTTGGCACCTATGCCAAGTGTCCAAGTAACGCTGCCATATAGCCTCACCTATGAGCCTCAAGAAGTTTTTTGGCGAGCCCCACCTTAAAGTGGGGGGGCAAAATGAGCTTTAAGCACGTGTTTTTATACAATATTAGGTAATATTTTACTAGTGAAGAAAAAAAGGCACACATCAAACCTGCCACCACCACTTACAGTTCACCCAAGATTGGTAACAGCATATAACAAATGACAGCATTTATGAGGAACCTATGCCCTGATTCTGCTTATTAAAAGAAAAGATTAACATACAAAACCTTATGCATTGAAACTGGGTTTTGTGTCACAAACCTAATGTATTGGTATGATAATTGAGCAGCAGCAACTAAAGCTTCATCTGTATAACGAAGTTTGTGGTGAATCTCATAGCGTTCACGAAGCCCTTTGAGAATCTGTATTGTTTCATCAACTGTTGGCTCTGGTACTCTTACTGGTTGAAATCGTCTTTCCAAAGCAGGATCCTTCTCAATGTGCTTCCTATACTCATCGAGTGTTGTGGCTCCAATACACTGAACAAAATGAACAGAACTTGGCTTACTGTGGCCAGTTACTAGCATCTTGGAACTCCAATTACAATTTATGAAGCAGAAACTAATGTGAAATTGTAATGTTTCAAAAAAAATCAAAGGCTTAATTAAATGCTTTTCCAGTGTTAAAGAGAGCAAGAAGAAAGAGCACTCCAAAACTTCAATGAAAATAACCAACCTAAAATATAGAAACGACGACAATTATGGGCAGAAGGTAAAGAAAAAATTTACATGAAATCTATTAATACCTGTAGTTCACCTCTTGCAAGAGCTGGTTTTAAGATATTAGCAGCATCTATTGCACCCTCTGCTGCTCCTGCTCCAATTAATGTGTGTACCTCATCAATAAAGAGTATTATCTCATCACTTTGCTTTATTTCATCCATCAACTTTTTTAATCTTTCTTCAAACTCTCCACGATATTTTGTACCAGCAACAAGGAGTCCCATATCAAGGGTAATGACCTGGATTTTTCAAAAGAAAAAAAGATAATAGATAAGTCACAAATTAGCATAGTCAAAAGTCAATTATTATAATTGTGAACCAAAAAGAGTGATAAGAAGGAATCAAAAAATCAGAAAGAGCCCCAACATTGTCAGATGTTGCACCCAAAAAATCAAAAACAAAGTTCAAATACATGAGTGACTGACATCAGGCAAAAGACAAGTAAATCCAAAAATTACTAAAGAAACAGAAGCAACTGAAACCAGTATATGATAATTAATTGAATACAATAGTCAAACAAACCTTCTTTCCTTCAATTGTTTCTGGAACATCCCCATTTGATATGCGTTGAGCAAGTCCTTCTGCAATGGCTGTCTTCCCAACACCAGGCTCTCCAATCAGGCAGGGATTGTTCTTTGTTCGCCTTCCCAGAATTTGAGTGACACGCTCTATTTGGTCCTGCCTGCCAACAACTGGATCTAGTTTGCCCTGTAACATCATGTGGTTAGATCTCGATGTTTCAATGACAAGTACTAGCATGCACTGTAAAGGAGCAAAATATGAGAAAATTACCTCCTCTGCTAACTTTGTCAAATTAGTTCCATACTCCTCGAGCGTGGGCATCTTATTGCCACTGCTTCCACCTCCAACCCCAGCACCAACTGCTTCCGTGCTTTCACCAACCATCCTAATAACCTACTTAAACACCAGAAGCTTATAGTCCTCATAATCATTAAGCTTATAGTCCTCATAATCATTAGAAGTGCCAAACAATATATATCACAATCCGGATTAAAATTTAAAACATGCCTGCGTACGGATGTTGCTTGGATCAGCTCCGAGACTCTCAAGCACACGAGCAGCCACACCCTCACCCTCACGCAACAAACCAAGAAGCAAGTGCTCAGATCCTATATAGTTATGACCTGAATAATAAACAAGTTCACACTTAAGAACTTAAAGATAAACAAACAAATATATGCATGCACATGAGCGCGATATGAGGCCAGTCCCCCATTCCATTGCATTTGGTCCCCATTCTTTCTCCCCATTCTGTTAAACATGCTCATTGATTTGAGATTCAGCAAATCGTAAATATAAATAGAAGCTTTGAGAGAAACAAAACTAGACCACTGATTAGGTAGATTCCATAGATCCCATCATCCTTTTTTTGATGGGGGTGGGGGGGATCAATCCAAGTGATCCCATTTTCTTTCTCAATTTAGTCACCTAAGAAAGATCAATAAATTGAAAGAAACATATTTAATTTTTTCCCATTTAGGTTAATAAAGAACATCTATGCCATTGACTATAATCATACGGAAACAATTTTGGTTATAATAACTTTTTATGAAAGAGAGAACTTTTATATTGCTTTTTGGGAAGGAAAAAAGGAAAAAAAGCTAAATATATACTTAAAAAACTTCGGAACCTGTACCATGAAACAGTGAAGGTATATTTCTTCTTCTCTATATACATGTTTCATTCTTTTCACACCTCTTTTAAGATTTTATATTTCCAACCTTTTTTAGATCCATTAAACTTTGATATACACACATCAAGTGTTCTACTTTCTAACTACGAGTTGTTAGAATTTTGTTGCATATGCATATGAATAAGATCTTTGAAACAAACCATACCGGGCATACCATACCATACCGAAACCGAACTAGTATGCAATATAGGGATATACTTAGTATCAGTATGCCGAACTGATTTCATACTGAGCATACTGATATTGTAACAAGATGGTACCGGTACAGGATCTGGTACCGATATTGCAAACCTTGCTTGTTGCTTTATATCCTTGGGCCTCTTTATATGCGATATTGTAAATTTGTAGTTTGCCCTTACATATCCATTTTGTGTTTCCCCTACTGAAGGGATCTATTTCTTTTGCTAGTGAATGAAGCATGGTAGCCAACAACCATTAACTAAGTTGGTAAGGGCTTGCCCTTAGGGGGTCCAGGGTTAGAATCCTAGATATTGATCAAAAAAAAAAAAGAGAACAAAGGATGGTAGAATATTCCAATTCCTTTATTCCTCACAATTTTTTTTAGAAAAATCAAGTTATAAGGATAGCAATTTTTAATGAAGAATACATCCAGATTAATTTCTATAGCTCCTTTAAAAAAATATTCCAAGCAACTTTAATATACATATGTATGTAATAAAAAAAACTTTATTGGTAAACTTTGGTAACTTTAAAACTCTATATTGGCTCCCCCAATATGGCTGGAAAAGACAACAACAATCCATGAGATACCACAAAGCACCCTTAAAAAAGCCAGACAAGTTTTATAGATCCATGAGGTTCAAGACTCCTAACACAACAAAAGACTAACACCAAAATATCTCTGCCAGCACATGCATGGGCTAGATGTGATGCTAAGGTCATACTATCCTTGTATAGCATGTCAAGAGATTAAACACTTCACACATACACGAAAATATTGTACAATATCACAATACATTACATCAATATAATAAGTTGACAAAATAATGTGCACTATTCAAGTAGAAAAAACTTTAAGATCCCTAAATTTCTGTGCTAAATGCTTAAACTAACCATACCACATGCACTTTCCTCGCATACATAACTTTGTTTACACATGCACGATACATTCATACAAGTGAGGATAATTCCAATAATTCCAAGTTTGCACTAGCTCTAAACATTATTTAAAGAAACTTAAGACAGAAAAATCTCACTTGATTTTATAAGATACTCTGTTACAGAAACACACAAGCTACATATTTAGAAGTAACAGCACAATCACTAGTAAAAACAAGCGGACAAAAGGGACAGCAGCAAACTGCATGAAATGTCAAATAACAGAAAACCAAAGATAAGAATCAAATATGTTTTATAGTGGTGATATTTAAATTTCACCACATAATTCAATCTGACAAGCATGACTTAAAATGTTATGTATGTATTGGAAACAGGACAATAACTAGTAAGAACAAACAGAGAGAAGGGACAACAGCAAACTGGAAGAAATGTCAAATAACTGTAAACTAAAGATTGCAATCAAACATTGTCAACAGAATGATATTTACATTTCATAACATACAAAGCTTGCAAAGTTATGCAAGGATTGGCAGATTTTATCTAAAGAACAGGTTAGTACCAAGTTGGCGGGCTTCCTCTAGCGAGAGTTCCAAAACACGCTTTGCACGCGGTGTAAATGGTATTTCAACAGCGACAAAACCACTGCCCCTTCCAATAATCTTTTCCACTTCCACACGGGCATCTTTAAGATTTATACCCATTGATTTTAAAACTTTTGCAGCGATACCAGTCCCTTCACCAATAAGACCCAACAATATTTGTTCAGTCCCAACAAAATTGTGGCCTAGCCGCCTTGCTTCTTCTTGTGCAAGCATGATAACTTTGATTGCCTTCTCTGTGAAGCGTTCAAACATGGCTACAGGGACTCCTCGACAAGCCTTGGCCTGTGGAGCAGAGATATAAGCTGATACCACAGAATGAAAATCCCGTCTAGACCTGGACAGCAAATCCAAATTATTTGACCCCCTCAAGCCTGCAAAGCCTTGCAATCTGAGAGGGTGCAATCGCATGTTACACATCATTTTGGCAGCTTCCCTAGCCTTCCCAGAGCCTTTCAGCTGTCCACGGTTTCTGCTCAAAACTTGAGCAGGAAGAATAGCTGACTGAAACAAAGCACCAGCCATATCTTCTTCTAATAAGAAACAGCTGTATGGGATGTATATTAACAAAACCTGCAGGAAGAAGCAATCAAACATAGCCATTAGCTTATATATTCCCATATATTACTAATTTTGAACAGAAGATATTTCTTTGAGTGAGTCAGAAATGATTAATTACTTGATCACATAAAACCTATCAGAGTGGACGAGCAATTTGTATAGGAATAAAAGGTACAAGAAGTCAAACAGAGTGAGCAAACATATAACAATAAAAGTCACAATGATCTCTATTGCAATATAGCTAACAATGTATCCGACTAATGCAACATCCAACTCGACCCACCTGCCTTGTTCTCCACAACAGTTCAAGAAAAATGGGAAGAAAATCCAAACTATGGAATGAACGGCAAGTAGCACAAGAAGAACTGGATAGTAATGATATTAACAAGGGCGAACGGTAGCATCTTAAGAGATTTCTTTTGCCTCATATTATCATTTAAAAAAAAAGGAAAATATTTGCATGCAACAAGGATGACGACCGAGAGATTCATACATACAGGCAAATATTAAAAGGAGCCCAACTACTGACAAACTCACATTCCTGATAAGGATATTTACTTCTTTTGTAACTAGAAATGAACAACAGAAGCAGACAGAAGAAACCCTGACCCTTAGCTAATTCACAGCTCAAGAGAACTAATCCTTCTAAACTTTGATAGCAACAAATTCACACAAGTAAGTTTCAAAGATTCACCACCAAAATAACCTACATAAGACAATCAGAAACCAGATCACAAAAAAGTAACCAATCTTAGAATTCTAACCCATCCCGCAAACCAAAAAATCAGCAACAATTTCGAGGACGAATAACAACTTAACCAGTATATAATTCTCAAAAAGTCAACTGCAAATCAACAAAAAAAAGCAAAGAAAGAAGCCATTCCGAATTTATAACTCAACAAAACCTAATCTTTCAAACCCCTTCTATAATCAAAGAATCAAACAAAGAAGTCTCAAGAGTTCACCGCCACATTTAACTATAGAACAGAAACAGAAACCAAAATTCCAAATTCCAGCCCACAAAGACCTAACTTTTCACACTTTCCGCAAAAATCCAAAAAAAAAAAAAAAAAGTTTGACCCAACCTCATAAACTCCCACACCCATCAACAAAGAAATAAGAACACGCTAGAGTATCAGTAAAAGCCCTAAAAAAAGGGCAATCACCAAGGATTATGCGCAGAACGTGCCAATCCGAAGAACAGACGGAGATCCCCCAAACTTAAACCAAATCCAAAGCTCACGGAGCCAAAATAGTTCGAAAACTTCCACAAAAACACTATCCCAGGTAAGAAATTTCATCATTTATGGACAAAATCGTGCGGGGAAAGAAGCAGCAAAAACCCCAAAAAGAGGAACGGGCAGTATCGCGTACCTTGAGCTGAATCTAGGGCAACAGGCCGAGCCCTAGATTGGAGGAGGGGAGAGGAGGGGTGCGGAGGGCGGAGAGAAGAAGCGCTCGCATCGCCTTTTATATTAAGATGGTGTCCGGCGAGAGGATATTGGGGCCACGTGGACGACGATGAGCCATGATGGGGTTGTCTGCTTCCCAACGCCACCCCGATTTTTATTCCTAATCAGGCAGGGGTTTCAGATGATCACCGTCCAAATTTATTTTTATATTTAAATTTATTTTTATATTTAAATTTATTTTCATTTAAATATAAATAAAAATTTAAGCATCTGATTAATATATTTATTAAAAATAAATAAATATAAATCCACACTTATCTAACCTATATTTGAATATTTAATTTTATTTATAGTTGTTTTTAATTTTATATAACATTCACCAAAAAAAATATCTATATTAACAATTATTAACTTAATTTACCATCCACTTAATAATACCTTTAATTCTATGATCATAAATTTTAATCATCTAATTTGCATCCGCGTATATATATATATATATATATATATATATATATATATATATATATATATATATATATATATATATATATATATATATATATATTCAGTATCTAATTTATATTCATACATGTATAAAATAAATATAGATATAAATTTTTTGCCTCCGACTAAAATCTATATTTATATCTATATTCGTTAAATAAAATAAATATGGATATAATCCGATCCGATTTTAGCCATAGAACTAGGAGGAGGTGAGCCAGATCATATCGATAAATAGTGGAGACCCGAACTGGATTCTCGACTTATTAGATTAACAATTATCCCTTGCCTCTTACTTACAAATTTTCCAATAATGGATCCTATTAGCTATTCTGATTTCTTTCATTTTCTTTTCACCATATATTTTTCGTATGACACTTCAATGTACAGTAAAATAATCACATTGCATCAATGTTGTCCATTACTTTTCATCATTTTAATAGCTTATGATAAATATTACCATTCAAAGGTTGGATTATTGGAAAATTATAGTCATTATTTCCAATACCAGCATGAAAATGGTATCTAAGAAGTGTCTTATGATTTCGAACCCATACATATTTTTGTAGGTTTTACTGTAACAGATTTGTATCCTTAATGAAATCAGAGCAGACCACCAGCAAACACGTCGATTATTTGATATGGCCATACATATTACCATCTACAGATTTCTATTTTCGAATTACACTAATGATCTAGGACACTAAATAAATCTAGATCAAAATTAATAAATCTAAATATTGACACAAGAAAAGACTTCGATTCATTTGACCTATACTATTTTCATCCATGTTTTTTGGGTATTGCCCACCTTATTTTTATTATCCTTCAACCCATGCTAAAGACTTTTTCTAATAAGTGAGGCTTATGTCTTGCTTAGAAATCATCAAACCATCTGTATCTTTTCTCTAGCACTTACTTTTCCCCCATGATGCCACTTCCAGCGAGTAATGTTTTCTCTAATTCACTTGGTTGTAGGATGAGGCTCTACAGTATGGTGGCCACACTTCTAATCTTATGAACTTTCATGGTTTTACCTGTCTTGATATCCTGGTTTTTATAATGAAGTTGCCTTTCGACACAAGTTCGGTTTAAGTGTTAATTGTTTTCGCACATTTCACCCCAGAGATGCATCTCTATTTCATCCACTGGCCTTAATTTTATTAATGATGCTTCTAGTTTACATTTATATTTGATTATCAAATGCTTACAGAGTCGTCAGCCACCATTGCATCCTTGAATCCTATCCATTACCTGTGCTAGCTTTGCTTGCTTGTAACCCTCAAATGAAGCTGAGTACTTCACTAATTTGACTAGTGGCTTTGATCAGGCCGTCAATGGTGGTCTTAGGGTTGGAAAAGTGAACGAGAAGAAGAATTAGAGATCAATACCTCAGCTTCGGTGATAGATCAATGGTGGCACAATGAAGTTTTCTAGCAAAAAAATGAATGGAACATGTGAAGAAAACTCGAAATAAGCGGCAATGGAGGATAGATTTGATAGTGGGATGTCTAAGGTGAAAAGGGTTACTTGTTCTTACAGAGGAGCCCTAGGGCTCCACTCAAATCAAGCAGCCCTAAGGTTCCCTACACTCATAGGAAAGGGGGAAGAAGAAGACTCCTATTGGGAGTCTTCCTCCCCGCCGTACATGCAAGGCACATAGGGTGGCCCAATGATCGATCCAGACCAACCTAGGTCGAACGAGGCCCAAAATAAAAAATATGAGTTCTCGCATGGTTATGTCACGTGATCGACCTAGGTGATAGGTTCGGGGTGCGACACTAATGCACCTTAAGATGGATCAATCTCATATGCAAGGTGAAATTGGTTCAGGAATCTGATAATAAGTTCAAAAGAAAACTAGTGTTTGCTCAACTAGTTGGCACCCTGCTCTCTAAATGAGATGGCTGAGTGGTGCCCAAGCAATATTATAATTCAATCATTGCAGTGATCATTGTAGCAGACTTCAGGTGTTCCTTCAGATGGACTTTTGAACCTTTAATGCATGCATTCCATTAAAAAACTTTACCACCAACCTAAAAGCTTACCTGCAGTGCAAATCACCAAGGGCATAAACAAGCAGTGCGGTTATATCAACCAAAGACCAAGAAAACAATATAATCTAAAAAGTTACTTTAATTCACAGTATTTTGATGGTCCTGGATCAGATTGATCCAAATGTACTTTACAGTTAATGAGAGTGCTGCAGAAAAAAGGTTTATAAAGGCAGAATGAAAGATGTGAGAACATTATAAAATACTACAATAAAACATGGAAATTTGAGGGATACAGTATATTCCAGATACTCAACTTCCAACTAAGAATAAAGTATCGCTCGACTCATCCAATTTAAGGGCACAAAGAATGCATTGCAATTGGAAACTTAGGTCATCAGGAGGAAGTTTTTGCATGGCTTTTTTTCTCCTAAATGTTAAAGAAAAATATTCCAGCAGCTAGGCACAGCGATGGAGGTATTACTTCAACCCAACATGCCATGGGACTCCTGGAAGGATAGAGAACACAAATACTGGATCAGCCTCCTATGGCACAGCCTCCTACAGCACCATGAGTTATACTGTATCTCAAACGTCATCTGTTAGATTGATAAGAATGATGCACAACTAAGAGTCATAAGCACTATGTATGCACATATGGTATCTGAAAATTTTCAGCAAAAGAACCATGAATTAAAGCACCAAATCATGCTCTAATTAAACATCGAAGAGGAAGTTAAAACAGGTTATGTGACATATAAGTGCATAAAAATAAATTAATATAAAATATAAGGAAAGAAAGGCCTATTCAGATGCTGATTGAGATGAAAACCCTATATATTGTCGTTCTACCACCGGCTATTGTTTCTTGCTTGGTTCCTCTCTTATCTCTTGAAAAAGCAAGAAACATACGGTAGTCTCTTGTTTTAGTACGAAGGCTAAGTATCGTGCACTGGCAAATACTATCCCTGAGCTTTTATGGCTTCGATGACTACTACATGACATGGGTATTCATTTGACTAGCAGTTCCTCTCTTCATTGTGATAATATAAATGCCATACAAATTGCTCATAATGATGTGTTTCATGAGCGAACGAAGCATATTGAGATAGATTGTCATTTTATTTGGCATCATATCAGACAAGGCACTATTCAATTGATACATATTCCTTATGCGGATCAGCTTGCGGATATTTTTGCGAAGGCCCATCCACCAGGGCGTCATCGTGAGTTGGTAAGCAAGCTCAAGTTAGCATTTTCGCTATCATCTTGACTTTGAGGAAGGATAGTGGCGTATAGGAACCATCAATTGACACAGTCAACTGATTATTTACCATTCTTGTATGGCCACCGTCAATTAACACCATCAATTATAAATAGGTGGGCTCTCTTGTACTTGTTGAAATATACATAAATATTCCCAAAAATTCTTCTCTCCTTCCTCTCTACGTTTTTACAAATTTGATCAAATAGAAACTTCAGTTATCATGTAAACCTGCATTACCATCTGTGTATGATGTATCTATCTCTTGATGCAACACAAACTTCCTTTACGTTATTATTGTCAGACCCTTCTCTTCCAAATGAAGGTTTCATCTGATTCTATCAGGCAGAAAGGCCCCTTCGCACACTGCTCACCACACTCGAGGGATGGCAATGTTTTTTTCCTGAAGATAAGGGACTCGAATGAAATGTGTCGCAAAAACAGGGACTCCTTGTTAATTTTTCACGTGCAAGTCCCTATATAGTTCAAATATTTTTACTCGTAAATTAAATACAGGCCTCTGCTTTAAGTAACATTTAATCTCAGATCCTAGTTTCTTTCAACTGGTCCCTTTTGATTTCTCCGTACGTCACGTTGGAACTAGTTCCGGCAATCCAATGACCGGGACTGGTTGAAATATTGTCTGCTACGTATTATTTAACAACACTTAGACACAGGTTATTGATTTTTTTTTTTAAATTTTTCCTGACATCTGCTCCTTTGACTACTGAGAACTTAACTCTAGACCAGTTACGCAAAAAAAGAAAAAAAAAATCACATTTACTTGAACTTACGAATATTAATAATTTTTACTTTTAGTAACTCATAATTTTATGATTTCCAAGCGAAATTGAGCCATGAACTAGCTAAAGCAGCCAACCTCACTTAAACTTAATTGATGGCTAGTGAGACAAACTTGAGCCTAGCGAGCTAGCAAGGGCATGAGAAACTAAAGCCAACTCTCAACTCTCATTGCAACTATTCAGAGATCATGAAATCCTCCAAATGCTTGTAGGCTAATTTAATTATCAATGATCCATAACTTATAGTTATTTTTGTGTAAAATTTCTACTTGCTTTAGTTATTGCTCATGGATTTGCAATTGTGTTCCATAAAAAATTGGGCCTAGGAATTCCATTATCATACCCAGCACACTACATCAAAGTAGAACCTACCCACTTGATTGAAATCTTTGCAATCCAGACATCTGATCAAAGCTAACCTGATGGCCTCAAGCATAATTCCAAATACTTCCAGGTATTTTTGGAGTTCTGTGGCCATGTCAGGAAAGAGGTGATACATAGAAAATGTGACGAAAAGACTGCCCACTGACGCTGTTGCCGAGGAGGAGAAGCTTTTTCCGAGAAGTTTGCAGAGCAGCAAGTGGCTTTACAGTCAGGACGGCAGCAAGCAGAACTCAGCATGCAGGCATGAAAACCGCATCATGTTGAGCCCACAGATTTTAAAAGCAAGATGTCATGATGGTTTTCAGATTCTGTTTCCTTGTGGAAAATCTGCATCCTAAAAAATCCATTTGATGTACAAGAGGAAGAAGAAGGAACTCCAACGAAACTATAGTTTGCAACATGAACAAATCCCTGCTCTTGGAGTTGGTCACTGAGCATTGGTTAACACAATTTTGCCAACCATAATCCCTGAAAGTCGCCAAATTCTAGTTTTGGATTTTTAAATGCCAACACTATGAAGCACCAGAACACATTAACAAACAAAGCACAAAAATGGTGGACAAAACGAAAGCAGACAGTAATTGTTTCTTAATCCATTAGTAAGAAAATAAGTAGCCATCAGCAAAGCAAGGTGAGCAACATAAGGTTCTTTAAAAGTACCCAACCACAAGGGCGTAGATGATAACAGAGATGCAATTCTGCCAGCACCCACTCATAAGCCATGCAATTTGGTCGTACGTGGAGAAAAATAGAACTGTGATGGAGTTTCCTTGTAATAAACCTGGATAAGGACCGCATTTTGTGAAGGTAGAAAGGAAAAAGAAAAGTAGTAGTAAGGGGGAAAAAAAAAATCTCAATGATGAGAACCAGTATGTTGCCCCGTTTCTTAATTAAGAGATGCTGAAACTAAATTTCATATTGGACGAGGGACTGCAAAGGGGATTAGTTTCATTTTCTTCAATGACAGAAAAATTTGTACAAGATTTTAACACCTTCATGGTAAATATGAGATGCAGGAAACCGAGGTGCAGAACCACCATTTCAGTCGTTATTTATTGCTTGGTACTTAAACTGTGGTGCTCTTTTGATATTATATACCTTATATAATATAGATCAGAATTTTAGAGTTTAGAGGTTATTTTACACTCAGCAAGTACATCAACTTCGAGATAAACGAATCACCATGACATATTCTAATAGTAATAAATTTTTGAAACTAATTTGTGTACGTGTGTGAGTGAGTAGTGCGTGTGTGCGTGCGTGTGTGTGTGTGTGTGTGTGTGTGTGTGTGTGAGAGAGAGAGAGAGAGAGAGAGAGAGACCATTACAAGGAATAAAGAACCATCCTGAACTCAGAACTTGATGTGTTCGATGTTCATAGCAAGCTGGAATCTGAAGGTATAATATGAACACACAGCAGTTAAGTTTAGCTCTCACACAAGAAGGTTATGTTGCTAAGAAATATGACATCGACCATAGTTTGAGCATTTAGCATCCATTATCACTTCATTCAGACAACAACCAAACAGCACAAGTTGGAAAATGGCTGCAAGATTCTACATTAAATAAGAGTATTTTAGGTGCCAGAAGTGAATTCATTGTTAGAACCTAAAAGGAGTGATGAGTTTCATAGGAAAGGACATTTTAGATATAAGATACATAAAACTTGTTAGCATAATTTTAGATATCACGTAATAACCTGCATCACCCATAATATTTTTTTTTATTAACGTGATTCTATATCAATCTATATTATTTTTTTTTAGTAGCATAATTTTGTTAGAGTGATTTTAGAAATCATATAATAACTTGTATCGGTCAGTAATATTTTTTATTGTTAGTATGATCATGACGTATATTATTTTTCTTATATGGAGTCTGTATACGAGTACATATCTAATGAGACATATCGGATACGACTGAACAAAAAAATAGAATTATTTTTTTCTTTTTTCTCTTGTTTTTTTTAAATATTTTAACAAAACTAAATAATTTTCACAGAGAATAAAAGAGCAAATGACACTACAATTTTTTGATAACTGCCATTATTTTGTCGCCCCCTCTTTTTCTTAATGAAGCTTCTGAATATTTTTGGTTTTTGCCATTAGGAGATTATTCTTTTTAAAAATAAAGCATCCGGCTAGAATTACAGCAAGCTAACATGCGAGAGGAAAAGTTTAATATATGTATATATATATATTGTTGGGGGAAAAACCCCAAGTCATCGCCACGGAGGCGCTCGGCTAGGGAGCGCCGACCGGAAAGGCGCTCGGCCAAAGAGCGCCGACCGGAAAGGCGCTCGGCCAAAGAGCGCCGACCAGAGAAAGCGCCAAGAGGCGCCCAACCGAAATAACCAAGTAGGGATGCTCGGCTAGAAAGAGCCGACCAGCGGGCGCCGACCAAAGAAGCGCTCAAGTAGAAAGCGCTGACCAGAGACAGCGCCAAGTAGAGGCGCTCGGCTAGGAGGTGCTCGCCCAGAAGGCGCCGACCAGGAGTACTCAAGCAACCCCGCCACAGGGTGCCCCATGGGGCGACCAGCTCGGCTCGGCACCCTTGCCGAGCCGATGCCTTTACCAAATAATTCAACTCTCGCTTGACCTTCTAAGGGACCTGACAACTCCACTATAACCTGCCGCTATCTTCAAGCCATCAAGGCATAAGATCTCCGCAGGTATTCAGCACGACCTGCCATTAATGCACGAGGCTCCCTCAAGTCTCCGATGCACTTAGTCATTTAATGAACACGGCCCAAGACGATCTCCAGATCACTGAACCATCAGAGCGTATGGCTCTCCCTGACCGCCGGTTCATTCGGTAATAAATGCACTTACCATTCACGGACCCCAGGCCCACCACGGCCGGCGGTTCAACCACTTCAACAGGTCCGATCGACCGTGACAACTCCCTGATTCCGGTCTGATCCGGTCCCGTTCTCCATCACGCCATTAATGGGCCAAATCGTGCCCAATTATTACAGAACGGGACAAACCTACTGTCACCTCCCAGGTAACCGAATCCTCCTATAAAAGGAAACCTGGGGGGAAGGGGACTGGGGGGGGGACTGGACTCTGAGGACTCTCAGGACCCTTGGGACTGAACCCTCTTGGACAGCACAGATACAATGGATGACATCATCTTCTTCATCTTCTTGATCTAATCAAAATATTCTGGCTGTCTTCTCCACATACGGGCTTCCCTGCTCTCTCCACATATTGGCCCCCTCTGACTTAGGCATCGGAGGGCCGGCGCCGGGGAGCCCGGCCACCGGTTCTTCCTGCAGGACTCGCACCCCACAGTGGAGGACGCCACCAGTCGGCGCACCGTCGACCACCCTCCCAGCGGCGGAGCTCAGCCCCTCCAGGAGGACGCCACCAGCCGGCGCACCGTCGACCACCCTTCCAGCGGCGGAGCTCTGCCCCTCCAGGAGGACGCCACCAGCCGGCGCACCGTCGACCACCCTCCCGGCGGCGGAGCTCAGCCCCTCCAGGAGGACGCCACCAGTCGGCACGCCGTCGATCGCCGCCCCTGCGGCGGAAGCCCCTCCTTCCCCGGCTTCGCGGCGGCCCCCGGGTCCAATTTCCAGCAACAGTTGGCGCTAGAGGAAGGGCCCGAGTTCGCTGCCATGAAGCTAAGAAGCAAAGGGGCTTCCAATGCCTCTCGACGTCCTCCACCTAGCCCGGAGCGTTCCGTCCGAAACCCATCACCTCCGACCGAGTCAGTTCATCAAGTTCGGCCGGAGCAGTTCGATGCCCTGGTACAACAGGTGCAGGCCCTGGCTACCGCTGTCAAAAGCCTGCAGCCCAGGGGCATCCCAACGGCACCGCCTCCTCCGGCTCCAGTTCAACCGGAGCCTCCCACAAGCGGACTTCACCTTCGAGGTCAGGACTCCCAAGTCCAGGCCTCCCTTTGGAGAGAGCACCCAGCCGGAGGCCACGGAGGCTGGCCACAGCCTTCAGAAGCTGAATCGGTTCCAGGGCAACCTGCGCTCGAACGAACCGCTGCAGCGATCCTCCAGAACGATGAACTCGACCGGAAGGTCGAGAGGCTGGAACGTCAAATCCAGGCACTCCACGGGAGGAAGTCAGGACATAACGGCGACTTCGAGTTCAATACGAAGTCGCCCTTCTCCCAGAAAATTGAAGATGAACCGGTCCCGTTACGGTTCAAGATGCCCCAGGTGGAGCCCTACAACGGCAAGGCTGATCCCCTGGACCACCTGGAAAGCTACCGGGTCTTAATGGCCCTACAAGGAGCTTCGGAGGCCATGATGTGCAAAGCTTTCCCGGTGACACTCCGAGGACCAGCCCGGCTGTGGTTTACCGGGCTAAAGCCGAGTACTGTCTCCTCCTTTGAGCAGCTCGGCAGACAGTTTGCTGGCAATTTCGCCGCCAGCCAGCCCCAGCGGCGGACATCCGACTCCCTCCTTGATATCAAACAAAAGGAGGGAGAATCCCTCAAGGAGTATTTGGACCGGTTCACCGCCGCAACATGGGAGGTCCGGGAGCTTGACCAGTCAATCGCCATGTCAGCGCTGAAGACTGGAGCCCGGTCCTACAGATTTCTCTTCTCAATTGAGAAGAATTTTTCCGCGGACCTCACCGAGATGTTCGCTCGGGCGCGGAAGTACGCCAAGGCCGAAGAAGCCGTGGCCGTCAGGCGGGGCGGGACCGAGCAGAACCTCAAGAAAAGACGCCGCGAGGAGCGTGGCCAGCCCAGAGGCCCGTCTCCGCGACGAGCCAAGAATCCGCCCCGCCCGAAGAGTCCACCCCGGCTGAGGGGACCGCCACAGCAGAGGTCACCACTCCGCCCGAGGTTCCCACTGCAAGCCCCTGCACCCGAAGGGAGGTATGAAAGATATACTCCCCTCAACGCTCCTCGGGCTGAAATCCTCATGGAGATCGAGAGTCGGGATCGCATCCGGCTCCCACCTCCGAAGCCAGACACCCGAACCCGGCGTGACAACCGGAAGTATTGCCGTTTCCATCGGGATAAAGGCCATGATACCGAGGAGTGTTACCAGCTCCGAAATGAGATCGAAGCACTCATCCGCCGAGGGGTGCTCGATCGGTTTGTGCAAGGCCGGCGTGAAGAAAAGCAGCCAGCCGAAAGAGCCGCGCAGCCTGAAGGTTCAAATGCCAACAGGCCCATCGCTGGCATCATCAACACCATTTGAGGCGGAGCCTCGGCAGGAGGAGCTTCAGGGGAAGAAACCTCCCCGAAACGCTTGCGCGCCTCCGAAGCTATCTCCTTTTCAGACGATGATCTAGAGGGGGTCGAAACCCCCCATGATGATGCCGTGGTCATCTCCATGATCATAAATAGATTTGATGTAAAACGCATCTTAGTTGATAATGGAAGCTCGGCGAATGTTTTGTACTTTGATGCATATTGTAAAATGGGGATGACCAAAGAACAGCTGCGGAGGATGAATGCTCCGTTGGTTGGGTTCACTGGGGATTCAGTCCCAGTAGAGGGCGAGATCGACCTTTTGGTCACAGCCGGGCTCGCCCCCCGTGAAAGTACCGTGGGGATGAACTTCCTCGTGATACGCCTTCCCTCGGTCTATAATGCCATCCTCGGAAGGCCAGGCCTCAACGCCCTCCGAGCGGTGGTCTCCACTCATCACCTGCTCATGCGATTCCCCACCAGCCAGGGGGTCGGCGAAGTCCGAGGGGACCAAATGGTGGCAAGGAGATGCTACCTGGCGACCCACGAGGCAAAGCGACCCGCCGAGGTGCCTGCCCCAGCAACTGACCAGCCCTCAACTGAGGTCATGGAGGCACGGGTCGACCCTCAGAAAGAGCGGGTACAGCCTGGTGAGTTACTAATCCAAGTTCCCTTATGAGAGAGCTTTCCTGAGCTAACCGTGCAGGTCGGCTCTGGCCTCGATGAGCATGAGAGGAGTCGTCTCGTCAATTTCCTGCGAGACAACATGGATGTCTTCGCATGGTCGCCTGCAGACATGCCGGGGATAGATCCAGAGGTCATGGTCCACCGGCTCCAAGTAAAGCCAACCAGCAAGCCTGTGCGGCAGAAGAAGCGAGGTGCCGCCCCTGAGCGCCAGCGAGCAGCAGCCGAGGAGGTCAGTAAGCTCCTTGGAGCTGGCTTCATCCGGGAGATAGCCTACCCGGAGTGGCACGCCAATGTGGTCCTCGTCAAGAAGGCCAACGGGAAGTGGCGTATGTGTGTGGACTACACCGACCTGAATAAAGCCTGCCCAAAGGACAGCTTTCCACTCCCCAGCATCGATCAGCTCGTAGACTCCACCTCGGGTCACGAGCTGCTGGCATTCATGGACGCCTTCTCCGGATACAACCAGATCCGCATGACGCCGGAAGACGAGGAAAAGACCGCCTTCATCACCGACGGAGGAACTTACTGCTACAAGGTGATGCCATTCAGCTTGAAAAATGCCGGGGCAACTTATCAAAGGCTGGTCAGCCGGATCTTCAAAGACCAGATAGGCCGGAATATGGAGGTCTATGTGGACGATATGCTGGTAAAAAGCAAGGTGGCACAAGATCATGTAGCCGACCTCGATGAAGCATTCTCCACGCTCCGAAAATACCAGATGAAGCTCAATCCAGCCAAATGTGCATTCGGGGTCACCTCCGGCAAATTCCTCGGCTTCATCATTACACAACGAGGAATTGAGGCCAATCCAGAGAAGATCCGGGCTCTCCAAGAGATGACGCCTCCCAGGACGGTCAAGGAGGTACAACGGCTCACAGGCCGAGTTGCAGCTCTCGGGAGATTCATCTCCCGCTCGGCTGAGCGCTGCCTTCCATTCTTCGCAGCCCTCAAGAAGCCGAAGAATTTTTTGTGGTCGGACAAGTGCCAGCAATCTTTTGAAGAGCTCAAGCACCTCCTGGCTTCCCCTCCCCTGCTCACAAAGCCTCACCAGGGCGAGCTTCTCTACCTGTATCTGGCCGTCTCCCCTGTGACAGTAAGCTCGGTCCTGGTCCGAGAGGAGGGCAAACTTCAGAAGCCAGTATATTACACCAGCCGGGTCTTGAGGGACGCCGAGACCCGATACACCAAGCTTGAGAAGACTGCCTATGCCCTGGTCATCTCAGCTCGGAGGCTCCGACCCTACTTCCAAGCCCACACAGTGGCTGTGCTGACCGACCAGCCGGTCAAGCAGATCCTGCAGAAATCAGATCGCGCGGGACGGATCGCCAAATGGGCCATCGAGCTCGGGGAATTCGACATCGAGTACCGATCCAGACCGGCGATCAAAGCACAAGCGCTCGCAGACTTTATTGTCGAGTGCACTATACTGGATGAGATCGAGCCCGAACCTGAACCACCAGTGGAGCAGACCCCGAGTTTGACATGGACTCTGCATGTCGATGGCTCTTCAAACTCGGGGGGTAGCGGAGCAGGGCTCATCCTCACCAGCCCAGAAGGGGTGGTCGCCGAGCAAGCCTTGCGCCTCGAGTTCCCTGCTTCCAATAATATGGCGGAGTACGAAGCGCTCGTCGTCGGGCTCAAGCTAGCCAAAGAGCTAGGAGTGAAGGACTTGAAGGCCTTCAGTGATTCTCAGCTCGTCGTCAACCAAATTGTGGGCGACTTCGAAGCCAGAGACCCGACCATGCAGAAGTATCTTCAGAAGGTACGGGATCTCGCCTCGACCCTGGACTCTTTTCACATTCAACATGTTGCCAGGTCGGAGAACCTCAGGGCCGACCAGCTATCAAAGCTGGCGTCCTCTCGCATGAGCGAGCTTCCCAAGGAGGCAGTACTGGAGTATCTCCAAAAGCCTAGTACAGATGAGCCCGAGCAGACCCTCTGCACTGAGTTCGAGCCAAGCTGGATGGACGAACTCATCGGCTACCTGCAAGACGAAGTCCTCCCCACCGACGAACAAGAGGCTCGCCGGATCAAACGCCTCGCTACCCGGTACATATTGTACGAGGGAAAGCTCTATCGGAGATCCTTCACCTCTCCCCTCCTCAGATGCCTCCGCCCAACGGAGGCTGATTATGCCCTACGTGAAGTCCACGAAGGGATTTGCGGGAACCATTTGGGAGGGCGAGCATTGGCCCATAAAATTCTGCGCCAAGGATATTATTGGCCGACACTCCAGAAGGATGCTATGGACTTCGTCCAAAGATGTGACCGGTGCCAAAGGAACGCCAATGTTCAGCGCCGGCCTTCGGCCCCTTTGACTTCTATCAGCTCCCCTTGGCCCTTTGCCTAGTGGGGAATTGACATCCTAGGGCCATTTCCACTGGCCACCGGGCAAAGAAAATTGCTGGTCGTCTCCATCGACTACTTCACCAAGTGGGTGGAAGCCGAGCCTCTTGCCCGGATCACCGAGCAGAAGATGCGGGATTTTGTTTGGAAGTCCATTATCTGCAGATTCGGGCTTCCCCGCATCCTCATCTCTGACAACGGTCGCCAATTCGACAACATTCACTTCAGAGAGTTCTGCTCCGAGCTTGGCATTGACCACCGCTTCACCTCGGTCGCGCATCCTCAAACGAATGGAGAAACCGAGGTAACAAATCGTACTATTTTGCAGGGTCTCAAAGCCAGGCTCGACAAATCCAAAGGACAATGGGTCGAAGACCTATATAATGTCCTGTGGGCTTACCGGACCACGTTCCGTGTCCCCACCGGTGAGACTCCCTTCAACCTAACATATGGAATGGAGGCCGTCATCCCACTGGAAGTTGGGCTTCCCTCTCCAAGAGTCGAGCATCATGATGCCGGCTCCAACTCTTCGCAGCTCAGAAGCAACCTCGACTTGATCGAGGAAACAAGGGAGGCCGCCCGAGTTCGTATGGCGAGGTACCAGCAAAAGACAGCTCAGTACTACAACGCCAGGGTCAAAATCAAATCTTTCAGACCAGGAGACCTTGTCCTCAGGAGAGCTGAAGTCTTCCGACCAACTGAGCAAGGGAAGCTGGCCCCAAACTGGGAAGGACCATACCGAGTCACGCGCATCCGCCGACCCGGGACTTATCAGCTAGAGTCTCTAGATGGGACTCTCATTCCGCGGAGCTAGAGCTCTGAAAATCTCCGCGTGTACCATCAGTAGAACCCTAAGGGGTTCCCCATTATTCAATTATTGAATTTCATTTTATGAATTCCATTTCATAACAAACTTATGATCCGCATACTCATTTTGAGCTCACCGATTCTCCTGATTATCTCATGGTGTCAGGTTTATTTCTCCTACCCTGACCACGGTCGGGATGCCCTGCCACAACGGGATGCCCCGATCCGTCGGGATGGCCCGAGACGCCGGGATATGAGTTAGCGGTCCTCTCTGACCGGACGAGCTCGGCTCGTGCTCCATCGGCTATGAGTTAGCGGTCCTCTCTGACCGGACGAGCTCGGCTCGTGCTCCTACCCTGAGACGTCAGGATGCCCCAATATATTGGGATGCCCTGCCACAACGGGATGCCCCGATCCGTCGGGATGGCCCGAGACGTCGGGATATGAGTTAGCGGTCCTCTCTGACCGGACGAGCTCGGCTCGTGCTCCATCGGCTATGAGTTAGCGGTCCTCTCTGACCGGACGAGCTCGGCTCGTGCTCCTACCCTGACCATGGTCAGGATGCCCCGAGACGTCGGGATGCCCCGGCTATAGGGACGCCCGAGACGTCGGGATATGAGTTAGCGGTCCTCTCTGACCGGACGAGCTCGGCTCGTGCTCCATCGGCTATGAGTTAGCGGTCCTCTCTGACCGGACGAGCTCGGCTCGTGCTCCATCGGCTATGAGTTAGCGGTCCTCTCTGACCGGACGAGCTCGGCTCGTGCTCCATCGGCTATAAGTTAGCGGTCCTCTCTGACCGAACGAGCTCGGCTCGTGCTCCTACCCTGACCACGGTCAGGATGCCCCGAGACGTCGGGATGCCCCGGCTATAGGGATGCTCGAGACATCGAGATGAGTAGCAGTCCTCTCTGACCGGACGAGCTCGGCTCGTGCTCCATCGTCTTCAGCCAACGAGCTCAGCCCGCTCTTCTATTTTTGGATTTCTCTGCCGACGTCCCCAAAGAACGGAGTCCGAGCAGAAAAGCGTCTTCAGTCGCCTCGGCGCAAGGACGCACACGGTACAAGGTACCCATTTACTTAATGTTTCTACATTAATCTCTATATTGTCTATTCTATTTTTGGATTTCTCTGCCGACGTCCCCAAAGAACGGAGTCCGAGCAGAGAAGCGTCTTCAGTCGCCTCGGCGCAAGGACGCACACGGTACAAGGTACCCATTTATTTAATGTTTCTACATTATCTATTCTGTTCTCGGATTTCTCCCTGTCGATGTCCTCCAAGAATGGACACCGAGCAGAAGAGCGCCTTCGATCGCCTCGGCGAAGAAGTGCTCATGACACCAGCACAATATTATGCTAAGTCCGGCGAATCCCCGTCACGAGCTGATGGGCATTCGACCCATTCGTTGGAAACGAATCTGGTCCGCCCCGGCAACGCGAGGATCGAAACTCGCTAACTTCGCTGAAGTTCAAGTCCTGGTGACCGCCTTAGGGCTCGGTCGAGTCCTGGACTAGGCTCGGAAAAACTCTCCGAGCCCAAATCCTTGGTATAAGCACAAGCGTTGCTATACCACTGATTGAAGGACCAAGCAATGGAGCTCGGCAAGCTAAACTTAAACTCAAACCCTGTGGCGGGAAAAGCTGAGGCCCTAGAGCCCATATCCTCGGAACCTAAAGCGAATCCGAGTAGGAAAACTAGAACTACGACAGACGAGTTTCCAAAAAAGAAATGTATATTCATTTCAAAAAGGCCCGTAGGCTAAGTACAAAATTCGGGTTTGGCCCTTACAAGTACGGGAGGCCATCCCGACTTTACAAAACGAAACAAAAATTACACTAAGGCCCGCTCCCGACCACTTCGGCTTCGGCAGTGTCGGGAGCGGCGGGCTCAGCAGTCGGGACCTCCTCGGCCTCGGCAGCAATGGGAGTAGCCTCGGGGGCGGCTTCGGTCGCCTCGGCCTCCGGAGTCTCTGCCTCCGCATCCGGCCTTTCGACCCCTGCTCCCGGTTGGAGCAGGTTCACATCAAAATCCGGGAGAAGCCGCCGCAACTGGTTACGGAAGTCCCGGAAGCCTTGGATTAGCCCGTTCACGCCCTCCTCTTCTAGGAGGTCGCGGAACTCCGCCGATTCGCGAAAGAGCGCCACCGCGCTCTGAGCTTGCTCCCGAGCCTCGAGCTCCCGAGCCTCGTGGTAGGTGGCCTTCTTCTCGAGGGTTTTTATTTTCCGCTCAAGCTCCGAATGTCGGAGGCGGGCATTCTCCACCTCCTGCTCGCGGGAGGCCAGCGCTTGCTCGACTTCGGCCAATCGAGCCTCAGCGGCGCGCAGCTCGGACCTCACCAACGCATGCGCGCCCTTTTCCTCATCGAGCTCGGCGGTAAGAGCTCGAATCCTTCCCTCAGATGCTCCGACCTTTTCTTGGAGCACCTGTCGTTCGGCCTCAGAGGCCTGGTACTTCGCTTCGGAGGCCTGGTACTTCGCCTCGGCGGCCGTGTACCTCGTCTGGGCCTCGTCGTACCCGCGCTGGCACCTCTGGGCCTTCTCCCGGTATTCTTGAACAAGGTGCATCAGCATCTCCGTCTCGTGCAAATGCTGTAAAAGAGACGAAAAGAAAAACATAAGACACCACAAATAAAAAATCTATACAGATTACACAGGTGGGAAATTTTACTTACCCGGACGGCGTTGCAGCGGGTATAGTCCATGAAAGCATTATAGCTCATGGACCGTATCATTGCCCGGTCGGCTGGGAGCAGCGCGACCCGGAATATCTCCAGCGCTGCTCGAGGGTTCTCGAGGGCTGAATCATCCTCGAACACCGACCAGGTGGGTGCAAGGGGCACCCGTCCTTCCGAGCCCGATGGGCCCGGAAGGCCAGCATCGGCTGGCCTAGGTAGAGCCGACCCCGAGGCTCCCTGACGGCTCCCCGGTTCGGAGCTAGGGGGCTGGGGTCGGACGAGCGGCCGGTCTGACCGCCGCACAACTATAGCGGGGCGTGCAAGCACGGGACCCGCTGAACTCCTCCCCTGGTCGGCAACTGGAGCGTCCTGCCGACCAGGAATCTGCGCCAAGGGCGCCGGACATAGGGGCGCCATCGAGGCTCCTCTGGAGCCCGAGCCCCCGGAATCCGCGCCCTCCCTCCGACCAGCTTCGGGGCGCGCGGGCTGAGAAGGACCCGCCTCGGAGCGAGCGGGGCGAGAAGGACCCGCCTCGGAGTGAGCGGGCCGGGAAGGACCCTCCTCGGTCACTGCTGTCGCTGGGGCCTTGGAGGTCGCCGAGACCTTTTGCTTTTTTCTCGGCTCGGTCGGCTCGCCCGAGAGCTCGGCTGCCCTCTTTTGGAAGCGGGCATAGAGGACTTCACTTTTCGTCACCATCTTTGCGATATCTGCAAAGGCAAAAAGGATTAGAACATTAGAACAATAAGGAAATAAATACACCTTGAAATTACCCTTACCATGGGGACGCGTCGAGCTCAAGCCCACGTTTACCAAAGCGTCCTCGCATATGAGGCCGTTCAGTAAGATGCCGTTCCCGAGGCTGCGGACGGCGTCGAAGATCCCCTGCTCACGCTGAGAAAGTCTGGGGGGTTTGTTGATGGCCTTGAGCTGAGCCGGTCCCCACCTGGGGTCAAACCCCCAGGACTGTGCAGAACCAAGGAAGAAGAATTTCTCCTTCCAGCCATGAATGGATGAGGGGGCGCCATGACAAAGTGGCCGACCCACCCGAAGGGCGATGTACAGCCACTCTCCGTCTCCCGGATTCGACTTAAAGATAAAAAGTCGCCGGAAGACGCTGACGGAGGTCGGAATCCCCTGCAGTAAACACAGGGACAGAAAACCGACCACCGTCCTCCAGGCGTTCGGAGTAAGCTGCGCCGGGACCAACTGGCACGTCGTTAGCAGCTCATTCACAAAGCCGTGAAGAGGAAATCGGAGGCCGGCCCAGAGCGACTCCAGATGCACTCCGATCCGGCCTACCGGAGGATCGGTTATCCGATCCCTCCGCCTGGCGGGCTCCAAACGGAACCCGTGAAGAGGGAAGAACCACTCTTCGGTCATCTCGACCTCCAGGACACTCATGGTGGACTCAACTTCGTTAGGGACAGAACCCATTGCAAGAGAAAAAGAAATCAAAAGAGGAGGGGAACCTGGGGAAGACGCCGGAGAAAAGGGACTTCGGTCTGAGGAAGACTGGAAGAATAAAAAGCTGGAAGCAGAAGGCAATAGAAAGAGGATAGAGGGCCAGGGGAGAGTTTAAATAGACCTCCCCAACGGCCCGGATCAGCGAGAAAAATGCTGCATCCGGTTTAGATGGCGACGCGTGTCGGTCCAAAAGACAAAGCGACGCATCTAATTAGGGCTAGCGCTTCGGACGCCGAAACGCCCCATCGGATCGTGCGACCCCATCATGAGCCCACGACGCGAGGACGCTTCGCAAGAAGTGTCCCAATAATGAGACTCCTCGGGTAAGGAGAGACGCCGCCTATTAAAGGCATCTCGAAGCGCTCGATAATTCAAAACGCGCGACAAATTAAAATTTTCGGAATCCGTAATGCCCCAACTAAAGCTACTTCCCGCGCTCCAGCTGGTAGCCAACTGGAACTCGGAAGTCGGGGGTAGTGTTGGGGGAAAAACCCCAAGTCATCGCCACGGAGGCGCTCGGCTAGGGAGCGCCGACCGGAAAGGCGCTCGGCCAAAGAGCGCCGACCAGAGAAAGCGCCAAGAGGCGCCCAACCGAAATAACCAAGTAGGGATGCTCGGCTAGAAAGAGCCGACCAGCGGGCGCCGACCAAAGAAACGCTCAAGTAGAAAGCGCTGACCAGAGACAGCGCCAAGTAGAGGCGCTCGGCTAGGAGGTGCTCGCCCAGAAGGCGCCGACCAGGAGTACTCAAGCAACCCCGCCACAGGGTGCCCCATGGGGCGACCAGCTCGGCTCGGCACCCTTGCCGAGCCGATGCCTTTACCAAATAATTCAACTCTCGCTTGACCCTCTAAGGGACCTGACAACTCCACTATAACCTGCCGCTATCTTCAAGCCATCAAGGCATAAGATCTCCGCAGGTATTCAGCACGACCTGCCATTAATGCACGAGGCTCCCTCAAGTCTCCGATGCACTCAGTCATTTAATGAACACGGCCCAAGACGATCTCCGGATCACTGAACCATCAAAGCGTATGGCTCTCCCTGACCGCCGGTTCATTCGGTAATAAATGCACTTACCATCCACGGACCCCAGGCCCACCACGGCCGGCGGTTCAACCACTTCAACAGGTCCGATCGACCGTGACAACTCCCTGATTCCGGTCTGATCCGGTCCCGTTCTCCATCACGCCATTAATGGGCCAAATCGTGCCCAATTATTACAGAATGGGACAAACCTACTGTCACCTCCCAGGTAACCGAATCCTCCTATAAAAGGGAACCTGGGGGGAAGGGGACGGGGGGGGGGGGGACTGGACTCTGAGGACTCTCAGGACCCTTGGGACTGAACCCTCTTGGACAGCACAGATACAATGGATGACATCATCTTCTTCATCTTCTTGATCTAATCAAAATATTCTGGCTGTCTTCTCCACATACGGGCTTCCCTGCTCTCTCCACATATTGGCCCCCTCTGACTTAGGCATCGGAGGGCCGGCGCCGGGGAGCCCGGCCACCGGTTCTTCCTGCAGGACTCGCACTCCACAGTGGAGGACGCCACCAGTCGGCGCACCGTCGACCACCCTCCCCGCGGCGGAGTTCAGCCCCTCCAGGAGGACGCCACCAGCCGGCGCACCGTCGACCACCCTTCCAGCGGCGGAGCTCTGCCCCTCCAGGAGGACGCCACCAGCCGGCGCACCGTCGACCACCCTCCCGGCGGCGGAGCTCTGCCCCTCTAGGAGGACGCCACCAGCCGGCGCACCGTCGACCACCCTCCCAGCGGCGGAGCTCAGCCCCTCCAGGAGGACGCCACCAGTCGGCACGCCGTCGATCGCCGCCCCTGCGGCGGAAACCCCTCCTTCCCCGGCTTCGCGGCGGCCCCCGGGTCCAATTTCCAGCAACATATATATATATATATATATGTGTGTGTGTGTGTGTGTGTGTGTGTGTGTCTATATAGTACGATAGCTACTCACATACGACGGGTATGAGTTCCACGCATAAGAAGCCACTTTAATATATTTTGACTAGCTTATGCTATATACATGTAGAACATGACATCATAAGTGATTTTGATTTTTTTTGACTACTAATAATAATTCTAACTCATGGTTTATAAGGATTTATTAGATGAGCTCGAGGAAGAAAAAATGATTACAATATAATGTTATAATAAATATAAATATTTACAATCTATCCTTTATTTTTTTTCATTTGAGAAAACTTATATGCCTGTTGTTATTTTGTTTTTATGTTCTCTTGAACAACATTGATATCGCATCCACACGAGTTGGATTTAAAAAAGAGCAAAAAGAGATGGATTTTTTTGCATAAACACTCTTTTAAATATCGAATTTTGCATGAATATTCTTTCAAAATTAATATTTGCGTGTATAGCTTGTAAAATACTTATTTTGCTATTCTACCTTTTTTATCCTTATTTTTATATATGTATCCACGTCATCTAATACTGTTAAAAAATTAACAATTTCAAATTAAAATAACTAATTTTTTTTAAATGGGTAGATATGTAAAAGAAAATATTTATAACACAATTGCGATGAAAGACAAAAAATTAATTTCAAATTTTTATTTTATTTTTAATAAAATAACAAGAACCGTTATATTAGGAGGCATTGGTGCAAAACAGCATTTTATGAGGATATAGAAATAAATATAAAATTTAAACAAATATTCAGACAAATTTAAATTTTTAAAAGAATATTCATGCAAAAAAAAACCCAGAAGAGACCTTTAGACACGTTGGAAAAAAGAAAGGTGAGGAGAGTGAGAGAGCCTGTGATTTTTTTTTTCATTGGAATTTTGTAATTTTACATATTTTTAGTCGAGAGAATATTTTTTAAAAAATATCTCTGAACCAAGTTCTAGTTCTTGAAAACAAATTTTCTAACTGCATCTTTCTTTACCAACCCCCTGTCCATCCTCCTTCATTCCTCGCTCCTGACTTGGCCACCATCATGGATTGCTAACCCCATCCTTCTGCTCTTCGTAGTGGTGGCTGATTTCGTTGGTGCTGCAGCTCTTAGAAATAATTGATATCGAATGAAACAATAATTCTAAAAATTAATAATAAGATAAATATTAAAAATAAATAAAATAGATGTGTAGTTGGACTGAGGATACTATTTTAAGAATAAATTTTATTTCTTTATGTAGTTCACAGCACAATCATCCCTAAGGTACAACAAAGCAAGCTCAGCTCGAAGCCTCCTACCATGAGGATGATCGCATGGAGGCCTGTCCATCCTTTAAGTTACCCAATAAGAGGAACATGAAGGCTTAGAGAAATCTAAAAAAAAATAGAGCAAAAAATCAAAGCAAGAGAGGCTAATGAAGCTGCGGAATGGGTGGCTACCTATGTAGCCAATCACTCCGGAGGCACCATGTGGGCTAGAGAGGGAGAATTGCCCCGGGCACTCTGCGACCTTTTGTTTTTTGACGTTATTAGGTGTATTCGTACTCATAATGTATGAAATGCATGTTTTAGCAAAAAAAAAAAAAATCAAAGCAAGAACGGAAAGCTATTTTCCTTGGAGTGGTAGCAAAAAGCTTGTTAAGTCAGTTGTGTTGTACTCAAGACCCAAGACGTGGAGCTATTTTATAGGCTCGATCCAGATGACCGTCGGAGAGGCCCATAAAGATCTCAACAACTCTCTCTCAATAAAGACCTTAATGGCTTACTAGCGCTGTGTCGCATGATAGCCGGACAGCATGTGTGCAAAAGATCCACAACATATACATTACGATGC
This sequence comes from Phoenix dactylifera, assembly GCF_051530095.1. Lineage (NCBI taxonomy): Eukaryota > Viridiplantae > Streptophyta > Magnoliopsida > Arecales > Arecaceae > Phoenix > Phoenix dactylifera. The sequence goes on along the minus strand of NC_143193.1, from coordinate 1,306,277 downwards.
ACAGGTTAGCCGAGAGCCAGCCATTTTAAATTTCCAATTCAAATTTAAAATTAAATCAATTCATAACACTTACTATACGATTGCGAAGTCAAATACAAATTAAATTTTGATCTATATCACTTGCATTACAAATTGTAATCAAATTTCAGTTCCAAATCAAATTTAAACCGAATGGATGCATGACGTGCTCTGGCCAAGTTGGGCCGACCAATCGGGTGCAGTCACTAACCCACTATTGCTAAAGCCCAACTATGTTGGAAAAAACCGAATAGCAATAAATGCAAGTGCACTTAAATTTAAGAATCTAACGTAGGACTATTAAGAATGAGATTTATAGATTTGAACCTCATCTAGTATTGATTATATTTATATGAGAGAACCGTAGTAGATTAAATCATGAACTAGATCTTTTATCTTAGAATACTTTTTTATATTATATACAGTACAGATCAATAGAATCTCTATACGGTCAGCACATATCAAAGATTTTGTGCTTAGTACTTTAATTTTTTATTAGAAATATCCAGGTTAACCTAAAATCCTAATCGTGGCCTATACAACGATTCTCATATTAGTGACTCCTCCAAGGTTTTTTTCTGTGCATGACATATTTCAAAAAAATTATACTGATCTTTTTGCGTTGCCTTATGTATTTGTAACAAAGTCAGATATGCTGATTTTTTTTATTGGTACTCTTTTCATCTGTTAGTTCTGTTGCAGCTTTATTGCCGTAATGAATTGATATGGCCAGATATATACTTTTTAATCCACTCTGCCTCTACATAAATAGTATCCATTGCAATCAACTCTGCAAGATCCACAAGCTATGGCAGCACCACCGAGAAAACATATAATCGATGGTTAGTTTAAAACCTAAAGAATTAGTAATCTAATTTGCATTACTATAACACCCAACCACCTCAAGGTTCCAATGTATAGCAGAGAAGGATTAAGGGTATTCCTAAAAAATCGGAATACTTTTTCTAGGGCAGTCCAATGAGATTGGTTAGGATTTGATTTTATCTATTTATAATGCAGGCAATAACAGATCTTGTTTTGTTTGCCACATATAGGAAAGATCCAATAATCTGAGAGCATCTAGTTTGATCAAGAGGTTCACTTGAGTTCTTTTTAAAACGAAAACTAGGACCATATGCAGTGGATACATGTTTTTGATCAGATAAAAAATTTCTCAATCATTTTTTCAATGGAGTGAGTAAGAGAGAGCTGTTTCACTCAGAAATACATCAGCTTCACCAAGATCATTCATCTTAAAGTTGCTTGACAAAAATGATTTGATTTTGGATATAATCTCAAGAGATGTTCTAAATATTAAAATATCATCAATATAAAAGCAAAAGATTATGCAATCATCATCATGGAATTTTGAATAGTCATATCTATCGTAATCATTGATTATGAAACCAAAGGATAGGATAGTTTTACCAAACTTTTCATGCCGTTATTTAAAAGCTTGCTTTAGGCCACATAAAGACTTGACAAGTTTGCATATCTTGTTTGTTTCTCTCTTTACAACAAAGCCTCAAGGCTGCTCCATGTAAATCTCTTCTTCTATAGCAAGAAGGGTTCTAAGGACTGTGATTCTAGCTACCAGTAAAAATGTAACAAAAAAATCCTCTCTTTTTTTTTTGTAATTTTAACCCTTAGCTATTAGTCTAGCCTTATATTTTTCTATGGATCTATCAGATCTAAGTTTTTTTTTTTTCCGAATATCCACTTACAACCTAATGACTTACTACCTTGAGTTAGTTGTTCGCTGATAATTTGTTAAGGTTCCCACAGTTTTATCAGCCATAATCCAAAGTCATCAAATTCTAGTTTTAGATTTTTAATATCCCCACTATGAAGCATCAGAATACATTTACAAACAAATTAGAATTGCCAACAAGACCTAAAAAGCACAATAATGGCGAGCAAGACAAAAGCAGTCAGAAAATATTTCTTCATCCATAAATAGAAGATAATTAACCATAGCAAAGCAAAATAAGCAACACAGGTAATCGTGAGTACTCACCCTAGCGCAATGCATGATACCAGAGATGCGATTCTATCAAACATCCGTTCAAAAGCCATTCAATTTGCTCGTGCATGGAGAAAAATAGAACTATGATTGAGTAATAAATTTTGATAATGACGGCATAATGTGACACAGAATGGAAAAAGAAAACTTAAGAAAGGAAAAAATAACAAGGACAAAAAAAAATTCCCGTGTCTCGTAAGAGATGCTGAAAATAGATTTCAAATTGGATGAAAGGATTAGTTTCAATTTCTTCAATGACAGAAAATTTCGTAAAAAATTTCAACACCTTCATGGAAAATATGAGACGTAGGAAACCAAATTGCAGAACCTCCATTTCGGTCTTCATCCATTGCTTCGTACTTACAGATGTGATGACTTTTGTGATACTATATACCCTACTATAAATCACAATTTTAGAGTCAGCAAGTCCATCAACATTGAGAAAACAATCCACAATGAGAGAATTGAGTAAAACAATCCTGAAGTCGAATACTAAACAAAGGAACGATATGAACAGAGTCACACAGAGCAGCTTAAGTTCAGTTCTCGCACAGGAAGGTTATGTTTCTAAGAAATGTGACACAGACAAATTAGAGCATTTAACATGCATCATCACCTCATTACAACAGTAATCAAACAGCACAAGTTGGAAAATTGTTGCAAGATTCGACATTAAATAAGAGAATTCTATGTTTCAGTGGTGAATTCTTTGCTGCATTGCTCCTCCCATTGTGAGAATCCGAAAGCAGTGGCAAGTTCCATGGAAAAGAACAATTTAAATGCAGGATACGTTGGAACTAAACAACTTTTCACAGGGAAAACTACAGGATGCCTGCATCAGCCAAAAGATTAGGCCAATAATAAAATCTGTAGATGATCATGATGGTCATGAATAAGGAAGACAACTTACAGAGAGAAATTTCTTCACTAAAACTATATCAGTTTCAGTATATGAGGGTTTCAAGTAACATACCATCACAAGGGAAGATATGAATCATGTCAAGTAGCATATGCACAGCAAAAACTGTAAGCAATGAAAGCATTAGAGCAATTACAGATGAATGCAACAACATGGAAAAACTACACTAGCTTCAGTCTGACTATCCAAGAGTACAAATATGCCTTAACTTATCCAACAACATGAACAAACATATGGCAATGGGTGTTTCAGAAAAACCTGATAACAAAGTTTAAGCCAGCTGCAAGTCAAATTGCAATCAAAACTCCTAACTCAAGCTAAATGTCACAAGATTACCTATATCCCCAAATTTTTCCTTTTTTTTTTTTTGGTGGAATCTAACCAGGTGATTCTCTGGATACGATGGCCGGATTTTAGCAGATGACATTCCAACGACCGCTACGGCCGCCGTCAATCTCATCTTCGGTCTCCTTGCAGGCCACAGCTTGATGGGAGAACCTCAAAAGCTCCTTCCTTGACAACGTTTTGACGAGCTCAAAGCCTTCCACGACCTGTCTCTGGAACACGGCGTCCGATCCTTCCACCCAGCTCAAAGCAGCCACCGTGACCCCTTCGTCCACGGTGAATCCCGAGACGACCTCCACCAGCCTAAACACGAGATTCTTCTTCCCCTTGTCCCACCGCTGGTACACCGCCCAAACCTCGCCCTTGCGGGGGAAAATCTTGTAGAACTTGTCCGAGCTGCCAGGTTCCCCCGAGGATTCTTCCTCCTCGACGACCATCCTGTGAGAGAAGGCGGCGAGCGCCACCAAGATCGACGACTTGCCCGGCCGGAACATCCCGCAGGCCGCCGGCACGCCCTCCTCGACCCAACGCCTCTCGTCGTCCGAGACGGGGTGGGGCACCAGCAGCGTCACCTCCGCCGTCCCCTTGTCGGCGTCGATCTTTTCGACCCTCGCGTAAACGCGGGGGTGGCCGTCGGATTCGTCGGGGAGGGCCCAGATCTGGCCCGGCTCCGGGGTCTCAGGCGCGGGATTAAGCAGCTCCTGGGAGGAAGTCTCCCCGTTTCCGACGGCTTCCTTCTCGACGGGGGCCGAAACCCTAATCTTAGGGCTCTTCCTCTCCTTCTTGGCGGTGGCGGAGGAGGAGGAGGAGGAGGGCTTGGATGCCCTAGCCCCAGCCCCAGCGCGAGGGGTCTTCTTCTCCTTCTTAACCCTAACCCCGGAGGAGGGTTTGGAGGCACGGTTGCGGTCGAGGGTAGCGAGGTAGAGGATCTGATGCTTGCGGCAGTAGCGATGGTCGCGGAGGCGGCGTTCGAAGCACCGCCACCGCTTCCCGTCGGTTCTGGTGCAGCGCTCTTCGTCGGCGGGGGGCTCGCGGCGGCGCTTCGCCATGGATTCCGGCGCGCGGAGGGCTTTCAGTTCCCGCCAAAACAAGTGGCGAGAGAAGGCGAGGAAGGGCGAGGTGGAGGGAGGCGCTGAGCTGGGGTCCATTTTTATCTGTGGGGACAACGCCGTCAGTGTTCCGTTACAAATGCCTTTTCGTTCGTTCCGTTTTTGTTTTTTTTGACAACTGCCGTTATTTGTCCGTTCCCAGCTTTCTTTCTTTCTTTCTTTCTTTCTTTTTGGGAATAAAACATTTCGGAATATTTAGGTAAAAATATTTTTGGCCTTTTGCCATTACCATTGGAGATTATTTTTTTAAAAAAAATAAAGCATATGCTTAGAATTGCAGCAAACTAGCCTGTGCGTGGAGAAGTTTTAGTATATTTTGACAAACTTATAATGTATAAGTAATTTTGATTTTTTGACTGCTAATCACCATTCTTACTCATGCTTTATATGAATTTTTTGGATGACATAGAGAAAAAACATGATTACAATTTAATATTATAAATGAATATGAATATCCGACAAAGTAGATTTAAGGTAAATAAGATGATGTATATTTATTTTTGTTGGTATATGTTGCTGCTGGAAATCGATTTGACCTAACCACCAAACAGACAGAGGATGTTGGAGGACTCAATGAGGAGTTGCTCGGGTTGTACAAAGCTGCAATCTGTTTGGAGTCTCCTTGAAAAACTATAATTGCGTCTGAGATTCTAGTTCGTAACGGTGCTCTAATTTGAAATAACAAAAACGAAAAAAAATTTATCGGAGAGCGCCTAGACTCTCCGGTATCAGAACGATACTTAGAAGAAATTTTTTAGAAGTGACAGTATATATTTTATTCTTTTATTTTTTTATAGAAAAAAATATCTACTTCAAGAATCATGTATGAAGGATGGATGCTAGCCTAGCATGCCACGTAGATGATGCATAGACTTGAGATTTTGTGACTTAAATGTTTTGCTACAGCATTACCAATGTCAAGGCCATTGCTGCTTAAGAGCAATATGAGCAAATTGGCCACCACAATTAATATAAAAAGAGTGAGAAAAATATGACTACCTATAAGCACTTGTATATTTTATATTTTTATTTTTGGGAAAAAGAAAAGTTCATGCGTTTGGGCGTGGGGTTCGAATCTAGTATGCAAGTTGGTGCAAGTACACAATAGGAAACTGTTGCTGCTATGTATTTCTATGCAAAAGACTATATCTCTTAAGATTTTGTCTTAAGATTCATGAACCTCAATTTAGTATTTTTAAATAAGATTTTAATATGGTTCTTGAATTCCATAAAAAGAGAACCAAACGGACCACATCCAAAAAGATTAACAATGAATTCATGAACCTCAATTCATTATTCTTAAATAGGATCTTAACTTTTGGTCCTACAAGGGCCAATCTCTCTTAATCTTGAACGGTTCTTATCCAAATGAGGCCAGTAAAATGGAAAGTTTCCTCCAATCTTAGCACCACCCTAAGACTTGCAACATAGAGCAATAGAAATTCACCTAATGAATTGATAAAAACTTTTATGTTTGATGCGAAACATTATGATCTTTAGTCACTCTTCTTGAATTGGAACAAGTAAACACAAGTTGTTCCCTCAGATTTGTATGGTACAAAGATATGCATTTGACACCCTCATGGCCAAATCTCAAACATATTACACTAAACCACTTCAGCAGGCATAGGTAAGTTAAGGTGCTTGAAGGTAGTGAACCCTCCATCAACCACCAGATTGTGGCCTGTAACATACTTGGCATCATCTGATGCTAGATAGACGGCCGCCTTGGCGACATCGATCTCCTCGCATTTAGCTCCCTTGAGCACCCCTAAACTATCAATTATCTCTATGATCCTTTCCCTTTCTAGTCCTTTGTATATCTCTGAGAATTGATGCACAACTAATGGTGTAGGAATTGCAAAGGGTGAGATGCAGTTCAGCCGGATTCCGCGGCGGCACAATTCGCTGGCCGCCGACTTCACAATTCCGACGACCGAGAACTTAGAGATAGCGTATGGGTGCGTGCCAAGCCCACCCATGAGACCACTTATGCTTGCGGTGCAAATGATTGAGCCCGAGCCAACCGGACCCATGACACGGGCGGCATGCTTGATTCCGGCTAGGGTTCCGCGGACATTAACATTCATGACCCTGTCAAACTGGTCTAGATCGAGCTGGGAAATATCAGACTTATCCAATGGCCCGACGATGCCGGCGCTGCTGTACATTATGTCGAGCCGGCCATGGCAGGTCACAGTGAAGTCCACTGCATCAGCCACCGCTTGCTCGATGGTCACATCGCATGGGACAAATTGGGCTTGTGGGCCGAGCTCTTCAGCTGCTTGGGGGCCCAATCGTGAGTCTATGTCGGCAAGAATGACGGCGGCCCCCTCTTTAATGTATTCATGGGCCGTGGCTTTTCCCAGCCCACTTGCTCCACCAGTTATCAGAGCAATCCTTCCCTGTAGCCTGCCACAAAAACATCTAAAATTATATGAATAGCAATGATCAAATTAGTCAATTGCATGCTGCTTGCTTGTTCATGAGCCTCGAATTAGTCAATTGCCATGAAGTTGTCGATCGGCATTTTCTGTATCATTCCAGTTTCATCAGAACTCTCCAAGGAGATCATGAAACCTAGAATCGAAGAAGTCATTCTTCAAAGTCTGAAGTTAGCATCAAATGCTCAGCACCAAAACCAAGGTGACCAATCTAAAAATAAAAATTATACATGCGTATCCTTCGCAAGTCTAAATGTTTAGTCCCATATTGATTATTTGCTGGATACATCTTGGATACTTATACATGATCAAAAAACTCAAATAATAACTTCTAGCTAGTTTTTTTGGATGAGATTCTGAATTGTTACAAATGGCATCAGAGCGAAACCAGCTCATAACTTATGTAGACTGGAAAACACTGAAGCACGGATCTACTGAGGCTGACCATGGGTCGATCGTAGTACTTGTGATTAGATTTCAATAGATTTAAATTCTTAACCTGACGAGAACGTCAAGGTTTAAATAATACTTATACAGGATCAAAAAAACCAAATAATACCTTAATCTGCCACATTGCCATTTTTTCCATCTATGCGACACATATATTAAGGAATGGGTTAGGTGCAACTTAAAAAGAAGCAACATGATGCTGGATGCATGCTATTTGACACTATTCACCTACTGTGGCCCAGGCCTACCTTATATCAAGATAATCATATCAAGATATATAACAATTATATCAGGATCATTCTAGGAACTCTAAAATTGCTAAACTCTTATATTTTACATCGAAATAAAAATGTAATTCAGAGATATTATTATTAATAGCAAATATTTCACTGTTAAATTAGTGGTGGCAATCTCAACAAAATATATATATTCCACAAAATATTTCGGAAAGTTATATGAAGTGGCTTTGCGCTTTATATATATGCTGACGAGTATCCCGTCACCCCAAGAAACCAAATAAGGAGACGGAGACTCACCTCCCCCTCCACGACGCCGTCGACGAGAATCCGACCCGTCCCTCCCGGCAGCCACCGGCTCTTGCTGTCACCACCCTCCTGCTCCCACCATTCAGTAAAAACCATAATAATTCAACCAAAAAAACCCGTAATAAAGAGAAAATATTAAAGAAAGACTTGGATACATATGTTTCACTCAATAATCCCATCAATTACACCCATTTCATACTCCTTGCCGTGACATCAGGAGGAGAAGTGAGAACTTATCCTCCGAAGGCCAAGGATCATTCATGATGCTTGGAAGCGTAAGAAACAGCGGGTGAAAATATCACAAGATAAAGGAAAGAGAAGCCTTCCGATACCTGGCGATGAGTCGAAGCATCGTCCGCAACCGGCGAGGGGAGGAGACAGAGGCAGAGGCGGAGTCCCAGATCCCGGAGGCGGAGGCGGAGTCCCAGATCCCGGAGGCGGAGGAGCCGATACGTGGGGCGCCTCTATCGGCAGGCCGCCATTATATATAAAAACGGCCGCGCTCGCATCTCCATATAATATTTTATCCGATAATTTTATTTACATAAATACCCTTCTAACATTAAATTTTGCATAAATATATTTTTCATAAATACCATTTCAAAATTAATATTTACATACATATCCTCATAAATAATTGTTTTACTATTTTATTATTATTATTGTTTTGCATATGCACCCACGATATTAAATTAAAATAAGTAAAATATCTTTAATGGATCAATGTATAAATATATACATATATTTTATAAAGCGATTTCGATAGAAAGCAAAGAAGTAATTTCAAAATTTTATCTTATTTTTAATTAAATAAATATAATTTTTATTAATAGTATTAGAAGAACCGTTACAGGTATTCGTGTAAAAAATAGTATTTTTATGGGGATACATATATAAATATAAATTTTAGAAGATATTCATACAAATTTCAATTTTTAAAAGAGTATTGGTTAAAAAAATCTTATTTTATTTTAACATAAAAACAATACAATGTAAGTTTAATAATAAAAATAATATAATAATTAGAGCTAATGGACATGGAAATTGGAAAAAATAAAGGGTTTTCGATACTCCATATGCACGCAAGCTCGGTGTCAGACCAGCCGGTCTTTCCTTTTTATATGATAAATGTGCTGTAGGAGAGCGAGTTGTGAGCCAATAACTTTCCGCCACGTATCTTCGGACCGCGACTTTTATAGCGCGGCCTCAGGCGGCTAGGTCAAAACCGGACTTCCCGGATGGGTGGGGTACAAGTGGGTCTCATCGCTAGGTCCGAGTGCAAGATAAGTCTTGCAAAGGGTTTCTTTATGCACCAGTTGCACTGAAAAAGACGTGCCCCTACTTCAAAGGACAGATGTCGAGCGGGCGATATGCAGTGTAATGTGTCGTGATGCAAGTATTCGTGGAGGGGATCCGGAGGGGAGGTGTATATCGTGTGGAACACGCATGACAGAGCATGGAGGGTTGTCGTGGGCGGGGTTTCTGGGTGTGAGTCCATCACACGCAAGAGATCTGTGTGTGCAGTCACGACTGGTCTCAATCGGCCAGACCTGACGTAACGTTAACAGGGGGCTTTGATACAAAGTTTGATAGGTGTGGTGGCGTTTTTGTCGCAGTTGCTGCTTTGGGAAAAAGGAGGTGGGACTTTTCAAAAAAAAAAAAAAAAAAGAGGTGGGACTGTGCATGGGAGGTGATGGGTAGGAAATCATACTCCGTTTGCCAGAATTTACTAAATTTTAAGCAATGCATGTAGGAACCCGTGCGAGCGTGTATTTAGTCCCATATCGGTTATTCGCTAGGTAGATCTTGGATACTTATATATGATCAAGGAACCCAAATAATACCTTCCGGCTAGCTATTTTGGGTGAGGTCCTGGGTTGTTACAAAATGGTATCAGAGCGGACGTGTGTTTAGTTCCACATCGGTTATTCGCTGGGTAGATCTTGGGTCCTTATACAGGATCAAGAAGCTCAAATAATACCTTCCGGCTAGCTATTTTGGATGAGGTCTTGGGTTGTTACAATGCAGGCAAAAGCCATGGAGCCAAAGATATAGCCTTGTGAATAAGTGTACCTTCTACCAGATCATTCATGTTTACATAGAGGTAAACAGTATTGTGAATTGGGTGGCAGCCTATGCGGCTCGATATTCTAAAAAATTTATTTAAGAGAACTACGTGTCTATTCCGTCTTCCTTACATTATTTTTTTTTATTTTATAGATTATACTTATATCCGTTGTGTGTAAGTCGTCGATGTATAAAATAATAATAATAATAATAATAAAACATGCACATTCTATGGCACAATGGGTTCTTTTTTTGTTTCTAGTTTAGTTAGATGCATACCGTCCCCATAAAGCATTTGAAATTCTTCCCTAGGCTGCTTGTTTCTTTCTGTAAGTGTTCTATTGGATGTTCCCATGAGTAATTATGGTTTAATTTCAAAGGTAGACTTATTTATATCATTTTTTGCACGAATTAATCATTGGAACGCCATGCTATCATTCATCCAACTGCATAGATCTTGAAGTGATCGATGATCCAATAATGGATTTGTGCAAAAGAAGATGAATCTCTCTTTCGCGTGAAAAGAACACCCTCGGCCCATTTGTGCATGCCATCCTAGTGCAAGCAATGTATCGGTATTCTCTTTGATTTTTCTCTAAATTTTGTTGAGTTTCACCCTAAAAAGAGATGAACTAAATATTTTATCTTTTTCGATGATGATTAGGCCCAAGACGCATGCATTTTCAGAAGTAAACTATTTTTTCAAATAAAATTCTTGTTATTTGTTTAATTGGATGACCAGGTTATTTATGATGATTATTATCTTGATTTCTAGCTTTTTAATTAATTAGTAATTTTATGCTTATAAGGTTTGCAAGAATTTAAAACACAAATTTAAGGTTTTGTTACTATGTGAAAAAAATTAAATCAATCTTTTTTTTTAAAAAAAAGGCAGGCTCACTAAAAGAGCTGCATAAATTCTCCAACATGATATATCTTCTATTATTGAGGTTTGGTGGGCAACAAGGGCTATGTGAGCCCTCAACTGGTAGGAAAGTTGAGATGAAGTGATTATTTTATCCTATGATAAAATTTTCCATCAAAAATATCAATTGGTCTCTTAAAATGAAAAATTAGATTTTTTTTCTTTCTCAATCTATATTTTTTGGGAATTAATTATGCTTTTAACTCAAGCTGATTTTTTTTTCCTTGAGTTTGCATGGGGTGGAGTACTGACCAAAGAAATTCTCTAACTTGAATACTATGGTGTCTACAACACAATTTGTATTTCAATTGCCCTCATCATGAATGCAAGAATGTCTTGCTAGGGGAATCTTGAGTAGGTTGCTTAGGTCCAATAGAGGAAGAATAGCTGTAATGAAGCTATTAATTGTGTGAAAGAACTGCCAACGGTTCAGGTTCAGTGCATTTTATGAGTTAAATTTTTGAGCTGGCAATGAGCTGCTTTCATTTCAATGCACCTCTACTATTCTGTTCTTGTTTATTGTAGAGAAAAGAGAGAATTCTACAAGAATTGACATCAGTTAGTCACATATCAATTTATGATATTTGTTATATAAACCATAAACTAGTGATTCCAATCACATACAAATACCTAATATTTGTTAGTGAACACCCCTTAAGGCAATTTCTCTTTATGAATAGAAGGAGCAATAGAAAACAATCTTGGCAAAGAGAGAAAGGCTACATTGATGTATAAAGAAATCTATATAAGACTAACAGGATCCATGAGGAGGATCCTGTTGCTGCTGGAGAAATTATACACTATACTGCATGCACCATGCCAACCACGATCATCTTGTCTTATTTTTATGGACCGTATTTATCATATGCTCGTCATGCAGATCGGCTCAATAGGAAAGAGGCATGCACATTGGCGCGGTACAAAGCCACATTGATGTAGCTATGCACATATAACATGCCTATACTAAATTCTAAGTTACAAGCCCATCTTCTTACTTCTAATCTTTTTTTATACTCCTTTGTAATCATTGATGGAGTTCTCATGTCGTCTTCACTCTTAGAGTTCGAGGGGACACCCTAGGGATAGCTTTGGTGTCCCCAAGCTGGCATCCCTGTAGAACTAGCTAGGTCTATCTTAAGATTATATTAGTAGGTATGGTTTTATTTAATAGCGCACGTTTCTTTGCTTCAATGATCATGGTCTTGCCGAGCAATGATTAGGGTAAGCTGGAGTCGCACGATATCGATCGGATGGTTGGGGTCGGAACATTGCACTTGTTTTGGCTTGTACTTTGTTTAGTTAGAACTTAGAAGTATGCATCATTGCCGGCCCTAATAAACTACTTAGCTTCCATGTTTAAACCAAGGTTTTGGTTGAACCATATTAGAAGTTGGAAACTATGAGCTAATATATTCCTAGTAGCTCATGTGGGTGATTGAGTGGAAGGTGAATTGGCTCCACAAGAAAGAAAAAATGAAGGTTAAAAAGGAGCACTTCGGATTGAAATAATGCAATCTAGAAGTACAAAAATGAAATAAAAATTCTTAGAAGTACAAGCTAGCCTAGGAATAAGTGCACAACGTCCAGTTAACTACGACAAAATTTGGGTTTAGCTACAAGTTCATGCCTCGTGGAAATTTCGTTTTGAAAAATGACACGTGGGCATCCACCCAATAGGCCGGCTAATGGAAGACAACGGTACCCTGCACCAAATTTTTTTTATCTTCGATGGGGCCCTTTCGTGGTTGCCTCTCACAGCTCTTGCTTCCTTTCCTTGCTTTATGGTAATTAAAGAAGAACTTCATTTGTTTAATTCATGCTATGCCAATTATGAATCTGTAATAATTCGGAACCTTCCCCAAAAAGGCTAGCCGAAAAAAGTTATTTGGATTCCTTGGTCTTGTATATGTATCAAATATCTACCCAGTACATAGTTGATGTGGGACTAAATGCATGCCCGTATGAATTCTCACATACTCTTTCTAGTTAAGCCATAGCATCCTTGCCAGGTTAAGTATTCAAATTCATATAAATTCAATCATAAATATCACAATTGGCCCATGGTCGGCCCTAACAGACTCATGCTGCAATGTCCCCTAGACTACAAGGGTTGCAGACCAAATCCGCTCTAATATCTCTTTTTTGTAACCGCCTAGGACCTCGCCGAAAAAAGCAAGTTGAAATGTATTATTTGGGTTTTTTTTACTTCTGTATAAATATCCAAGATCTACTTAGTGCATAGCCGAGTAGGACTAAACACACGTCCGTACGGGTCCTCACATAAAAAAGGATCTTTTCTTGGTCGATTTTGGTCAATTTGTCAGTGAAATCTGGCGAGCAAAAAATCCTATCACTAAATAAAAAGAAGAGAAAGGGGAATCGGAGCTTACCTTGGGTTTTCGCATTGTTTATCGCTCGATTTTCCAGCGGGCATGGAAATAGAAAATGGCGAACTCAAGAGGGAAGAAGAAGTGATGCCCATGGTAGAGGGCTACAGAGCAAGGGAAGGGCATTTTATAGAGCTTCCTAAAGTTTCTGTCCGAGTTCGCCAACCCTAGGAGTTCACTTTCTTTCCAGACTCATCAGAGAAAATGACTCCATGTTCCCCTTTTTCTAGGTCTTTTTCTTCTTGTTTTCTCATCGGCCGGTCATCATCACCGACAATCCACTGCCTCTGGCTGTCGACCATTCCTTCTAGCAAGACCTTTGATGATCTCGATCTCTCCTTTCTCTTCTCTCTCTTCTCCCTCTTTCTCTCTAAACAGACTCATAAACCCCAGTGAAGGGTTTTGTCTTTCTTTGCTACGAATCCAAGTTGACCCAGTGAGGAGACCCTGAACGACCATATTACCCAGGCGACATACCGACCCATTACCTCAGCCCTTGCCGAGTATCTCTAGAAATCAATTGCCAGTGACTTTTAATGAGTAACCTAAATCATAGCTGATCTTGATCGGTTGAGTTCATCTTGTTCGAATCAACCTGGGCAATCGAGCACTGCCGCCTAGTTGACCTTGTCCTTCCTAGTTCGGGTATAAAGCCATACACCCCGCAATATTCAAAATTAGATCGTTTGGCCTATTTTAATTCGTTCTTAGTTTTCTTGAGTTTCGAAGTTGTTGATGATGGATTTTAATGGCTTTGAATAGATTCGGGTGATTCACATAGTTAAACTTTGAAGGTTTCAAAGTGGGAAAAAATAAGTAAACCCGACACTCCTTACTAATTTTTGAATGATTTGTTATTTTCTATGTTTAAGACTTTATAAAAATATAAAAGAATATTTGATATTGATGACTCTGTGTTGTTTAAAAAAATTAAGGATTGAGCATATAATATTATACAAATCCTATATTGCCATAAAAAGTATAGTTTCATAAATATTTTAATGTTACTAGCTTGTTTATTAATTATGAACTTCATATTTATAAAATCTATATTTTTATTATGAAAAGATCGTTTATATGATTGTTTTTCTATTAATGATTTATTTATAGACTATGAACTCTATAAAAGCCATTTAATATTTTTTAAAATTATTTATTTATTTTTAATATAAGAATATATGCTTTAAGAAAATATAATATGACTAAAAGCTCTCAGATAGCTATGTATGTTCCTTGCCAGCGGGTTACTATTCTTGCTGTGATCCAGACACTATTTACAATACAAGGGGACATTGAAATTTATAGTAGTTGAGCCCCAGTATCTAACCTACATTATTTGGTAGATACAAGCTGAAGCAGTGACTGTTCTTGCTATGATCCAGACACTATTTACAATACAAGGGGATGTTGAAATTTATAGTAGTTGAGCCCCAGTATCCAACCTACATTATTTGGTAGATAAAAGCTGAAGCAGTGACTGTTCTTGCTATGATCCAGATACTATTTACAACACAAGGGGATGTTGGTTGCTTAATCGTGCCTGAGACCCTCTTCTAAGCTGATTTTTTTTCTGCTAGAAGAAGCTGATGTCGATCGCCAGCATGATTAAGCAATCGATGTTTACAACAATAATCTTTTAACCTTGAGAGCATGTGAATATTATATGAAAGGCTCTTAGGCCATGCTCTTGACTTGTTTATTAATCCAGCCTTGGTCATTTAGAGAGAAAGAATGAAATTCTAGTACCTGCTGTTAAATTTATTTTATGGTTTCCTTGGGTCACAATCCATTAGGTTACCTAAGAAGGGCCCTGCTTAGGTCCACCATGCAGCAAATACTTTATTAATTTGACTTCAAAGATGAGTGCAACTAATGCAGAGTCTTTCTGAGACTCATACTGGATTGGAAACATGCTTTACTAAATTTCTCACAATAAAAATGATCATACTCTACACCCATCAAAATGTTATCAAATATTGGCTGTTTTAGTCTTTGACCTTCTGCAGATTCGCAACTAAGATCACCTACTAATTAGAAAGATCACAGAGTGGATAACACATTCAACTTTCGACCGATTTTATCATGAGGCTTATGCTTTGCAACAATGTGATTTCATCTATTGTGACAAGACTTTGTCAAAAGGATGAAATTAGGAGCCCCATTGTTTATAGCAATCACAAAACATTCATCAACCACACAGGCAGATTGCATGTTCCAAACCTATGATCATCGAACTAGATCCGATGAGAGAAGGTAGGTGGCATAGGAAGAGAGAGGGATTAGGGAGATGGTGTTTAGAGAGGGGTGAAGTGGAGAGAGATGGTTTAGGGACTTGGGAGGGCATGGAAGAGAGGGATTATTTCCCTCTCTAAGTCCAAAGATTACATATCCATCATATTATATTAACAAATTCTTCTGGCAATCAAGGGCCCAAGTCCGCAAAATGTACTCCCGATCTCTGTGATTCTCATGGTTCACCGTCTCGGTACCAAACACTGGTATCCTCCAGGAACAGTGTCGGTGTGCTTAGTATAGGGATTGGTTTTGGCATACCGATACTCAGTATACCTATGTACAGCATCTCGGTTCGATACCGACCTATATACCATGCCATCACTGTTACCATCTCAATTTGTAAATATCATTGTTCTGTTGAATGATACATAGTGGCAACCAGGAGAAGTATCGAAACAGTTGTCAAAAGGTCAGGAAAATTTTGTCATGTCATACTTTTCCACTGAACCAGTCAAGATAAGCAATCACCTCGCAAATAAGAAACAGTTGAGGCATGAGATGTTCAGCAGTTGGAGAGGAAACAGCTGAACAAAGAAAATGAGGTTGATTTCAACCCGAAATGTCCGCAAAGTAGAAGGAAGAATCACCTTTTTCTGTCTTCTCTGATTCTAACCAAAGAATGCTTATCATTCTCCACAGTGGGAGAAAAAAAAAAACCATATTGTGTGTTTAGAAAGAAAAGAAACACCATTCAATCTCATCCCTTGCATGATGAGAACTAAATACTAAAGTAAACCCAAGACATAAATATTTATTGCTTCATAGGCCATCCTATTACTAAAATAATAATATGAGGAACTTCTAAGTAAGAAATTATGAGAATCTTAGTAGATATTACCAGTTAGCTTGTGGGGTGCTAAATCTCCCAAATTTTCTCATGCAAAATGTGTTGAACATGGAGCTCAAATAGCTCTGCAATCAGATCCTTTGCATGGAAAATTTATCCTCAAATTTTTAAAGCATAAGTTGCATCCAGAATCACCTTTAGCTAACTCAAATTTGAAGACCAATCCAATAACTATTCTTGCTGTACAATGCTACTTAGAATATTACCTTCGACTTGATTAACTTGATGATGTTTTACTGACGGTGGATTTCTGTTAGCCTATGCATATTTTCTGCTCAGGTGAAGGAAAAGTGGATTTGATGGATAATGATTCATCCGTATCCTCATAGAAGAAACTACTTTGTAATCATAATAGCTTCCATATGGATGGCAATATAATGAAGGACAGCAATATAATGAATAAGTTAAATGCATGAGTCAACCTTTTTTTGATAGAAATGCATGAATTAACCTTACAGTAATCCATATTTTTCACAGGTTCGAGAGTTGGCGGCTTGGCGTATATCTGATTCACTTCTTAAATGATACGAAAAATATTCTGATTTATGCATGTTTATGTAAACATTTCCAACAAAAAAAATCCATAAAGGGCAGGAAAATGTCAAGAATTAACTGAAACAACATGAAGTAAGAGAAATAAGGATCTCTCAAATAAGATTACAGTAAGGCATAAGAAGAAAAGATGCACCACTTGAGTGCAATGCAATTATTTCATATAATCAGGACTTGCAGAAATAGTCATGGCTGTGGCGCGATGTGAATTGCACATGAGCATGCATGAGAAATTGAGTATAGCTAAGGTTACAATATATCAATTGATAGGTAAACATATACTAACAAAGTTTTTTAAAAAAAAGGTGCTAAAGCCTGAATGTACAAAAGATGAAGTTAGGAACATCACATTGTGGCCAAATAATGCTCTTAATAAGAAGAGTGTGTGAGGACTCGTGTATGCGTGTGTTTAGTCCTATATTAGTTATTCGCCGAGAAGATATTGGGTACTTATATAGGACTAAGAAACTCGAAAAAATATCTTCTGGCTAGCATTTTTAAGTGAGATCTTGGGTTGTGACAAATGATATCAAAAGCGAACTTGGTCCATAGCCTATGTGGACTATGGGACATTGCAGCACGAGTTCATGAAGGCTGATCACAGGCCGATTATGGTGCTTGTAATTAGATTTGAATGGATTTGAATCTTTAACCCGACGAGAACGTCAAGGCTTGAACGGAGGAAGTATGTGAGGACTCGTGCAAGCATGTACTTAGTCCATACCGGTAATTCACCGAGAAGATCTTGAGTACTTATATAGGACTAAAAAAAACTCAAAAAATATCTTCCGACCGCCTTTTTGAGTGAGGTCCTAAGTTGTGACAGAGTGGTCTTTAGGCTGAAGGGTCTCAAAAGATAGAAACATAAAAATGTTTGATATTGTAGCAGTAAAAAGGGATGTTAAAACACTTTCCAGCCTTGATCCTGGATAAAAGCCTAATGGTACAATATTCCATGAGCTGACTCCAAATCGATAACAAGACTTGTTAATGTTTTTGTCTATGCACCATGAACGGCTTGCATTGCAGAAATAAAACACATCTCAATAAACATCCAGCTACCGATAATAGATAA
The DNA here is from genome assembly GCF_051530095.1 of Phoenix dactylifera. Classification (NCBI taxonomy): domain Eukaryota; kingdom Viridiplantae; phylum Streptophyta; class Magnoliopsida; order Arecales; family Arecaceae; genus Phoenix; species Phoenix dactylifera. The sequence continues at coordinate 1,288,276 of NC_143193.1, read as the reverse complement.
ATATTCCAAACTTCAGAAATAAAATGGTATAAGATTATTAGAGATACGAAATACCTTTGTCATGATTATACATAATACATAATACATCTAGTTCATTAATTTGTAGAATCTGAAACTATAATTATATATGTAATTAAGTGCAGTGGAGAGAGAGCATATGAGGGTCATTATATATTTTTAGGAAGAAAAAAAATCTAGTCCCATTTACTGCGATATTATGATGCCTCATCACTCTTGTTATTTTTTTAAAAAAAATGGAAAATAAATATTTTCCAATCAATGTTCCTCTCAATCCTTTATCCCAGCATCTCTATCGTTCCAATTATTCGATGGAGCTAGTACGCATGTTATGTCCTCTAGCATACTTTTTTTTGTTTCATCAGTGTCTTATTGGTGATTGGAATGTCTTTAAAAATATTCATTTTTAAAAAAAAAACTTTATGGCTGGTGGTTATAAAGATAAACATGAGGTAAAGAAATTAAGAAATAAGGAACCATCATGAGATTAAATTAAGATGGCCGGGTAGTATAAAGCATCAATAAAAATAAAATAGTTCAATATTTACTTCACATGATTATTAGAATTTTATACCTTCGAATTTTTCAAAAGTAAATTGAAAGAAAACAAAATATTTTTTCTTGAAAAAAAATGAAAGAAAATAAAGTTCTCCAAAACTTTTGATGATATATTAGAAGAAAAGAAAATATTTTTCTTAAATTTAATTGAAAGTATTATTTGAGACTCGATAAGCTTACGCAATCGTGTATTATTTATTTTTCTCAATGCAATACATTATGTATTGACCTTATTATTTCTTTTATCTTTTGGAGTCAATTTATGATAAATTTCCTTCCATTCGAAAATAAAGTTCCATACTCCAAATCCTATGATCTTCTTTCAACCCATGTTGGAGTTAAAATGAATTAATATTATAGCTTTGTATTTTATCTATAGGATCAAGGCCACTACTAAGCTACTTTTGTTCTTTTAATAGTTTTTATATTCACTAGGAATACTTATATGCTCCAAGAGTTTTGGTTTCACTCAATATTTCTCAAAAAATCTAATGCTACTACAAAGTATAATTTAAAAGCAAGTCATTCATTAAAAAAATAAGGAAGATTTATGGAAAGGTAATTGTTGTAAGATCTAAATATTTGATGTTATATTACAAGAATATGGTGATTAGTAAATTTTATTACTTTATAAAAATAGAAAGGTCAATGCAAAAACTATTAGAGGAATCATGCTAGTGAAATCATATATATGGAGCAATAAAGCACATTACTTTTGCACGAGTATTTTGTAAACACAAAGTTGGACAATGACATATTTTTATGTGTTTTACACAAAAGAACATCATTTATGAAATGAAATGATGACCCTTCTCCATTGAGATAGAGAGTTTTTACCGTCACCGATAATTCTTGGCTCATACTTTGCAAGGCATTTCTTAATCATCTCCTTCACAAAGTGCATGGTGGCATGGCCGATCGATCTCCTTTTGTTTCGCTAGCATATTGATTTCGTTACTAGCTGTGGTCATCGCCACCTTCAGCAATCTTATTAATGTTGGTTGTTCTTGTGCCATTTAGAATGATGATATAAGTAGTCTTGATATACTTTTCTATGGTAAACATGTTGATTAGATTTCTCTTGTGTGGATGTCACTGTTTATGGTCATGCTTTCCCTTTTAGTTTTGTCAGGGAGGAGGGTGGTGAAGGGGAGATGCCTTTTGTTCTCTTGGTGGGCGAGGGGATACTTTGATGTTTTTTTTTTTTGCTTGCTTTTTTCCCCTTTCTTTTGGTCTTGTATCATTTCATCTTTAATAAAACTGATGGTTATATGTTATCACCTTTTCTCAAAAAAATAATTTGTCAATATTGATTTTCTTAGAACGGTATATAGCTCATGTGGGATCAGTAACATAATACATAAGATTTGGTTGAATATTAAGTTGCCATCTGAAAGAATTTTTTATGTGCATCAAACTTGGACTCTCCAAATCATTTTTCTCTCAAATCACCAAAATCAGCGCCACAGAAAAAGTTGAGCCAGCTTTATCTGTTTCTAATAGCAGGCTCATTCAAACTTACCATGTTAGAAAAATCAACGCAATCTCAAATAACCTAAAACTAAGGATGGCGACCGGGTCGGATGAGATCAGATATGGATCAGATTGAAAACAGGATAGATAAAAAATCTGTCAATTTGAATTTAATCTATTTATTAATGGATCAAAAATGGATATCGGTGGCTACATGCGAAGAAAAGGCGAATTATTCTTTCACATGAAAGATACAACTCTTACTCATCAAAAACTTAATCCAAATCTCAATCTACAGTAGGTTGAAACAAGTTGGATAGATTAAATGATTAGTATCAGCATCCATATATACCAAAAACTCAATTTAGCTCACATTTATGCTGATAAACTGAAATGAAGCAGTAGAATCCCACATGAGAAACAAATCTCATCTACATGCAACGAATCAACAATAAATACTGCCCCTAGTTGCTGTCGGGTGCTTCACACATTTTGAAGCTCCATCGTACAAAACTGAGCATGCTTACAAGCAATCTGAAACTCTGATATGAAAGAAAGATATGCAGAAAACTTCAAAAGGAAAAAAAAAAAAAAAAAAAGAACGCAGGGCGGAGACATCCGGGTTTGGACGTAACTCTCAGCGGGGGGCCGGCGTGAGGGAAGAACAGAAACCATCGTCCTCTAAATCAAAAAGTTTAGAGGTGTGTGGAATCGCCTTTAGGTGCGGTGAGCAGAGAAATCACGGGATGCTTGGGTTTCCTCTCTCTCTCTCTCTCTCTCTCTCTCTCTCTCTCGCTTTCTCTCTCCAATTTATTCTCACCACTCTCTCTCTTTCCCTCTCTATCCTTCGTCTTCTATCTCCGCTGCCATAAATAAGGCTTGCTTATGACCTCATCCAGTAGCAAAAAAAAAAGAAAAAAGGAAGGACCTCTCTCTTTCTCTTTCCTTCCGTAATCTTCTTAAGTGACTGCCCCATTGAACCGGGAGAACCGCAGCAGTACGTTGCTTTCTTTCCTTTTGGAATAACGGATACGGGCTTGCATGAAGACATCATTGCCCTCCGCTCCCTCAAAGTCTCTTCCTCTCCCGTTTCCTACGTTTTTTCTTTTTCTTCAGATATACTTCTCTTTTTATTTACGTTGCATGGAGGGGACCTTAAAATTTGGATTGTTGCGAGGCTGTGCAAATGGACAGAGATCGAGGAGGACGAGGTTTTCTTGTGTCTCAGTTGAATCATATGGAATCAGCTTACATGTTCTGGTGGTCAGACTACAAGCCAAAAAGAAGACGCCAAATTCTGCCTTGTGTCTGGCAATATTAACCAACATCCTACTTTGGCAAAGCTATGGTTTGATCTACTAATATCTTTTTAGGCTGGATTAGCTGTAGGATAACTTGGGGATAAGTGATGGAATAAAAAGCTATTCATGAGCCAAAGAGCTTAACTTTTTTACCATATGAATTTATTCAGGTTAACAAGGGTTAAACCTCTTTAATCTGATACAACTTTATATACCTAGGATCAAGTAATTTATCCCATGAAAATAAGAAAAAACAATAGATTATTTCTTCTATTTAATAATTTATTCTTTTTTAACCATTCATTCCAGCTAAATAACATCTCTGGATGCTCTGCAATATTTGCATGATTGGTATACTCCAATCAAATAACATTTAAATTTAACCTATAAGTAGCAGCACTTAGAAAGAGATGTTGGGAAATAGAAATAGAGCCATTCCGCCTTTCCTTATTATAAAACTAAATGCAATCGAGGGGTGGTAATTTATTATCTGATCTCCCAATCTGACCCGCAACAAATCCGCTTTAAATAATTTAGGAATGATATAAATAAATTCTGATTATAATTAGTTTTTCACTGCATATAATTGGTGCAATTTTTGAAAAACCTAAATCACCCTTCTGCTTAGGTTGCTTCACTAGGCAACAAGACTTACTTAACCCAGTTAAATTGATTTGACCAATTTATTGAATGGGTTATGTTGATCAGATTGGGTTATCTGTTTATAAAAAGATTGGATTTAGGTTTGGAATTTTAACTTATTTAATAAACAGATCCAATTTGGGTTAATATTTTATTTTTAAAATAAACCTCGTATCCAATCTGACCTAACTCAATTGCCACATCTAATGCAACCTTAGCTTCAACCACTAACAAACTTTACAAAAGAAGCTAGATAACATTTCCAACACTTCGACTAGAATTTGAGAGCAGCCAAGCATCCATTTTCGTGAGTTCATAAGCTAGGAGTTTTAGCCTATATAGTTGCTCTTAATTCATGGGTTAAATAGTTTCAAATTTTTTCATCAATTTAAGCATAAAACCAAGTTAAATCAACGGAGATGATACACCATGATAAAGAATTAGATCATGTCATTCAAGATAGTAAGATTGTACATGGAAAACTTACATTTGTTAACTAGAGCTTGATTTTATAAATATCAGTTTACACTAAAGGTTTGTTTGGTTAAAGTATATCAGATTATGGAGTAATCTGATGATTCTTGAAAATCATTTATCTAAAAAAATGACTGCAGAGAAAAGTAAATTTTACCATGTTTGGTTGGTGGAAGAATTACTCAAAAAAATAGCATTGGAAAAAAATCACTAGATTTAGTTGGAGGTAATCTTATATAAAAATATTACCAAATTTCCAACAATGCTCTTAAATAAACAATTCATATAATAATATTTTTTTTCTCAGTCCATTTGTTGGCATTGTCAATAGTGGCTATTTCGAAAACTGAAATATATTTACATTAGTTAATAAATATTTTTAAATTAATTATACATATATTAGAAAATATATTTCTTATTAGAATAAATTTTAGTATATTTTGGTATATAAATAAATATATTAACTATTAGTAAATCCTATATTAGAGTTATTGATAATTAATAAATAAATGCCAATTATTTATTAATAATTACTATTTATTAATAAATGTATTAATATATTATTAATTGATATATTCATAATATATTAATAAAATACTAATATAATATACATTAATATATCTGTTATTAATTATATTAACATAATTAATATAATATTAATACAATATAAGTGAGGTTATTTTTGTCAAGAAATGATATTTTTATATTACCGCCACTCGATAAATCAGCATGAGAAAATAAATATCATCTTCTGGTGGTATTTGTTTTATCTTCTCTTTCAGAAAAAAATAAATATAAAGCCTATCATTTATTTTACCATCATTTCATCCACTTTTCGTACCAAATATAGAATCTGATATGGGATTTATCTTCCTATACCAACCAAAACAGACCTTTGAATTTGAAAACACATTTAGAATTTTAAGAAGAAAAATCCAAAGGATGATGGTTTTTAATGAAACTTTTAAAATAATGGTATTTCCTATAAAATTGGTGTCTATCATTGACTTAGGACATCCATTTCCCAACACTACACATGCAAGGGGCTTCTATCTTTAAACTTTCCAACCTAGTTGCTGGTTCATCTTATGTTCCCTTGACTCCACATACCACACACGACGAAAAAAATCCTACATACTCCTCCACATGATCATGACTCAGCTATATTAATTACCTTTCTATAGTATGGACCACTCCCCAATCTGGAACTAGCTATCTTCTCACTCTATGGATCTTTATTTTCTCATCTATCTTCTTGCACTCCTTTGAATGGAATAATAGCTATCTTATCTACTCCTATGGCTTGAGTTCATGAGCTCCCAAAATAAAAATACCATATTGACCACAATGAGAGTACACTTGTAGAAGGGATGGAAGTGCAGTAAATTTACCAAAGTTCATTCATAGCATGACAGCAACTTAAAAGAGAGAAGCTGATAATAATAAACTAATCAACGTGCAGTGCATGTTCATGCAAAGGAGAGGCAACAAGTACAATAAAAATAAAAGATCAACTGTCTACATTTATGTTTAATTTTATTATCCTTCTTTACTCTCCAGTTCTTGGCACTGCTTCAGATCTGTATACACTGAAATATATCTAATCCTGAATTTATGAAGAATTAAAAGAGAATCTCTTCTCTCACGCAGAAAGCCCATGCTCTTTTTTATCTGATGACTGGTGCCAAAGCAGGTTAACTGCCCCATGATGACACAGTAAAAAGTACTCAGAGCTCACGCTTTCTCTTATGCCTCCTTTTCTCCTCCTTCAGGCCGTTACTCGAGTTCCCAAGAGTTAATTCCCGAAGAACCATAGCAGAGCGCAGCAGACTATATATAAACCCACATATTCTCTGCAGTAGACCAAATACTGAGTGCAAACCGTGAGCAGAAAAGATATAGCCTCCATGTTTCTAAGTTTTTTACAAAGATGTTATCTAAAGATGAAAAAAACGTAGCAAAATGTTATAATCCACAGAAATAGCCATTATTACAATTAACCAAGCTAACAAGAACAAGAAAAAATAGGAAATGTTAGAGACTGTAAATGAGCAAGCTCTTCGATATATCTGCAGCTTGATCTCTAGGCTGCTTATATACATCAGGTTCGAATATTGGCTTGCTCGCCGAAATGAATTAGCTCGGTTTCAGAATTAGTTTATTTATGTGTGCCATCATTCGAGCTTATATGACTAAGATGAGTCTGAATAATCCAAAGATTGATTTAGGTTAGGTCGCAAAGAGTTTAGGTGATTAGCTGGTATAAATCTCTATAACATAACAAGTGATAGAAATATAGGATGCTTTATATCACTGGTATTATATTAATCTTCATTCACACTATACTTATGAAATAGGTGTGAAAGTGGATCGGATAATATCCATCCAGATCCATTTTCGTATTCGAAACCATCCGGATATGACTGAAAATTTGAGCATCCAACTAATATTCATATCTACATTCATATCCGTCAAAGAAAAATAGATATGAATATGAATAGATGGCCATCCAATCTGTATCTAAATTTTTGATTCTATTTGTAACCCTATTTAATTTTATATATCATTCAGAAACTTTTAAAAAAAATAAAGAACAATGTAAACATATTATTAATTTAATTTATCATCAACTTAGTAATATCTTTGATTATGTGGTCCGATTTATATCCGTATTTATATCTATATTTTTTATATCTAATTTATATCTGTATCTATTTAAAATTACCATAGATATAAATTTTTATATTCGACTAATATTTGTATCTACGTTTGTATTCATCAAATAAAATAGTATAGATATAAATATATTAGTATTCCATTTATATCCTATTCATTTTAGCATGTAAAAAATATTAAAAGAGTCAAATTTTAAATAATTATCAGTATAAATAATTAATTAGGGGAAAAAAGTTACCAGTGTAAATTCTACAGGGTCATTTTGGGACTTTCCATGGTGCAATAATAACTAGTGACAGAAGGCAGTGTAGATAGACAGCCACACGTCTACCTCCACAGCAGGACGTTCAAAACGCCCTTTCCTTCCTATTCTCTCTCTTTCTCTCTCTTATTGCCTTCCCTCTGCTTCTTCTTCTTCTTTCTCTCTCTTATTGCCTTCCCTCTGCTTCTTCTTCTTCTTCTTCTTCTTCTTCTTCTCTCGTGAGCTCTCCTCCTTAGAAACAGGGGTAGAACAGAGCACAAGATGCTCTCCCGGGTTAACGGCATCGTCTGGATGGAGGACGGCGTCGGCGCAGGAGGCGACGACGAGGACGCCGCCTCCTGGCCGCGGCCCAACCCCGGTCGAGCCGACGGCGCCGCCGAGAACAAGGACGAGGTGGGCCTCGCCGGCTTCAAGTCCTTGCTCGACGACGACTGGTACATCGGCGGCGGGGCCGCCAGCACCGACCCCGGCCCATCCACCCATGAGGGCTTCGATGGCCTCCCGACCCATCATGACCTCAAAGGCGTCGCCTTTTCTTCGAACGCCTCGCCGGCGGAGGCTCTGCTTCTCCCTCCCGTGGAATCCTCCTCCTGTTCCCCCTCCTCTGTCTTCCACCTCGACCCCTCCCTGCCCTTCTTCCCGCCAAAGTCCGCCCTCTCCTCTCTTCTCAGCTCGGTTTGCTCGAATCCTTTGGACGCCGCGTTTGATCTTGGCAGCGACGCGCCGGGGTTTCTCCCGGTGTCGAGTTCCCCTGTTCTGGCGAGCAGGGCAGGCGCCGGAGGGGTGCTGGGATTCGCCGGATTGGGGCCCGGAGGGCAGATGGGTTGCCCCGATCTGAGCTCCGGCGCCCAGTTCCCAGGCGGCGCTCGAATGCTGCTGCCACCCGAGAATTGCTCGGGTTCAAGCTCCGGTGCCGCTTTCAACCCTTTCGAAAGCTTCGAGAACGCTCCATTCCTCAGCCGGAGCAAGACGTTGAGGCCTCTGGAGATATTCCCTCCGGTGGGAGCGCAGCCAACTCTATTCCAGAAGCGGGCAGCGGCTCTGCGCCAGAATTCGGTCGTGGCTGGGCAGAAAGGTGGCAGCTTGGCATTCTGGGGGTCGGAAGGAGGGGGGCTCGGAAGCCATGGGAGGAGTGGAGTGGAGGAGGAACATGAGAAGAATAGGAAGGGGAGTGAGGAGGATGAGATGGATGAGGCGAGCTTCGATGCCTCGGGTTTGAATTATGATACAGATGATGCTGCGGGGGAGAATGTGAAGGGTGATGAGAACGCTAAGAGTGGTGGTGGTGGTGGTGGTGGTGGTGGTAGCAATTCGAATGCCAACAGCATGGTGATGGGCGGCGGAGACCAGAAGGGGAAGAAGAAGGGGATGCCAGCGAAGAATCTGATGGCCGAGAGGCGGAGGAGGAAAAAGCTCAATGACCGGCTTTACATGCTCAGATCTGTAGTTCCAAAGATCAGCAAGGTAAAAGTTCATGCTTTCCATTAACTTTACATGGTTGCTTTTTTTGAAAGTAATGGTGTATTATTGATTAGTGTGCAAAAAGTTCGTACAAGAAGTAGGAAAAAAAAAACATTTGTGCTTATAGAAGTGATGACTTTGATCTGCAGTTAATGAGATTGCTTGGTTATACTTTTTTCTTCTTTTTGATGATTAGCAGTTTGTGTTACTGAAATTGTCTAGTGAGACCATATCAGCCTAGTAAACAATGCTATTTAGAAGATGTAGCTGGCTAGAAGTCATGATTTGGTGAATTCATTGCTTAAATTTTACCATTGTGTAAATATTTTGATATGTTATCATTATGGTCTTGTGATTGTTACTTGTGTCTGCCATCACTTGTGAGCATGCATCATCCTTGTTTGGTTATATATTCTTTCTTATCTGCAATTATTTGACACCCTCTTCTTCTCTGCATGCATAGTTTCGCAGCCGTGGCCAACTACGTTGTTGCAGGTTCCTTCCCTTTACCATTTTATCATTTGATTATGGTATTCTTTTTTTGTATCTTGATAATGGTGTTGAACAGCACTAACTTTGCTTAGTTGATTATTTTTGTTGGAAATGATTTAATGGATGTGTTCTATTGGGTAGATTTTTCTGAATCTCTATCTGACAATGTGGGGAACTCATTAGTCACCTTATATAGTAACACTCCTACATGGCTGTTAATAATCCAATATCTTGCTTCTTCTTTATATCCAAATGACTGATGGAGTTACTAAAATATAACCCTTTATGGCCACCCTCTCCCTTTGTGTTCGCCTTACCGGTGGCCAGAACTAGTTCTTGCATGCGGCCAAGAACTGTCGGTTCGATTAGTTAGCATCTCTTCTCTAAAGGCTTACCCTTGTTGGAGTTGCAGGGTTTACATCCTGCATGTTGCTCACAAAAGGGGGGGGGGGGGAGAGAGAGAGGTGGTCTTGTATGCAGAAAGTTACTCCTATGCACAAGGCTGAATGTGTTTGTTTATATGCAAATCACTATGTACTTGCATACATGTTTACATTTAGAAGAAGTCTTAAGATATCCAAATGGCATCTATAACAACTCTTTAATAGCTTTTCAGAGTGATGTTTTGATCCTAAAGATTTTTTTTTCCTTGAGAATTTTTGCTAAAGACTATGTATGTCTCATTGAATCTTAGTATTTAACGACTCGTGTCAATAGATGGACAGGGCTTCAATTCTAGGCGATGCGATTGATTACTTGAAGGAACTATTGCAGAAGATCAATGATCTTCACAATGAACTTGAGTCGGCACCTTCCAGTTCTTCATTGCCTTCTGCAGCTACTGCAAGCTTTCATCCTGTGACGCCTACACTTCCAACCCTACCATGCCGTGTGAAGGAGGAGCTCTGCCCAAGTTCATTACCAAGCCCAAACAGTCAGCCGGCTAGGGTTAGTCTATCAATTTAAGCTCATTTGCTAATATGTAGCTCTTTCTTTTTTAAGAATATATATATATATATATATATATATATATATATATATATATATATATAGTCAACCTGCAAGGGTTAAACTTTAGCATGGATTGAAAGATACTTATGTCAAAAAATGATGGTAATTTATGGCTATTGTCATATGGCCAACCAACCCTTGCATCATCGACGGATGCTTAGGTTGAAGTCAGGGTAAGGGAAGGCCGAGCCGTCAACATCCATATGTTTAGTGCCCGTAGACCTGGTCTCTTGCTATCCACAATGAGGGCACTTGATGGTCTTGGGCTGGACATTCAACAGGCAGTCATCAGCTGTTTCAATGGGTTTGCCCTAGATGTTTTCCGAGCTGAGGTAAGCTTGTGTCTCATCCCTTGTTATTACAGTGCAAAGGGTGTTGATCTTCCTCTCTAATCTTCACCATCTTGGTTCTTGTCACCTTAGCTAAGCTTAGCCTCATTTTGTTTTTTGTTGAAAACAATTAGCTAAATATGCTTACTTGGCTTGTTTGTCAGCAATGCAAGGATGGCCCCGGTGTTCTGCCAGAAGAAATCAAGGCAGTGCTCTTGCACTCTGCAGGCTTCCAAAGTACGATGTAGCGTGCCATCATAGATGAGTTCCAATTGCACTGATGGCTGTTCATCCTTATGAGGAGCTGGAAGGCTTCACTGATTCTGTGTAGTAATCAATGCTTTCAAGCCAAATATAAACAGTTCGACCATTCCTTGTGTCTGTAAAATGTGGGGATGATGCCTAGTAGGGCCAATTCCTTGAAGCTGGCTTGGCAGCAAGGAAATACTTTCTCGCTCTTTTTCCATTTTAGAACAAAACTTCTCAGTTGAATTATCAAATGGTATGATATGTGGTTATGTTCTTCATTTAATCTTTTAAGTTGTAAACATGTGCTTCACAATTTAGCATGAGAGTAAGCAGCTCGTCATTTTTTTAATTCGGGATCCTTACAAGTGTTTTCCTTGATATTCTAGTTATCGATCTTTTATCGAAAATAAAATGGTGGCTTCATGGATTCTGTTATGCGCTTAAACTGGTTAGTACGACTTCACAAGAGAGAGCAGGCCATATCTCCTGTGTTTCTTGTTGCTTTTACGCTTCTACTTAACCATTACTCCATGCACCATATGGAAAAGGAAGTTTCATTCCATCTGGAAATCTTTTTTAACTTCAGACATTGCTTGCATGATTGGATCAGTTTTTTTTCCATCTGAAAACCAACCTGAATGGGAGGAAAATGGTTTTATGTGTCTGATTCTTGCTTTCTGCCATGCCTTCTCCGGTGTGGAGTCTTAATAAATGCTATTGCGTTAGAGCTTCTGTAGCTTGGCAGTCGTGGATCTGATGTCCCATATTCTTGTTTTAATGATCAATGGCGCCCTCATTAAATTCTTTCACTGAACTCATGTGTTCGTATGCTCTTCTTCGTTGTCTTATCTGCTCTGTCCTGCTGATGATATATAGACTGTTAACGATGACAGCTGACAAGATTCTCCTACCCCATCACCATCCTTCGCCAACGGGCATGTCGACCTCTCTGAGATTCTCCATTGTTACTGCCAGTCAGTGATCTCGCAGTGCCATCATGATCATCCAATGAGATATCTCCTCTTTCATCAAGATATGGTCTAAGTTTCAGTATCTAACACAGCATGATTACTATGAGGCAGAAACTAATGATGATATTAAATTTGCATGCTATGTGATTCTCTTCCTGCACCCGGAGATAATTCTTATGGAGTTGCATTGCATCCAGGTCTCTGAACTGAGAGAGAGACAAAGAACTCTAGATTGTTATCAAAATCAAATATTGTGGATATTGATTTTGAGGTGGACAAGTGATCATGATCTAATTTTATGTGTAAAATATGTTGCACTTTTGTTTGCAGGACCGCATGGTATCATTTTTCTTTATGTCAGCTTTCCATTTGATCTCGTGTCCTCATGCAATAAGATACATTCTGGGGAACCAAAAGCTAATAACTAAATTGAAACAAAGGAAGAAGGTAATCATCTCGATCATGCAACATTTTATGGGCTACGTGTGTTGTGTCTTGTCAACTTGTCCATCTCTTTAAATCATTTGAAGTGAGAGAATTTATCTTTTGAGTTGACTAAGTTGTGGGACAAAGTTTCTCCAGACTCCCACATCCTTGCGCTGGCTTTTATTACTTCTCTCTTATTAATTGTGGATTACCAAACCCTTTAACAGAATCTTTACTATTGTGCTTGATTCAAATTTATTATTGTGGAATACTATAAACAATGATATTACACATCTTTCGATTGATACATGTTCCTCCAAAGCTTTTAAGTAACCCTCACCAGTGATAATATTTTATCTATTTGGCCTTTTTGCCCTTGGATGCATTCAGAATAGAAGTTATACAATAGAATAAGTTAATGAACTTAATTATGAGTAATTTCCTTGCAGAGCATGTTTTTGACTGGTTCTAGGATCAAGATTATTTTTTTTATTATTATATTAATGCAGTCATTTGCACAATTGGACACTTTCTGACGCAAACCTATTGGAGCACCAGAGCTCTGTCCTAGTCCAGACTTTATTTCTTAACATTATTATAGTGGGTGGGGTTGGGTCAAGATTCTTTTGGGGTGTTTGTTTTTCTTTAATCAAAGAATTGCAGTTGTACTTATGTCTGACTCGATTTGATTTTGATGTCCAATCAATTTGACATGAGCACTTGCATGGGGATTCCGGAAGGCACCCTGCTAAAGCTGAAAGATAGGTCCCCTTTTTCATCCATTTTTTTTTTCATCAAAAAATTGAAGGGGAAGGGAGAACCAGCCCACCTGCATAGCAGCCCTACGACTGGACTCCTCTTCCACCAAAAAATATTCGATACAGGTCGTAAGTTTCACATGCCTTCTCCGACCCGTGGGCTCATCCCACTGGGCTCACCGTCTCATGTGGGGTATGTCATCCCAGCGCCACCTCGGTACAGATGAAAGGAAAGCATATCCGCTAACGAGCCGTCCGGACGTGAGGCATCCGGTTCTCTAATTTAATCGACATCCGCACGTTTCGAACCTAAACAACTCTAGTGGAATTATCAACCCCTTATTTTTCATCACTTTATTGAGCTCCATTACCAGACTATTAATGCTCGGTCAGACATCATAAGCTAGAGAAGAGCACCAAGTGTAGGGAAGTATGGCTAATAGTCGGCTCCATAGCAAGGTATGATTCAGCCCCTATCTCTTGCATTCTCATTTCCAATTTTAAGGTTTTTTTGAGAAAAATGAACGAACTTATATTTGGTCTAGTTTCTGTACTAGCCAATCCAAATTAGACCAGTAAGTGATTTAATATTTTCCCAATCCAACTCACTTTACCCAATATCCTTAAGTTTATAATTCCAATCCAAATTGTATCAAGTCAGCTCCACTGACACTGGATTAGGTGGAGCTCAATTGACTTGAGTGCTTAAGACCTATGAAGGTTTCATATATATATATATATATATATATATATATATATATATATATATATATATATATATATATATATATATATATAAATACAATATCTATACATAATAATATTTGATAATTATAATATAAATAAATATAGTATATATATTATTGATTAATTGATTAATTATTAATTTAACTTGTATTTCGAGTTTGTCTTGAGCAAGGCAAGTCTAGCATTATCAAAGTTGTTAGGTAATGAAGCAAGTTGAATTCGAATAGGTATTTTCTCCGGTTGAGTAAAAAGAGTAGACGTCACCGTGCACCATTAACAGGGACCGGCCTACAAATTTCTGCCTTCACCAAAGCTTGGGGGATTATGGGTATTTAAAGGTGGACAAGTCTCGATTCTGTAGACCATTACCTAGATACTTGCTTGACCAAAATTAAAGAAAAAGATTTAAGATCTCATCAGAGGCACCTGATACCATGAATCTTTGGTCGGCAAAGTTTAGACAGCTAAAACCATCTGTTCTCACAATCACCATTACAAAGACCTGCAAATTGGTAGTATTCAAAGGTGATAGCATCATGGAAGCATCAGCAAAATGGTGGAATCCTACTGATTAGAAAAGTCAGGCATAGGTTCTTGGACAGAATATGCTTTAACCAAAGGCCTATGTTACTAAAATCTCTGAAAGAAGATTATGTCGCTGGAGTTTATGCACTTCCAACGGACACAAGAAGCTCAGCAGATTACTAATATCATACTTTCTGAAAGCTGAACATGATGGTGGCTTCCACCAAACTGAAAAATGGTCACCTGAATAATTTCTGATTCGAATTAGGTCACCGTGACAACTTTCATAGATGAGGGAAAAAGCTGGTATAACTTTTTATCAAAAAATTCCACATACTGAAATGAGGTAAGACCGTAAGAAAAATCTATTTTACAGCGGAGGCAGACAGCAACAATCTGCCTATCCCAAACATCCGTGCATGATTGATTTGATCCCAGCTTTCACATGAAGCTATCCATCCACCTTAATCACAGAGCTGCGATGATGGACAGTAGAATACAGATCCTGCAACAAGAGACGTAATCATCTCAGAAAACATATTTATTCCAAGTTTACCGTTCTGCAGTTACAAATGGTAAAAAATAGATTCAGAAAGACCATATCAAACCTAATGGGAACATGAACCTGCCAAACTTTCACCTGTCTTTGGGATGTCCGGAAGTAGCATCACAGGAGTTTTATCATTCTAGTAAAAACCCACCCAGAAAGACCTGATCTCATAAGAGTCAATACAGCCATCACAAACATAATCCAACAGCCAACCACACGAAACACTTTCAGAAGCCATCAAGCTCCACTTCTTGAATCTCTGCACCCTACTCCACACCTACCGATCTCTCTTATCAAACCTCTCCTCGTTAAACCTCCATCCATCACCATAGTTCTTTGCCCTCCAATTAAATAGAACAAGAGTAATACTGGGATACAAGACATAGCAAGGGGAGAAAATGCGTAGAGGGTTGCCTAAATTAGTTTTCATTGGTTTGGTAACATAACAAGTTCAACAAGCAACAGAACAGACCTAATACTTCATAATTATTGGAAATGTACAGAAATATGCACATCATCTCCTTAAGCCTGTATTTTGAAGTCTCCCGATATGCATAGCTTTGTATCCTGCAAGTGGTGACCTGACCTCACAAAAACATCAGGCTCCCAAACTGTAGACAATTTGACTAGTAGAGATATAAGAATTGGCTAATAGCTGATCATAATGAGTCCCCATGGTCAAGCATTCTAAGCTTTCTAAAATTACTGTACAAATGGCTCCATGATAAAATTTTCAGTTAAATGGCATGATTTATCAATAGAGCGCAGCTATATATGATTTTACACCAGTTCACCACAATGTGCTTGAACAGGTCAGAGCTCAAAATATGTTACCAGGTTCACCAATAACAAAAGCTCAAGTGACACTGCATGGCTCAAATGAGGTAAAAAAAGCCAGCTTGGGATGACTTAACATTGATAATATGATAGGCTGAGAACAGATATTTACAAATGTTGTGGAAGAGCAAGGTCTCCCTCGCCTTTCTTCAGGATATACATGTGATAAGAGGCACAGACAAATTTTGTGAGCAAAAATCACAATACAACCAAAACTGTAGTAATTAAAGCAGTTCCCTTGCCCCAGCCTCCAGAGCAAGTGCCACCAATGGCAATAAGATGGGTCTTACCATTCACAACCTATACTCCAATACCCCCCAGCCTGGCCCCGCCTATCAAACGTTGGTCCCAACCATGGCCTTTCCTCCATCAAAAAGACCTGCATAAGACCACAGGCGGACAAGATGAATTCCTTCTTTCAATATTTTCTAAATGAAAACAGATTAGAATGCACCATATTCAAGGAACAGAACCATCTGTTCCCATGTACTTAACATCATGATCCTCATGAATAGAGAATAATCTGTAATGGAATTTTTGGAAAAAAAAAATCTACAAATAGGATAGCCTGCCAGCACCAATTTATATATCATAACTAAAACAAAAGCAACTTATCTCTGACCCACCAATTCCTCAAAAAGGGAACTCAAGCAAGGACGCTTATTTAGATAAGCAGAGATGATACAAAATCATGGCTCTGTTTTGGTAGATGTTTAGCTATCAACATAGCTCTGCATTGATGACTTCTAGTGAAAAAGAGAGCTACTAAAGCAGTCACTCTATGCATTCAGAGAAGCAAAGCCACTCACCGTGCCAATTCTAGAGCTAGCAGGTCTCTGGATGAGCTGAAGATATAGGAACCAGACCCTTTCTTCCTTTAGCAGCTGTTCTTTCCTCGGAAGAAGCTGGGCTCTCTTCAACTCTGGAGCTCAGCGTTCCAGGATTCATCCTCTGGACCTCCTCACGCGTGTAGATGAAAATTTTACGAACCATGCTGCAGAATTCACTGTTTGCACACCAAAATGTAAGTCAACTCAATAGGCAAATTTACAGCAAATGCACAGACAAAGCTAAGAACAGTAATGGAGCATAAGTACTTACTGCCAAGGATCATCTCCAACAAGCATCATATCACCTTCATTATCAGTATACACAACCAGCCAATTTTTGTTGGGAGCCATCAATTCACCCTCAAATTCAAACATGTGATCTAACTCGGCTAACAGTTCATGGTAGCTATTGAACTTTGTAAGGTCCACAGATCTTCCAAGAGCAATTCCTTGCTTATGCACCTGAAACAAAAATACAATTGTCACAAGCTTTGCTCGCCCCAACAGTTCAGTCTATACAGTGAAGCTCAAAGTTAGCATGAATTTTAAATTACATGGTTATACACAATTCATCGGACATTCTATGGGATGTCAACGAGTAGGGAGAAGGAAGAACAAAAGTAAAAAACAGTCACAGCAATACCTTCTAGCATGAATTTCAGATTACATGGTTATACACATATGACGTTCAATTGGATGTCAACAAGTAGGGAGAAAGGAGGAAGAATGAAAGAAAAAACATAGTCACAACAATACCTTTTCCACTATCGGCCAAAACGCATTAAAGGATTTTGACTACTGAAAATATATATATTTTTTTGGTCATGAGCTGGCCAAATTTGCAAAGTTGTTTCAGTAAGCAGCCATTTAGGGTTAAATCAAAGTTTGCTTCGCAAAAATTGCTCAAAATAACCAACAAAAGCAATTCAAAGCTGGTCAGAATCAGTTAAGCCTTCAAAACAGCAAGTTACTAAACATGCCTATTTCAGATGAAACTGGCCACAACGCATTCAAGGATTTTGACTACTAAAAGGATAATTTTTTGGTCATGAGTTGTTCCACTTAAAACAGTCATTTATGGTCAAATCAAAATTTGCTTCGGCAAAATTGCTCAAAATAATCAACAAAAGCAATACAAAGCTGGTCAGAATCAGTTCTGCCTTGAAAACTGAGAATTTCAATTTATCAGAAGTAGCATTTAACTATTGAGACATATTACAAAAATGCTAGCAATTCTAGAGTCACAATGTGAAATTTTCTGAATTGCAGGTGCAATCAATTTAACTAATACTTAATCAAACAGCAACGAAGGGATATAGCAGTGAAACTAAAAGAAACCACAAACCCAACAAGCATGCATAACAAATGACAGCAGAGAAAAAAAGAGCACCTTTGTGCAACTTCTTGTTGAACCATTTTGTTTTCTCTGCAAGTCTTTAGAAGTCTGCGGGCAAGGCTGAAGATTTCTCTCTGGCTCGCTGCCTACTGGAGTAGGATCAGCTGACTTCATAACTTTTGCTGGTTCAGAATGTTTGTCAGCCTCTATAGCCTGTGGCTGCTTTGATGATGCAGCCGCATAACTGTGTGCCTCTGGCTCATGGGTTGAAGCATTCATTTGTTGTGATGCTACTACGTCAGATGCTGTCGTGTTGCTGTTAAGATGAAATCCGAAGAGCTTACAGTTGCCACCGGCTTTGGGTTTTTTGTCATTTTGTGATGCAATCAAGGATTGAGGCTTCACCGCCCTTGACTGTGAGGGGTTCTCCATTCGTGAAGTTGGCAGCAAATGCGTCAACCAGTTTGGAGAGTGTTGTTCAATTCCTAGTCCCTGCAATGCAGAATAGCCTACCTTCCCGGCACACCTCATACTTCCAGCTTTCTGATAAGAATGCTCGCCAGGTTGTGCAGTAATCTTGAAGTTAAGCTCATGTGAAGCAAAAGAAGAATTTGGAGGCATTAAAGACCATTGGCCCGGAAGCATGTTGTGTCTGCCTTCTGTGTCTTGAAAGTGATTCTTCAAGAGATATGCTTCTCCAGGATTCTGTTCGAATAATGTTGAGCTAAATCCATGCGAATCATGAGGCCGATATCCTGACAGCAGATCCGCATAAGTTGGTTCAGGCCGCACCATTTGCATCCACCTTTTTTCTGATCCCAATCTTCTCTGCACAGAAGCATCAGTTTTCTCTTCATCATGCGACGAAGACCACATAATGGGCTTCTGTGCATTTTCGGACTCTTTATCATCCGCAAAACTGCTTCTCAAGGTCATCAGTTCTTGACCTTGCAAGACCCTTGTAGTTCCATGTGAATGTGAAGGGTCTACATTGACTTTAGAAGCAGCTGACAAAAACAATGTCAAAGCTGAACTCAGCATGAAAGAGATCGAGATATCTGAAACCCTTTGACCTACATATCGAGACAATACCTTCTTTCGTAAGAATTGATGAATCAGGTGAGCATGGCATAACATTCGATCGGGGCCTCTTGGGTCTAGGCACCGGCGGGGGGTTCATCGGAGGAGACAAAGCAGGTTCAATTTTCCAAGGAGAAACTCTCTCTGGACGAGGAACTGAAGAGGTCTCATCCCATCGCACCTAAAACAGAAAACCCAGATGCCAACTATATTGAGGAGAAAAACTGAAAGAAGAGGTAAAATTTGAGTGATGTTACCTTAAGACATCTCCATTTTGATCCAGGCCACCTGTTTGGATCAGCATCTCCTATGCCAACTATTGTTCCAGTGAACCTGACATAAGTTCAAGGGCCACAGATGAGAAGATGTATAATTTCCGTAACTAATTGGGCTTGGGATTGGTAGAAATCATTTGCCTTAATTGACAGGGGAGGGAAAACTGCTAATACCTCTGCTCTGGGGTTTCTTCACCTTCAAATCTCATTTTGAATCTCATACCTATGGAATGGTTGCTCTTGAGGGACTCCATATATTGATTATATGGAACAATGAATTCAGAAGGGCTTGTCCTGTTAAAAAAATCAACTCAAAATTAATAAACCATTATGAATAAAAATGCCTGGCACAAGCCATGTGAACCCTGCCCTGTACAAGTACTTTCAGTCCTTAAAAGAAAGGCATAGATACAACAGGCTTGCTATCTTTTTCATATGTCATTACGCGTGAACTACAGAGCATCAATCACAGACCTTGGTTTGTAGTAGACTGTGAACATAGTCCCTGTGTTGACAGCATGCCATGCAGTTGCAAGGATACCAAGGTGCATACTGTGACTGGATATGACTGAAGACGGAATATTTGTTTGCTGTCTCAATGCACGTCTCACTCCAACACGTAGTTCACCATTCTCACCTCTAACAGCCACAAAACACTTGGTGTCATGCATGAAAAAGGAAGCTAATATTAGCACAAGACCAGATGCAGTGGAGATTACAGACCTTAGGAAAATAAAAGCATCCCCAGCAACAAGCCTTTTGGAACTAACAAAAACACTCCAACCACTCTGAAGCAAGTGTCTCCTTGGTTGACCTAGAGTTTCAAAATCCAATTAGCGGATCACAACATGTGCATCTAAATGCATCTATGCTCATGGTGTCAAGTACAATCCCTTAATGCTAACAACAAACATATTTATGCAGAATAGAGAACCATCACGTCCATGAAGAAATTACTTCAGTATCAGGTGAGAGGTTCCGAAAATAAAGCAAAATCAGCATACCACCAATCTATGGCACTTAGTGGATCTAGCATAAAACACTTGGAGAGGATTCATAATGCATTATCATCATCAAATGTCACTTGAAAGGAAGCTAGATGATTGTCCCATGCACAAATTTAGCATTAGATCATTAATTAGCTCGACTCAATCTCTACAACAAAGTACCAAGCAAGAACGGTACCACTAGACTGGTGAAGCCCACAGAAAACAAAACATTGCACAGAACGATTGGAAGAAATCACCAGTGATTCATAAAAAAGGAACAAAATTGCAAAGTGTATGACCATAGCCTTGCAATAATCCATAAGGATTGCTAAGCTGCCTTAGGAACAGTACACGATTGAAGAAATTCCATCTTTCACAGGACATTGAGATCAATAATAAAGTACTAGCATGGATTACCACGAAAGATGTGACGGAAGCGCCACTCGACCCCATGCAAATCCTTTGCTGCCAGCTCTTGAGATGGTGGCTGCCGGCACATATCCTGATCATAGGAACAAGAATCTAAATAAGCACCCCCACCCTCCAAAATCCAAAACCTCCATCCATAAGTAGCTGAAATCCAGCATAATAAAAGCAACGAGGATAGAAACCTGTACCAGGGGAGGGAGGCACTCGTCGGCGTGCCTTCTCAGCACCGAGAACCCACCGTGGGTGCTCGTATCCGATGCTGTAAGCGTCTTACAGAAAGAGTGAACATGAGGCCGGGGCGGTGTGGGTGGGAGCGTCTCTTTCTCCACAGCGTTCTCATCTTGCTGATACCATATATTAATGGAAAAAAACGCGAAAATCACTTAGTTTCTTCTCAAAAATTCACCAATAGGCAACTCAAAAGTAAAGAGAGAGGGCACTTGAACTTTTCCGAAGCAGTACCTTCTCGGGGAGCAAAGTCACTTGGGCAAACACCTCATCTGTGTCCGGCTCGGCCTATCAAATGAGAGGAACCATGCGATAATGACGTGAAGTTAAAAAACCAAAAATTTTCTTAAAGCGAGAACTTTGAAGGGAATACCTTCAACTGCACGTTGATCACCCGGCAAAGGATCTTGGACGGAAGGTTGTAGACGGGCATCTGCTGTTCCGCCACTTGATTCGTCGAAGCCTCCACCTAGATCACCGAAAACAAAAACAGCAAAATCTCAGATTTGAGAGAATTTTGGGGGGAAAAAAAACACTCTACGGAACAAAATCAAGTAGACGAGTCGCACCAGGACGAGAGGAAAAACCGTAAAATCCTCAATTTGGAGAGGGAAATCGAGAAATTCGAGAGGAAAAGAACTTCTTCAAGAGTTGAAAAGGCTTACTTGTTCTATATGCCCCTGGGGGAAGTAGAAGACCCTCTCCCCCGCGCGGGGAACCGTCACCAGAGGCCCGGCGCACGCAAGCCAGAGTTCGGTATACAGCGCGTCCTCCGAATCTGAAACAAAAACCAAGCCAAGAATCAGTACAAAAGCCCAGACGAGCACCAACCCCCAGCTTCCTCCGGCCACCTCCGGAGATCCGGCCTGTTCCCCACCTTTCCCGGCCGCCGGTACCGCTGCGAACCCCCGGCCGGCCTCCGCCACACCGCCTCCAGCGCCGTCCTCGTTAAACTCGCTGCACCCGGACGAGAAGCTCCCATTACTCCCTTTCACGGCCGACACCTCCGACGACGCCATCAAAAACCTCCGCCTACCCCCAGATCTCTCATCCACCACCGATCCACCCAAATCCCCAGATCAAAGCCTCAAATCCAAATCCGACCCGCCTCCAGAACCCCCAAATCCACCAAGATCGAAGCCGAAACACAGCACTAACTCCAAGAAATCGCTTCGAACTATTCACACAAGCCCTGGAATTCTCTCCGGTCGCTCTTAAACGCCTCCGAATTGCCTCAATTTATCCACCGCCTCCTCCTTATCTCTCTCTCTCGCTCGCTCTCTCGGCTTTTCCTTTTGGGAGGGAAAGAGAGGAGAGTTTCCTGTGAGCAAAGCACGAGAGCTGGGGGGCGAGGGGGCAAGCCGTCTAGCTGCCAGCGCTGGGCGTCGTACAAGTCGTCGGACCGGGGATGGGCAGGGATTTAACCCGGGTCAAAACCCCCATGCAATCATTTAAGCTACGGTCAATCCTGGCCCGACCGGTTGCCGTTACCGTTATCCACGCCGGGCAAACTTTCTGTCAGCCTTTTAAGGTTACACAACGGCCGTTCTCATGTCAAACGTCGCTCATCCTTTTTTTCCTTTTTTTATAAAAATAATCAATAATGAGCATCAAGATAGCAACCATTTCCTATTCCTAATCGAATTGCAGAAAAGAAAAAAATAAATAAAAGTAACTATTTCTATTCTAATACGAAATAATAATATCAAAAAGGTCCATACTATTGAAACCAAGATGCTTGATATTTGAATTCTCTGTACTATTGGTTTTCTTTCACAATCAAAAAATAGTACTTATAATATAACGACATAATTTTCTTTTTTTTTTGGGGGGGCGGGGGGAGGGGGGTTAATAGTGAGATTTTTTTGACTTCCAGAAATAGAGTAATGATGAAATTTTTTTTAGAATAATGGCATGCTTATGATGAGGTGATATAGGGTTATAGTTTAAATATACTAAAGGGCTGAATGTATCCTCCTCAAAAGAGACTCAGTCACAGTGATTGAGTAAATAAGGAATTGAGGACGGAGAAGAGATGAGAATTTTCTGCTCCACGACATTCTTTGGTTGTTGGAAAATTATAGAGCCTTTCTGACAGTGTATATATATTGGAAGGCGAATAGGGCCGCTGATTGAATCGTCTTCTTTATTGTCCAACATTCTAAAAAGATTCTCTAGTTATATCAGGTAGGGGTGGCACAATATGACCCGACCCGCCAACCCGACCCGTGTTCGACCCGCCATAAACAGGTTTGGGTTTGGCCTAAATAGGTTCGGGTCGTAAACAGGTTGACCCGTTTAACCTGTTTATTAATTGGATCGGATACAGGTTTTAAATGTCTGACCCGTTTAACCTGTTTAACTATTGGGCTGATAGATGAGAGTCATAACCCACAAGATAAAGTCCAGAACCGGCCCAACTCTCCGCCTAGGCCCGATTTCACTCCATAGCCCGATTTCACTGTCTAGGCCCGATTCACTCAGCCCGATTCAGCCCGATTTTAGAATTAGGATTTAGGGTTTGTGAAACATTGAAATGGCGCCGCCGAGCTCTATTCCCTCAGCCCCTCCCCGAGTCTGCTCTCCTCCAAACCTCAAGTCCACCTCCCCATGGCTATTCTCTCGTCCTCTTCTCGCCCTTCTCCTCTTCCTTCTCCTCCACCCTTTCTCCTCCTCTTCCAAATCGGCAGTTCTCGCCCTTCTCCTCCTCCTTCTCCTCCACCCTTCCTCCTCCTCCTCCAAATCGACGGTTCTCGCCCTTCTCCTCCTCCTCCCTCTCCTCCACCCTTCTTCCTCCTCCTCCAAATCGACGGCTCCGAAGAAGCTTTATTCCAGATCCAACGGGATCGAGGTCGTCGGAGACGCGGCAAGGCGGACTCCGCGGCGACGCGGCAAGGCAGAGTCCGCGGGTGGTGCAGGGTGTTGGCTCGAGTGCAGCGGGGACGCCATGGGCGGTGCGGGGTGGCAGCTCGGGCGCAGTCGTGGCGAGGGAGGCCGATCGGGGAAGAAGATGAGCAGTTATTTTTTTTCTCCTTTACCCTTCTGCCTCTCTCTCTCTCGGTCTCTCCTCTCTCTCTCTCTACTCTCTCCTCTTCCTCTCTCTCTCTCTCTCTCTCGTCTCTTCCCTCCCATCCTGCCGGCCCTCATCTTTTTTCTTTTCTTTTTTTCTTAAACGAATCTTAAATGGGTCGGGTCAGATGATCTGTTTATTAAACAGGTCGGATTCAGGTTGTAATTCCTGACCTGTTTAATAAACAGGTCTGTTTCAGGTTTATAATTTTTTGACCCAATTTGTATTTGACCCGACCTGTTTATGCCTGACCCGACCCGATTGCCGCCCCTAATATCAGGAGGCCGCCCCTTCACTACTTTATCATCTTTTTTTTCTTGATTCTGTTTGCTGCACTTACATTAGAGTAGTATGAACAACTGTCGTAAAACCCCTTGATTCGGGATATAGGGATGATGTGTGGAGTTGGGGTGGCCGTCAGGCCAACACATGTATTCAGAGAAGCCAATAGGGCGGCCGATTGGGTGGCTGCCTTTGCGGCTCATCATTCAGGGTACACCCTTTGAGTAGAGGAGGGGGAGCTGCCACCGGCACTTCGTGAGTTACTGTTTTTTGATTTTATTGGGTGTATTCGTACATGTGTTGTATGAAAACCGTTTCCAGCAAAAAAAAAAAAAAAAAAAAACTGTTGTAAAAAAAATAAAAATAAATAAAAATAAATCTATAGACACAAAGCCCAGAAACTGATATGACATTGCAACAACTGTTATTTCTCACCGTGCTCTCCGGACTGGAAGCAGTTAACGGCGTCAGTACCCATCCGTCTGTCTCTCGAAGACACATTGTCGCTCCATAAACAGGCAGGGCATTCCAAACCATTTTTTTATTCGTAAAATCGTAATTATTTAATTCTTTAGTAGCTAAGCATGGCTTCTTTCTCCTCCTGCACTCAAAATGCACAGGACACGCGTCAGAAGCCAAGTGGGAACTTGCTTGCGGGCCCCACCTTCCTCCTATTACCCACCCACCAGTCCATGGGGAAGGTAACCTCACGTGGAGGTGAACATAACCCGGGTTTTATGAGATCATATTCCGGACCCCCTAAACGGACTCATGATGAGGCCGTAACGCTCCTCCTCCACGTTGCGATGCATGATTCGTCCGAGGTAAACGCCCTTGTTTCTCTCGGCTGCGGGTTGGCTGTCGCACAGCAAGCAGCAAACGGAGTTTCTCGCGGACGTGTCAGTTTACGATTGGCTATATCGGACCCACGACTTCGGCATCGCCAATCCAGAGACAGCCACGTATTCACTAATAACTTTTTGCTGTGTTACCTAGACAGCTGATCGAAGCCCATTTCGCTCCAAGCGAGTAGCGCGTGCGACAACATGGGAGAACGCATGAGACATGCCTCCTCCCTGCTCCCACACGTGTGGAGAGGCACGTTCACGTAAAGTATCATGGGGCGGGGACCACGGTACATACAGGAATGGGCCGCGGGAAAAAGGGCAGCTCCTCTCTTTACCGTTGAACGCCGTGCGGATAAAACAAGACCATTGTAACGGAAACAGTGCTTTTTAACTGCCTTTTAATCATAACAAAATAACAGAGCCTTTCTCATCACACCATTAAGCAATAAAGTAATTCGGTTATTAAACATCCATCACAACAGAAATAACGGCAATTTGTTCAAACCCGTGGAATCTCTGAACCACTACGCCGACAGCTTTCCATTTTCAGCCCATACGGTACTATCCAGCGGCTATCTAATCCGCAGTCTTCATTAGCTTCATCGTAGATTAGCTTGGCTTGAAAGATCACTTCATCTTTTATTATGGTTTAGATGTCATAAAGAAGAGAATGATTGTTACCTATATTTTTCAAATTTTTATAGATTCATCTGATAACTGTGGCCGAGTTACTCTCGACGAGACGACGATCATATTTTCACAGGCCCGGTGGAAGGGGAGGCGAGGAGGGTTGGTAGGTGGGTGGGTGCACGAATGGGGGATAAATTTAAAAAAAAAAAAAAAAAAAAAGGCCGGGGTGCGGGTGCGTGTGGGACCGGGTAGATTGTGGCTCGAGATATCCGCTCCCGAGGGGGCGGGGCCCAGTGGTGTCCCCTTCCCAGGCGACAACTACCGCCCGGGAGTGCGGGCCCCGCTGGCTGCCCCCGGGCCATTGGACAAGCCCGGCCCGGGCGGACACAGACCCTGAACCACCCCCACTGACACCTCACCCGCAGACCAAAAGCACGTCCCAACCCGGTTAACTTCAACCCCCCCCCCCCCCCCCCCCCCCCCAATCCCACCCACGGACTCCAAACTTCATTCCATTCCACCTCACTCCCCCGTTCCGCCCAGCCCAGCAGATCTCGACTCGTGTCCTCCGTAGTCCCTCCGCGCCCTACACGTGGAAGATTCCGTAACGGGGGCCGGTCAGAGGCCTAACAGGACTGGCGACACGTCAACGGCTACAAAAGTGACGTCATACTCGGGGATTTTAAAAAAGGTAGCAAGAGGAAAAGAGGGAGGTCGCCATCGATGCTTGAGGGGAAGCAAACGGAGTCGGCGTGATGCCTCCGCCAAAACGGCTCCCAGTAATGATGCGATAATGATGGGAGATTAGCACGGGGATTAGTCCCCGGGACAAATTAATCCTGGCTCTGGAACCCATTTATCTAATCTTAATCTGATGGGATTGGGATAAGGGGCGTGGGATTAGTTTAATTGTAGTAAAGTAATGTTACCCCAACAGCAGAACTCTAAAGTCTAAAGACAAATAATTAGGAATTAATTTTGATTTAATTAGATAAAGTTAAGGGAGGGGGGGTGGGGGGACCAGGGGATATCGCCATCAGGATGGCACGTGATTGCACGTGTACGGGGGAAGGGCAGGGAAGTACGATGGACGGTGGGGATGGATCGGGATGCCCTATGGTGCAGGATAAGTGGGGTAGGGGTGCAGCGTAGGGGGACCACGGAGTTTGATCGTGGAATGTGCCGGCGACATAGCTTCGGGTGGGTGTCGTTGATGCTGCTGCTGCTGCTGATCCCGGACGGTGGCTTTCACTGTGAAGTGACATGCGATCGTCTCCTGTACTTCTGATCTTTCGCCGTCGCTGGGGTCGGATAATCAAAGGGACAACTTATCGCCATCCAAGAAGTCACAAGACCACTTGGGCTTAATGGTTATAGATAGGTCCAGTTCCATTTGTTATTAATTCGGATGATAGCGACAAAGCTTTCCACTGGTTGGGCTCAACTTGAACTGATTTTTTATTTTTATTTTTAATAATTTAAATTATAGAGTTCATGTAATCGAGTGGGTTCGCCCGGTTTCGGATCGATCGAGTCGGCATGGTCCTAATTTTAGCTAAGACCTAATTCGGCTCGAACCTGGGCTAACTCGATTTTCTGATGAAATCTCAGCGGTCCAATTAATCCAATCGAGGAAATAGTTGGCCAATCAGGGAGATCACGTTATCTTTAAAAGATCAGCTGCTGCCTGACACGTGACAGAGAGCAGGACAAATGATGGGGGGCGGTGGTCCGTGAACACGAAGGACGTACAAGTGGGTGGAGCAAAGGCACACTGAGTATTCCGTGGTCAAAAGCTAAAGCCACAATAATCCAACGGACCAGCTTCGTCCCCGGCGCCATGATATCACGATCAACCTCCATCAGAGCCATGACCCACAGATCAAGCGTTCCAACTAGAGGTTACACGGTGGGTCCCTTCTTGGTAGCCAATCATGGAATCCCACGTCGGCACATAATGCTGTCGCTGGAGGAGACGCGGGAGGGGATCCGCGGGACACCGGAGTGGGGCGCGGGGGGTCTAGTGGGAGGGGCGGACCACTGACAGGGGCAGCTGATTGGCTGGAAGCGCCGGGTCCCACCATCCAACGGTCTTGATCGGGTTGCTGCCAGATACCCATGTTCGGCGTCCTTTGGGCCGCAGATACCCAGCGAGGCTGTGGCTCTCCACTACCTGCACCCAGCACCAATACATATCCCACTGCTGCGACTCAGACTGGGAGGCTGGCTCGCTCTGCCAAAGGGGAGGGGAAGACCACTGACCACCTCCTCTGGCTCCCCTGCCCCATAGCTTGATCAATGCCCTTTTCTACAAGGGCAAATCTGGCCATGTCATTAGGGTTTTTTATTTGGGGATTGCTGCCATAGATCATCCGATCCACCTAGTGGATTGTAACATCAAGCTGCCAGCTCTATTACATTGTAACTTAGATAAGTATAGGGGATGATCTCCCACCTAACTTGTGAAATTGTCAATGATAAAGTTAGTAAGTTACTAAAAGTTTGATACCGATGGCTTGAATTCGAGTCTCATCTCGATAAAAAAAAAGGTGGGGTTTTGTGTCTGCCCGCAAAAGACTAGTGAATCAGACATGGTTAGTCTTCGCAATTTTAAAGAGGACAACCACATTATGTTATTAATGCAGTGGCATACAATAACTAAAGGTAGGGCTGCAAATAGGTCAGGTCGGGTCGGGTTCTGAGACCCCGATCCGATCTGGTTTCTTGTTCGGATCGTAATTTTAGACTCAGACCCGACCCGATTAAAAATCGGATCGGGTCGGATCGGGTCACGGGTCGACTTGACTCATTTACAACCCTAACTAAGGGTGGCAATTAGATCGGATTGGATCAGATATAAATCATGTCGGATGCTAGATTGATGAAAAATCGGTCAAATCGAATCCAATAACTTAGCCCGATCTATAATGGGTTGAATCAAGTTAGATGGGTTGAATGGTTAAGTATTGCCACTCCCTGCTTATA
Source organism: Phoenix dactylifera (assembly GCF_051530095.1). Taxonomy (NCBI): domain Eukaryota; kingdom Viridiplantae; phylum Streptophyta; class Magnoliopsida; order Arecales; family Arecaceae; genus Phoenix; species Phoenix dactylifera. Next base: position 1,259,534 of record NC_143193.1, on the reverse strand, counting down.
ACTATCTAATTTGCTAGAAGTCACACATAGGCTCCACTATGTAGTGGACCGTGATCATCAGTGTAGTTGAATTTTGAGTTACGGTTGTGAGGTTGATTCTAGTGGCCTTTTTCATCAAGGGTTTTGGTAAGAAGATTGAGCTCCAATGTGAAGCCTAGAGTCATATTTGTATAGAGTTATATCGAGCTCCAAGTGGAGTGCATTGCACTCTTCGTCAGCTTATTTTGGCGTGGATGACTCTGTTGTCTTTGTTTGGACGAAACCTAGCTATGAATGCTGAGGTGTCATGCATTTGTTTGCTCATATCGTGGGCCCATGTGTTGCCTCAGATTGGAGCCATCTACTCTCAAACTTATACTATTGTATGTCTCATCTAAGTATTTGACATGGACCATGGATTCTAATGTTAGCTAATACCCTTTCTAAACGGAGACAACCAAATCACTCCGTGCTGCAGCGTTAGTCTTTTGCTTGTATTTTTCTCGATCCATAATTCTTAGATAAATCTAGCACGATAGAGAAGAATGTCAATAATCTATTCATACAATTGATTGATATGTAATTTTGATTCTAAAGTTCCATTGGATACTCTAGACATGGTGAATTGTAGAAAGAGCAATATGTGAGAGGGTTACTACGGCGCCCATCCAATATGATATGGTATAAGCCCCATCTTAGTCAGCCAGGATCCTCTGTGGCGGGCATTGTAGAGTGTTGTGCATTCCTGGATGGCCACGACCATCAAGCAACACGCATCATGCATGAAACAACAAGCGCTCGTGGACTGCCTTGTTTGATGGCTGTCCATCTCTGATTTGTCGTGCCGTGCACGCACCACCGAGAATCTACTCTTCATTATAGTAGCATATTAGGTTCAACTACTTCATAAAAATGCTAGTACTCAAAAAAGTAATCCATATAAATGCTAAGAGGACTATACATCCACCATGAAAGATTGCAAAGTGAGACCACATCCCTTGCTTCTTTTATGATGGCAGCTTTCCTTCCTTCCCTTTTTTTTTTTTTTTTTTTTGCTTTGCTCAATTGACTCAAGATTTGGGAAAATTTCCAAGCCATCCAATATATCCCTACTACAAATCGATCTGTAGTGGTAGCCAACACACTGGTTAAAGGTGGAAAAGGATGCTGCTAAAGTTACAACAGTAGCCAAGCTTTTGCTGCAATAAGTAGCACAGCTAAAGCTCTATAAAAGTTGGATGAACATGAAAGATCCACTGCTTGGCCAAACAGAATAGGTACAAGCATTTAAAAGCAACACCAAATTCCTAAGCATTTTACTATACTGAACATGGAGGAATTACTGAAAGAGGTGCATGGATTTTGTCATGCAAGCTATCTTGATAGAATTCTGTGCTTCCACTAATTTATGTTTCAGCCAAAGGTTTTTTCCTTTAATACTGAGGCGCCATTTCTGGTCGATACAATTCTGGGTCATCAAAAAGGATTTGTTCCACTGTTTTAGACTTTCATATGTTCAACTCTGTAGCATCTACCACATTCTTTTTGCACTTTCTGGTGCTCTGCATCTTCTCAGATAAATAAGCATAAAAAGACATGAAATACATTTATTTGTACACCTCTCATACTGCTGTTACAGAACATCACAGTAAGCTGCTTGTTTGCACTGCTTTCTTTGAGTTCTGATACATAGAACTACAAACAAAAAAGAGAAAAACATACATTGTAGAAACATACAGTAAGCATGTAGTCCTACATCACCTTGCTTGTTTGCCCTGTGACTAGGTTGTGGAAAGTAGCAAACAGGAATACACAGTCTCTCAAAGCTAGAGTTCAACATTGTTATGTAAATCCTTGGAAGAAAGGAACAGGAAGCATGAGGGCTATCATAGCCATAAGGGCAATCTCCCTTACCTATTCACATGTTGATACTTCAAAGTGAGGCATGATGAGGGATTGTCCAAGGTAACAAGTTCCTCTAAAAGAAACTATTATCCATATGATTTTCTAAATTTAACCCAACATTTTTAACTTGGTAAACGACTACGTAATAATTTGTTGGGATCCACTGTAAAAGATATTTGAAATTTGAAATAGGATTTAACTATGATAGCGACTAATTGTCGGAAAATGAAAAGTAAAAGCCATAAACATATTTTAGCCAAGCTGAATCTAACTGAAACTCTAAGATATGGTGAGCCATTGCAAGTACTTTGTCTACTTGAAAATGGGTTTAAATGCCCCAAGGCCTTACTGAAACCTAGCAACCACTTTGTACAAGTGAAGGATTGTGCACATAGATATCCTCTTCCCTTCCTTCCCAATCCCCTTAACCTTTCTCTCTCTTCACTGTAAATTTCTATACACTACTCATAGTAAATTCATTTTAAATCATCCTTCATAAAACAAGGGGAAGTTTCTCACTTCCTCCATATGGTATCAAAAAAGAACAATGGATGATATGATCAATGCATCATATGTCAGTCCTATAATAATATGGTCAGTAACTTTAGTCAATTTGCTTTTGGATTTTCAGCCCAACTAATCTTAGAGAATAATAATGAAGTCTGTTAGAAGGACCTGTAACATCAATCTTTCATTGACCACTTAGATAATGACAATAAGACTTGTTCAAAGAGATGGATTCAGTTTAACATTATAAAACCAAGTTTCAATACCAAACCATCACATGTACAAAGACATCAGTACGGTTGAACGGGGAAAGCTGAATTCTATATGTTTTGGAAATTAAGGATGGTGTATTCAGATTCACAAGGGAAAAAACTACTTCTAGATCTAAGCTTTTGGAACCATCATAAGACCATTTCTCCCCATGAATAAATTAGATCCATGGAAGAGAGCCATGGAAGCTCTCTCTCTCTCTCTCTCTCTCAAAACAGAGAGGAGAGAGTGGCTGAGCAGCTACCATGGTCGAATAGTGGCAGCCCATGGCAGTGACTGGTTGTGGCAATATCCGACAGTGGTGGCCGGCCGACGAAGGAGAAAAAGGAAGAAGAGAAAACATGGGACAATGGCTCCTCACACAACCTGTTGGGGAGAAAACAATGGTGATGACCACATCACCGGCTAGAAAGCTGGACTCCATTAGAGTAGCTGTTGGATCAAAAAGTGCTCTTGCTTCATCCAAACAATCACATTTCAAATAGAAATCCAATATCAAGTTGTTCACAAACACCCGAGAAGGTGAATTGCGATGGCGTCAACCCCAAGTCCTGCATCTCACTAAAGAGCTCACAACTCGGAGTAGAACTCCCCCTTCAAGTAGCTAACCAAAGCACTATAAGTGACTAAAACTTCTAGACAATCACATGCACTTAGAACTGTAGCTAACGCAACACGCTCAAGTTTGACTCCCGTGCTGGATGATATGGGTCGATTTCGCCGTCACTAAAATCTTGCCTGAAAGTTCTGCCCACCAACCAGATAACAACACATATCCAACAAAATAGCCAATTAAATCTTCGAGCAATTAGCACGATCGGTTACAGCTCGGCATAATCTCAACATGCCAACCAAAAAAAAATATCATAACCGACCAATAAGTAAGGAAAGCACTCGATCACGGTATACCTAAAAAAAAAATATCCTAACCACCCCAATCAATGGGTGTGGAAAGAGCTTAACTGCTCGTCCGTGAATTGTGCAATCCTAATAATGCAAATTCGCATCTACTCTTCTATTAGGAACGAGGATTCTTAAATACGGAGAGAAATCTAAATACTATATTCTCATACTTCTATTTCTCTTTCATCTCTTCTATTTCCTCTCGAAACTCTACTTGACTTGAGCATCGAAGAGTCTTCAGCCAGATACATTCCGACGACTCTTTGATCGTTTTTTGTGGCATCAGAACAGCTCCAGTGCTGTGCTGTACTCCTCTAACTCAACCAAGCAAAGCGCCTCATCCACCCACTAAGTCAGGTTTTGAGCAGCAATACTTAATATCAAACAGAGGAGCAAGAATGCTTTCATGATGATCGACATGATGTAAACGCGGCTTTCAGTTTAACGAAACAGGCGAACCAAGTGTTGAATTCGCTTGACTTGGCTAGAGATCATATGGTTGAGTTGAATATGTTTCTAACAGGCATTTCGTTGAAAAGTTGGCGCTCCTTGGATAGTTCTCCATTGTTGAAGTGGGGCTCCAGGAGGTTGTTTGTCTAGTGACAAGTATGGAGATCAAAGCTGATTTTGATGATTTGGTGGCGTCCACATGGTTCTTTGGATGCATGTTGAAGTATCATAGATGTCGAATGTACCCAAATGCATTGTTGCGGGCCTTCCGACCCGACAACAGCACAGTTCCAACCAACTGACGACAGAGAACGGTCCGCATCCCCCACGAGGTATTGTCCGCTCTGGGACTCCGGCCCGCGCGTCCAGTGCTACGGGGGGAATTTTTTCCGGCTCGCGCGTCCAGCACTGACGGGGGGATATCCGCACGGTTTTGCCCGACAAAAGGCGCCTCGTGAGGAAAGAGGTTTCCCCTCCTTATAAGGCACAGATCTTTCCGCTTATGGGACTAAATTCGGGCCCTTCCCACAATACAGCCCTCCCAGCGGGAAGGTCCTGGGCCGGCCTGAGCCGACGCAGCCCCCCAGGCCCAGGGAGAGTTTCTATGTGCGGGCAGGCCCTCCTTCTAGCACCATCTATTGCAGGCCTTCCGACCCGACAATAGCACAGTCCCAACCAACTGACGACAGAGAACGACCCGCGTCCCCCACGGGGTACCAGCGCTGACGGAGGGATACCCGCACGGTTTTGCCCCACAAAAGGCGCCTCGTGAGGAAAGAAGTTTTCCCTCCTTATAAGGCACAAATCTTTTCGCCGCCTAGTTGGTATAGGACTAAATTCGGGCCCTTCCCACAACATGCATCATGCTTAAAAACAGTGTGTGGCACACAAATTGTATATAATCTACTTAGATTGAAAGAAAATTACTAGAGAACAAATGTGGTATCTGGTATAAACTTCATAATTTACATGTCACTCCAACTCACAAACCTAGTTTCAGACTTGGATCCAGGCCGCTCCGATCTAGTCCCAACTCCAATCTATCAATGAATGGATTAGGTATGGGTCCAAAGTCACATCATTAAAAATTTTGGGTTGTGTAGAGGTTTGTTTTTCTTTTTTTAAAAAAAAATAACTTGATTTGAAAATGGACCTGGCTCATTACTTGTTTATTTATATATAATATTAGTTTTATTTATCTAACTTCAATTTCTGAGCTCTTTGCATAAAACTTTATTCTATACTTTAACATGATAAAAAAAAGTAAAAATAGTCGCATATTACAAATATTTGGATACATATATTTCACTTTAAATTAAGTATATCTTTTCAACTTGTGTCAATTCTTGTTATATAATTAACTATCAAGTGCTCGTTAGTGGTAACTTTATTTTTGGTGCACAAATACTTTTGGTTTAATTGTTTGTCTAAGATATACAGTTTGGTACCTGATAGGAACCCAACTCCTAAGTCTTTTAAGTTTTATGGTTTAATGGGCTGGTTATGGACCTAGGTTTATTAAAACCTAGAGCAACCTGACTCCATAACATCCCTAATATTTAGTGTTACATCCATTTTTCTGCTAATATTTTATTTATTTTCTTTAACTAAAACATATAACATGCAGTGCATATAGAAATAGCTATGCTTTCTTAATCTATTCATTTTTTATTTTTATATATGACAAATATTTTTTTTTGCATCGCTTTGAAATAAAATGTTATTTTAAAGAGGGTACATTAATTTAAGATGGAAGTAGAATGATATGCTGGATTGAATACTTTGTTAATGGTTTGGCACCAAAAACTTGGATTTAATATAAGAGTAGATTGATGAGTTGTAAGTCCCTCAGTAGAAATTCAGTTATTTACAAGTAACTAGTTTTCAAGTTCAATTATTCCTCTCTCTCAATTCACCACTTTGTCTGAGACCAAAACCTGAGCAGGGCTGGTAAAAACCAGTACTTAGTTATTATCAACCATGATGTCTTATTTACTGCTGGAGCCTGAGGCATCCACAAAAGACTGATTGGTGGAAATTGTATCCTTCTTCTTCTGTTTATAAACAAATTCAGGCCTCATGGCCAAAATCTTCTTAACACAGTCTTAACTTTATTCGTTATCTTAATGAATTTTGTAGATTGGGTTTGTCCTTTATTTCTTAAAGAAAAAAAAGAGAGGAAGCTGTTGCCATTTCATTATCCTTCTCCTTCGAACTCTTCCTCATCTTCGTTCAAAGGCAGCCGCGACATGTGTCTATCATTGACATGAAAACATCAAAGTTCAAGCTTTATTAATCTCTGGCATTTAAGAAATATACACAGCTCTACATAAGTATGCTGAGTGCTTTTATTTCATCCACTGTTTCTAGTATTGACCATTTACAACAAGCTAGAACCCAAGTGCACCCCTTGGTTAAGCTAGGGCCTCCTCTCTGTAAACCCCCATCTGGTACTCAGCTTCACAGAACTCTCCTCCAAGATCATCACATGCCTCACCAGGAAATACCCTGCGAAAAATGCATCAACTAGTTATAAATCTTGTACTACTATAGATCTCTCCATGCAATTGATCCTAGGCTGCTGAAATCTTACGTTTTGGGCTCGTTATACTCGATATAGTCCCTGTCGATCTCCTGCAAAGCCGCTGTAGATTTTGCGCCGCTCGATGACACTGCAAGCTTTGCTTCAGGGAACATCTTAGCATTACATGCCTCACCACCAATTATATCACAGGCCTCCATAGGGAATACACTGCAAGTTTACAGTGAGCATGTTAAATTGTCCGCTGAAATGTCCTCAATCATTGTTCTGCTATAAGTTCAATCCTTCTTCTTTTTGTTTGTTTTTTGGAGGATGGAAGGAGAGATACACACTCCCACCAAGTAAAGCTAATCAAAAATAAAGGAATGAACAGGAGAGGGGTAAAAAGAAAACAGAAGCAAAACTAGAAAAGCCAAGAAAGAAACTGAAAAAATGTTACAGAAACGAAGAAGAGAACTGCTGTAAATATTCTATCATGGAAGACTCGCGTATCTTCGAGAAACTGAAACGATAATTCTAACTTTATTCGAGGATCACAGTTAATGCTCATAGTTTTTCATGTGGAATCTAGCTTCTTCATTGTTTGATAACTAAACACCAGCTGAAAGCAATGGACAACTATTTGTTGCATATGTTAGCTTTCATAATGACGCAGTCGCGGAGGGGGGGGCAAGGATCCAAACTCGACGTACGTCTATCATGACTCGGGCTCATACTCCTGCATCACATAATCACTCTAAAGTAACACATATCTCTAAAACAAAAAGATAACTGATCTAATGAACCATTTCTACCATTGTTTATATCTTAGAAAATGGCCTGTAGTTTGTGCTGTTGGACATGGATGTCATGGCTTTGATCAATGAAATGTATCAAGTTGAAGGGAACGGATGAAGAAGGCATACGAGATCGAGGAGCTGTAGTCTATAGTTGATGTTTCGAAGGTGGTAACGGCCACAGCCCTTGGGCTGATGAGGGTCCTGAGTGGCTTAGATGACCTCCTTGGGACCAAGGTCTTGGTGCCTTTAACTGGCAATGGCCCTGTGAAGCACACAGCTGCAGCCTGCATCCTTGATATCTTTTATTTCCTTCGCTCAATGTGAAATAAGGTTTCTTTGATCTGTTTTTCTGTGCTCGATTTGATAACTATTTATAGCTGGGAATGCAGGGGGAATGGATTGGATTCCAACACCATTCAGTGGCTCCCAGTGATGGGGAATTAGACGCAATCACCTTGTAGATATTTGTTTCCTTCTTCCTTGTATCATCCTGAAGATTTTTTTTCCTCCTAGATATTTTTCCACTTCATTGGATCACGTATAGATTTTTCCACAGGTATGGGACAAGTGTCTGATGTAATGTTAGTTCTTTTGGCTGCTTTAGGTGCATTAGAAAAGTCGCATTCCATCAACAGGAGGTTAAGGTGACTCAAGCCTAATCACCATACTCATCTAGTAGATCTTGGGTGAAACCTACTAGAATATCATGGATATTATCAGATGGTTGGTCACTCTTTTGGTGCAAGGCTGCTTGCTCATGTAACAACCCAAAGGAGCACAGTGCCAAAACCCTTTAGCTTTGTTGAAGTGGCTTCAACACCTTCTTCTTCTTCTTCTTTTGAATGAAAATATCATGCATAACGTGTAAAGATACCACCAGAAAGCACTGGGCACCTCCGTCTCTCTCACCCATAGATGATCTCTTGAATAGTTTGCGACAAAGGAAGGAGGTGTCAAACAGCTGGCAACCCCAGCAACAATCATCCTAGAGTACGGGTCTCTGACAACAAAGCCCATACCATCCCTCTCTCCACCTTGCAGGACGCAACCAACAAAGTTGAACTTGAGGAAACTCAGAGGTAGGAGCTTCGACATCCTTTGGATGCCCTTTGGTATCAATTAAATTAGACTTTTATGCAACTAAATGGGCTCTTAGCCTAACTCTTATTTTGGATCAAATCAACATTGAGTCTTTTAGGATAAATTATAGTACCTATATTACACTTATGTTCAATAATTTATGAAATCTATATTTATGCGGTGCCAACGAAATTATTTATTTTTCGTGAAAAATTAAAATTATACTTAAGTGAAAAGGAGGGCACCATTCGTCTTCTTATGTTCCTGTATTTTTTTTATATATATTTGGATGTCATTTAGAGTTGATGGTTGGACTAATATTTTATTAAATTATGGGTTAAAATTTTAGATAAAAATAAATTTTATGGGGATAAATGTAGGTTTTACAAGGTAATTTTGTAGGGATTTCTGTAACTCACCCTTCTTTTAATTAGCCGAACCCAAAGCAAGCCTAACCATCCCTCTCCCCAACTTTAGCTTCCCATCTCACGGGAGCCGCGGCTGCACCAAGCTAGCGGTCGGACGATTTCGAAGCCAGAGAAAAGAAGATAGACTCTTCCCCTCTCCTCCCATCCACTTCTCTTCTACTCTAATTTCAACGAATTCATCTCTGAATTATTAGTAGAGTTGGATTCCTTCTTGGTTTCTTCGGATTACTCTCTTGGTTGGTAGCAGTGGATCCAAGGTGGGATTTTTGTTTTCTTTTTCGGTTGGTTTCTTGTGCAGTTGATTCGATTTCGAGGAGAGAGGGCCGAGGGGAGAGATGGGAACGGATTCGGACTCGGGCGGTGGAGGGGGCCGAGCACGGGGATGGGTCCTCAAGGCGCTGGTCCTCTTCGGCGGGGCGCTTCTATTGAAGAGGCTGAGGAAGTCCACCACCAGGTGGGACCACGCCCGCGCCGTCGCCGAAGCCCTCTCCGGCGAGAAGGTAAGCCCCCCTTTTCGTGGATTCCACTGTTTTAGCTTCATGTAGTTTGATTTAGAGTTCGTTACGTTAGTAGTCTGATGCTCTTCCTATTTTTTGGTGGATTGGGGTTTGGAAGTTTTCTCGAGAGCAAGCTCGTAGAGACCCTGACAATTATTTCAATATAAGGTGAGCATTTTCCTTTGGATATTGAGTATTCGTGAACTCCCATAACATATTGAATTGGTTGGTTTTTGTCCACTTTTCCATATCAAGTTTAAATTTTGGGAGGTGGGCAGTGGTCCATGCTTTGTTTTCAATATGGATGTCGTTTGATGTTTTGGTTGTTTTGTTGCTGGACTTAGGTGTTATTAACTTGTAGCTGGAATTGGTTTAGCCCCTATGTCTACTACTTCCATATGAAAGTTTGGCAGTGTTTAAGTAAAAAAGAAATTATAGGTTTCTTCAATACTGGAATGAAATTCATTAGCTGTGACGGGATTTTCTTTTACTGTCTTTGAGGTTATCTTGTTTTGATGCCTTGGTGCTCTAATTCAAATTCTACTGAGCTGTAACCTAGAAGGGGAACAAGTAGATAACTTTGACTAGCAAAGATAACATAAATGAAGATACTTATAACTTTGGCAATGATAACTGTAAGCATATTGACGAAATCTTCTTGCAACTATCTATTCAAAGATTTATTGACTTAATGGAAGAGGTTTTGTGGTTTTGTTCTGTATGCTGAGTTATACAAGTAGACCAGCTCATTGCTAGAATAGAATTCTAGATGGCCTTTTCTCATTGCATAATGGTCAAAATCTTGGTACATATCTTGATCTATGCCTTAAATAAAACTTTTCCTCACTCATGCCTACTGTTTTTATACAATGTTTTTGCCTCCTTAAATAAATAAATAAATTTACATATCCGATAGTTGTTATTCTTTCTGTCTGCAGAATGCTTATGTGTCCAGCAACAGAGATGGTTGATGACTCGAGAGTACTATACTTTGAGCAAGTATGTGCAGCTACATGACCTTTCATTACCATTTAGTTATTTTATTCTATTTTATTTTCTTGTTTGTACAATATCTGCAAATAGCTCTTCTTTTATGGCAGGCATTCTGGAGAACTCCACAGAAACCTTTTCGACAAGTATGATTACTTCTTACTTGGCCCTAGCATCTAAACTCATTCATGCGCATGCTTCTATACTTAACCAACTACTGATATGTTGGTCTTTCATGATCAATCTCTCTTGTCTGTTACTCAAATTATCTCTTTTCCTATTTTTTTCTACTTAAACTGAACATATAAAATACAAAGAGATGCAAAACTTTGGATGCTGAATGTGAGCAGTCTGAAATAGTTGTTTTGAGATGAAAACAAACTAAATGGTTTCCAAAGAGACAATTGAAGAAGATACTAGATGTTTTGCCATGAAGTAATAGGAAAAATCATTGAACCCCAAAAAATAGAAGAGAAGTAAAATAACTCAAAGGAGGCTTTTGCCTACCATATCAAGGCGACAAGGTAGAGATGCATCCAAACAAAGAAATGGGAATCAGGAAAAAGAAAGTAAACACAACTACCTCATTACTTCAATAGGGTATCACGAAGAAAGAGACTCTCCCTCTTCTCCAACTAGTTGTCATTGTGGCTATGTTCTTCTGGAACCCGGTCAAGGTCCAAGAATTCAATCATCGTAATTTGTTCTTCCAAAACGTCCTTCCACATTGCACATGATAGAGTACTGGAAAAGTCCAGCCTTTTCTCTGTTATTTGCTGGAGTTTGTCGATGACTACATATCTTATACTAATGGTGTAGGATGGTTTGCTAGGCCAAAAATCTGGTTCCATGGTGACAAAAGGGCACAATAAATGTGGAGATCTGAATTGCCTCTTTTACAAACTTTGCCTTGAAGTACATCCATTCCAAGGCCTGGATCTTATGTGAAGCTTAAAGAATTCTATGTGTTATTTGATTTTGTCCAGTTATAAAGCATAGCAGTCCCTGAACATAATTGGTGTATCATCTATGCCAGTAATCACTTTGATTATGGCAATCAAACAGAGAGAAATGCAACCTGATTTTCTCATCCCATAATTCACTTCTAAAATTAGGATTTGGGACCACACTTCAGCTTCTCTCTCAGCTATATCTAAAGAATATTTATTTTAGTATGCTTCAGAAAGCTGGAGGAACAAAATGCCAAGATGCTTCCAATACCATGTAACATTTCAGAATCTGATCACCAGTCTATGCTGTCATCCTAATTGCCACATTTTTTAAAAGAAACCTGTATTTCTGTAAATTCGAATTGCAAGAACCTAGTTTTTTAGTGCCAATCCTTAGTGCATAGCCTCCTAACCCACTTTTCTGGAGGAGCCTACTTTATTAAATTAAATTTGATCCTCAAGCTTTTAGATGTGAATTTGATCCGAGTACTTTCGAGATTAAGTTGAGTAGTTATTGGCTATGTTACATGGACTTGGGTATGATGATTGGGTGTGGGTGCATGTCAAGTGTGAGATTGTTGAAAAATCTCTAAAAAAAGTTCTTCTTCTGGACCAATACCAAAGTGTTGTACCATATCTATTTGAGGTGGCAGGTGCGGGCTATGAGGTAAACCAAGGGTCCGGGTAACTTAGATTCCTTGGTTAGTTAGCTGCTTTAATCTGTTTGCATCATTAATCATGAGGCTAATCTGCTTCAACAATATATGATCAACTTGTTCAGCATCATAGCCATAACTCTACTCTGTCCTCCTACATCTGTATTTTTGACAACAGCCCTCTTGCTTTTTTTTGTCCTTAAGCTTCCTAACTGACCAAAATAATATGATGATGCTAATGCCGACATGTTTTTTGTGGTTGTCATAATAATAGCAAGAGGATACTGTCAATACATCGAAGATAACAAAATGGTACAAGGAGATGTCGCCTTTACATGCTCTTTCCCTCAACAAAGTCCTTTTCTTGTCTTATATTTGGGAAATGTATAACAAATTTCCACCACAAAAGATTAAAAGAAGAGGGAAGATGGGGTGCTGTTTGACCTTGTCTGAGATGCTAAGACCCTAGCTATATCCAGAATAAACCACACAACCATTCTATCTCTTTCGTTATATCCATCATATCCCATAACATTACCCAAGAACTGCCATGATCTCAGACTTTTCTTGGCATCTTTACAAGTATTATTGACTCTTTATTTATTATGTTGATTATAACGTGTTTTTAGTCCAATAGAGCTCTTCTGATACACATGTCCATTAACTGTTGCACTTGAATTAGCCATTTTCCTTTTTGTTTCATTGTCTGAACTCATGCTTGAGCTCGTGATCTTAAAGGTCATATTCAGAAAACTTAAGGGTCTATAGTCCTTTATTTCCACAATCTTCCTTTTGGAATGAGATAGGTAAAATTGGCATTAAGATATCTTTATCCATACCTTTATATGCAAAAGATGCTTGTAAAACCCTGATTACATTTTGGATGAGAACGTTCCAGTGCCTTCTTATCAAATATGTATTTGGTCTATACTAAATAGATAAGATAAGGCCTGCAGATTCTAACACTGATTATTCTTACTCCTGATCATTGAATAGAAGTATTAACTGTAGAAAAGTAAGTCAAATAGGAGCCAAAAGATTACACAGTTGGCATCTCAATTTTTTTTTTTTGTGGTTGCGACAATTTATACATTTCTTTGTCATATCACACTTAATTTTATTCACTATCTCTGCTTTTGAATTAAGATGCTAATCATTCTGCTCCATATTGTAAGCGAAGCTGACTGTCCATGACTTTGTTACTACAGAGGTTTTATATGGTGAAGCCTTGCCCGAAGGAAAAAAAATGTGATGTTGAGGTGAGATCAGTTCTTGATTCACAGGTTGAGTCTTCTGAAACATATCGTTGTATTTACCTGTATGTCCTTGCATAAGACACTGATTTATCTCAACTTACAAGAAATGTATTAAGTAAGAAGAGATAAATGTGCTTTGGAAACTGTAACTTCCCTGAATCACTAGAAATCTTTATACTTGTCAATAACACTTCAATAGACAAACTTGGAGCTGGCCTTGTTTTTCTGGGCACCCTAATTCTATGACATCAATGACAGTTAAGTTCATATGCCATAAGGGATGTGGAAGAGTACAAAAACTTTTGTGACCGTCCAAAGGACCAGCGACCACAGCCTGAAGAAGTTATTGGGGTATGGCTTATAACATATGAGAACCTGTATTAGTTTGCATTCTTCAATTTGTTCTCCAGGTTAATAATTCTGGTTTCCTATCTAATTGTAGTACAATTGTTTTGCAACATGAGATGAGAACATTTTCTGATGCATATATTATGGTGCTCAACACGGGTTCCCCATTGTGTTTGGAAAGTATTGAATTATCAGTGATTAGCAGCTGATGTCTTATAATATGTGATTCAGATTAAAATTGCATTTTCTCATTTCATGGTAAAACTCCAAACACGACCAGGTATGCTCAGAAAGTTTGTAACATACATTTTTTTATGTTATAAACACTCATTTTTATTAAGAATTAGCAAATAATCCTATGAAAGTTAAATATGACCCAATTAGAAAAAATAATAAGCTCATGGATTGACAAAGGTAGAAATATATTTGCCAAGTTATACTCTTAAACAGAATGTGGTGTGTTGCTGGTGCAGCTACGAACATACAATAGATTATTCAAACGTGTTGTTACATTATATGAAGAATGCTACCATGCTTCGGAAGTTCAGATTACCATAATGGTGCTGATTTCTTACCAAGTTAATAGAGATATCTTGAAGAAGAATTTTGAGATTCAGTTGTCATGGAACTTAATTTTTTTATTAAATAATTCTGAAAGTTTTGACTGTGTTACTTAACCAATAGATAGCTCAACTTTACTGAATATACTTTTTGTCATTATAATACGACCTGTCATTCACATTCTTTTGACTGAAAATTTTTCAGCTTTGAATTTAAAAGATAGGGCGTTTAGGGCATTTCACTTTTAATATTCCTGCCTGAACTCCTTGAGCAATGACCATTCAGGTATATTCATCACCTTCTCGGCGTCCATGATAGAAACCATATCAGCACAATATTCCTTTGTTTTGATTAGAGGTTAGAATCTAATGATTAAAAGGACAGAAACAGAAGAAGTGGGGAAATAACAAACATGTCACATAATATTCCGACAATTTCCTGAATACAAGATCTTGACTTTGAAGCATGCATTTCCATGCTCATTACTCAGAATAAAGCATGAAGCTACCCAGTAAAACTGAGGACATTCTTCTTGATTCCTAAGCAGCCCGTTTTAGTGCTCTGTTCTGCCCTAATGTCTGTTTGTCTTCCTAACTATATTTTGTTCTCATCATGTCTTCCCATATTTTTCTTCTGTCTTTTTTTTTCCTACAAGTTGAGTATGATTCAGAAATAAGAATAAGTGGAATAGCACTAGCTTTGCCTATTCGTAAAGTTGTGTCACAATTTTTTTTGGCTGGCATAACCTATCCTCGTGTGTGCCTGTGTTTTGAAGGTTGTTTGGCAGACATAATCCAAGCCTGATGTTTGCTTTATTCCTGAATCAAACACAGCCATAGTGCAACATGAAGCACCCATGCAAATTTGGGCATCCCATATACTGCAGGCTGAATGAGATGGCGGATCTTGGCAGGCAGAACCATCCAAGGTTATTGGTTTCTGTTATGTAGATGTGAAAGGATTTATGTGAGGAGTATGATAAAAAGTGAGAAATGTAAAAAAATGAAGAAAAAATTATATTCTTATTTATAAAAACTTGTAGTTCACATCACTTCCATGATTCTGATGGATGCTGATCTTTTCTCTCGAGGGTGTATTAGCATTTGCCAGCACTTGAATGTTTTCGGGCAGTTTGAACTCATTCTCATACCATTTGTTTACATCACCCAACTATATTCGATTTCCATGCATTATTTGTTTTTTCTGGCTTGGCTGGTAGTTACTTTCCGTGTCAAATTCCTGAAATAGTTCTTCTGTTGCCCAGTGACTAATAATATCAATTAAAATTTTAGCTCCTTATGCGCTTCGTTCACATTATCACTGACCAGTATATGTCTCAGTTTTTAGTTTTATTAAGGTGGAACTTCCCAGTGTTGCAAGTCAGCAAGATTATAGTCCATAAATTGAAGTGTGATGTTGTGCTCAGGATATTGCAGAACATTTAACAACCGTACACCTTTCGTGCTGTGAACGTGGAAAGCGCTGCTTATATGAAGGCTCAAGTCCACCTGGTGGCTTCCCTAATTCCTGGGTACCCTTCTGTATACTTTCTCCTGCAGTTTCCTTTGGGCTTCTGGTGAATGAACTGATTTGCCTTAACTCATTAACTATTCCTATAGAAGCGAGCTGTTTCTTACCAAATATTTATCAACAGAATGGAGCGACATATTGCACGTCGGAGCTTGCAATTCACAAATATGGTGAAGTACATACTTGGGATAGGGGCTATGATGATGAAGGAAATCAGGTTTTGTAGTGTCTTGAGCATAAAAATCTTATATTCCCTCAATTGATTGTCGTCTTTCTTTGAAAGAACAAAATTATTGATTGTTTAGCAAAAAAAGGGGAAAAAAGTACTGATTGTGTTATGATATCATCAGGTCTGGGGAGCGAGGGGAGGTCCATATGAGTTCAAACCTGCACCATCATCTAGTGACGATGACATGTTTTCACCTCTAAATTTTGCCCCGACATTGTCTCTAGAGAAGAAGATGGAGGGATCTTTTGTGGTTGATGAGCAATAAATTCACTATGTAAATTCTACAGCTAGAAAATTGAAATAGATGTATATACTGCATCCCTTTTCTTTTGTTGCATTTCTTTGTTTGTTTTGGTCGACTGCTGCCAACTCGAGCTCAATGGCTTCCTTTGTCCCGGTGTTATCAATTTCCTCTGCAGGACGCACAAATTTCCATGTTCAAGGTATGAGGCACTTGACACTTCTTACTAGAGAAGGCAGAATAAACATTCTTTTGGGTTTTTAGTCCTTTTCCTTTTTCCACCTCAAGCTGTTAGATTCACAGGGTCCAAACAGAGTTGGCTGAATCAGGGCAGATATTTCAGCCATAGGATCAACAATCCAAATTACCATAAGAGGCCCCTACTAGGGAGTGGTTGTTTTGCAATATAGCACAATGGTTCAAATCCAATCAACCCTTGGATTACATCTGTAATAATTTATGTACAGAGTATTTAGTGAAAAAGCTGTAAGTTAATATGCATAATCTCGAAATTCAAATAGTTTGTGCATGCATCAGTTATTTTGGAATATTTTGGGGAATTTTTTGACTGATGAATGGTTGATGAAAAATGTTGAGGATCTACTGACTGACTTGTATAGTCATTCTATTTTTCTGCATATATGTTAGAATGACCAGGGGAATACTCAATTCATATTGTAATCATACTTTGTCAAAAGCCTTCTTTTCCAAATGTGGTTAGATGAGAGTATCCTATAATTAGTTTTCCTTGCTCTATCTTGATTGCCTATATATACTCATTGCTTGTATGATAATAGCTCAAATCCGGCAGTGGAAGCTAGATGACAGCATTCAAGAGAGTATCTTGTGGTCAGTAACAAATGCTAGGGTTCTGTCGAACAGTTCTACAAACGCTACTGAGTGCTGCATTTTTTAAGACTTTCTCTTATGTATGATACGAGCTGTTGACTGTAATTCTGGTCACTGGTTATCTACCAAAACCTTTACCCCTTCAAATGCACATGCTTCCAACTGCACATTGGTAAGATAAACAGGTCAAGTGTCAAATAATAAGTTATTTTTCTTTTTTTTGAGGTATTATAATAGTAATAATAACTTATTTTCCAAAAGGTCTGAAGTTCTGTTGTTGAGACTTATGGTTCCAAAATCCTCTCGTACCTTTCTCTTGAATCTATCCTTTCTTATGTGTTTTTCTTCACTTTATATGACCTTGTTTTTCACTTCATCCCATGCACCCTTGGTTATATTGGTAATTGGCACATGCAACAAAGGCATTTGTAGCTGTGAAGAGCTACCAGTAATGGATCAGTTTCTCTTCCCTTTCCCAAGTGTAACATGCAAAAATTGTAATCTTTATCTCTATTATGTAATGGGAAATTTGTGTATGATTGAGATTTTGCTTTGTAGCTGGACTTTTTTTTTCGGAAATCTTTTCGAATACAAGGAGCCTTCAATCTTGAAGGTATATGAGATATGAGGACTAGAGCTGGCAATCTATCTAAAATCTAGCAAATATCTAAAATCTAATACCAACCAAAGATAAAAAGGTTTGAAACCATCCACTGTATGCTGACAGGCAATGACTCATGCCAAATCTTGTTCAATTTCTAATAAACGGAGTCAACTTTGGTCCAAATGTCCAGCCGGCAGAAGTTCTTCATATTTTATAGAATAGTTAGTGGATGTATGTTGAATTTTCGCATTTTGTTGCTATTTGGAGTCTGCTTAAATATGTGTAGTATATACCACTAAAGTTCAGATACATATTGCATACAAAATCTAGACTTCGAGTCGCATTTTTGGATCCGAGATACCAGTTTTGGCTCTCAGCCAATTGCAAGTCCTAGTCCATTAAATTAAGAGTTAACTAAAATCTCTGGCTTGAAAGTGAAGAAAGAACCAACACAGATGCATGGCACAAATTGATTGTATATAGATAGAATTTATTCAAAGACAGTTTGGTGCCTTCCATCTCAAATCAATACTACCAATGAACTAGTAAAACAATAATCTTCACATTGATAGGATATGAATCCTCTCTAGTCCTGATTTGAACCGGAGATAGCTTGTCTTCCAATTAAGGCCACGATCGCCGTGATTAGATGGAGTCTACTAATGATGCATGGGACGGTGCATTGGCGGATGCCATCCAATCACAGCCATTATATTGATCATGGACTATCATGCCATGATTGAAACATAGGCCCTCCCAATTCCCCTCCTATTGTGGGTTGGATTTATCTACTTCTATAAGATTACCAAAGAGTAATAAAATTACTACCATCAAATATTTGTAGAGAAGCTAATAGTACTATAAAATATACTCTATGAGATTGCTTATTTTATTTTTAAACTCTCATGGTATATCTACTATTGTCTAATTTAATTTATCAAGAGAGAAAAAAAAAAAAAAAAAAAAAAAAAGCCAAGCCTGGTTCGGAGGGGATTCTAAGCATCGGAGATGAGCTCCTTTTTGCCGTTCATCCAAAATTATGTACGTGAATCTCACCTACCAACAGAAAGGACAATCCTCTCGCTACCTTCGGAGAATCCAAGTGGGTTTGTTTAAGTTATGTAATCGGGGGACCCACCGTGCCAGAAAAGGACACGTGTCCACTCTGCCCAAGGTCTTGACAAGTCTCGAGTTTCGAGGAACAGCCCTCGAAAAACGTGCGCCTCCCAGTGGGCTAGCAATTAAATATCCAAGAGTTGGAATATATAAATTGCCAAATCCCATATCACGTGGTCTCGAAAACTGACAATTTGCACGAGATCCTGTGTCCCATTACGTGGGGAACATTATTGGTACGGATTAGAAACTTGTCGCGAGGGCATTTGTTCCTAATGGGGTTGGTTTCGCTGGCAAATTGCAATCCGGACACTTGAATGATTGATGTGGATCACAAAATATCCATCAAAATTTATTTTTGATTTAAATTTATTTAAATATAAATAAAAATTTAAGCATTCAATTAATATGGATTCCAATAGATAACTACCAAATTTTTATAATACTTATAATTTTTTTTAAAAAATAAATGACCATATTAATCCATCATTAATTTAATTTGTCATTTATCTAGTAATATCCTTGATTTCGCTGCCATAAAGTTTAATCATCTAATTTATATCCATATTTATATCTATATTTTTAGTATTCGATTTGTATTCTTATCCATTTAAAATAAATATGGATATAAATTTTTTACATTCGACTAATATCGGAATAAAATAAATATGGATGTGGATATGGATATACTAGTATTTAATTCATTTTCAACCTAATTTCAGACCTAGATGTGGGACATATGTGCACCTTGGGCTTTTATAAAATAATTTTATTTTATTTATGTTTCTTGAGTGCTCATATTGTTTGTAAAAAAAAATCAAAAGGTATATATTTAGATAATTATATTATTATTATTATTATTATTTCTTGAGTATCATATTTATTATTATTTTTATTATTATTATTACTACTACTACTAATACTACATTATTATTACAATTGCTGTAGCTATTATTATTATTGCTACTGTTACTACTATTATTATTACTGATGCTACTATTATTTTTGTTATTACCGTTATTATTATTATTATTATTATTATTATTATTATTATTATTATTATTATTATTATTATTATTTATTGTTGTTATTATTATTATTTTTATTACTATTACTATTATTATTACTATTATTATTATTATTATTGTTACTACTACTATTATTATTTTTTATTATTATTATTTTTCTTCTTATTATTATTAATATTATTCTTACTACTGCTACTACTATTATTAGCCCCATTAGTGGTGTGTGGTGGTGGGTTGGATTCGACTCTTGTTAGATTATCGTGATCTTGATGCTGCCGGCGGAGAGAAACGAATGGATCCCTGATACGGGCTTCCCTTCCCCTGTTTCCGCCCCCTGATCTCCTCTGCCTCCCCCTTTAAAAATCAATTCCAATCCCTCGTGGGAACAAGATTCTTTTTTCCCCCACCCTCTTCTCCTTTTTAAATCTCCCTCCCCCCCCCCCCTTCCATTTGTCCAAATCCTTTGGATCTCTCACTAGGGTTTGAGGTGATCCCAAACCGATACCCAAACCCTCTCTCGTTGTTCTCTTGCGTTCCTTCTTCTTCTTCTTGTTGTTGTGAGCTCGATTTCTTTTTTTTTTCTTGCAGGTCTCGTCGTCATCGGCCGTAGGGTTCTTCGTCCGCCGGTGCTGGGGGAGTGTTTTCTTCGATCGAGGTCTGCTCTCAGCGAGCGATCTGAACTGAGCTCTTCTGTGTTTAACTGCCTTTTTTTTCATTTTTTTTTCCCCTCTCTTCTTTTGTGATTTGGACTCGGATGGCATCGATTCCTAAGGATTTTTGGTTTAAGATCTGTTTTCCTGATTGTTTGCCTAATTTACTTGAATTTTGCTGCTCCTTTTTCCTCCTAGATTTTTGCCGATCGTTACATGATCTGAGACGAGCTCTTCTATCTGTTGCACTTCACCTTTTTCTCTCTCGGGATTTGAACTCGCTGTCATCAGAACAGAGACATTTCTTTTTAAGATTTTTTTACACGAGTATTTTCTGCTCTTTTTCTTCCAGATTCCGTGATCGATAGACGATCCGAAGTATGCTCCTCTTGCCACTGCATTTCGCTTTTTTTTGTGCCGTTTTCTGGGGATTTGAACTCGTTATCATCGAAAAGGAGGAATTCTCCTTAATATTTTCTGGTTTTTTTACATTTTTTCTACGAATTCTGCTGCCTTTTTCTCCTCCACATTATGCTGATCCAGGCTGAGCTATGTTTTCCAATGACCATTTTTGCCCATTTCTGGAGTTTTGAACTCGTTTTCATAATATCTGAGGAATTTCTCATCTATTTGATCTGATAGTCTGCATTTTTTTCAACGAATTTTCCTGTTTTTTCCACCAGATTCCGCTGATCGTGCAGAAGATTTACGTTACAATGATGGATCTGAAGGAAAACAATAAATTTCTGAGCGCTGGGCTTCTACTTCTGGCGACCGTTGTCTTTGTGAAGCTTGTTTGTGCCGCTCTTGCGCCCAGGTCCAAGAAACGGCTGCCACCGACTGTGAAGGCGCTGCCAGTCATCGGAGGGCTGCTCCGGTTCATGAAAGGCCCCATTGTGATGATCAGAGAGGAGTACAAGAAGCTCGGGTGTGTCTTCACAGTGAATGTGCTGAACAGGCGCATCACCTTCTTCATTGGCCCTGAGGTCTCGGCGCATTTCTTCAAGGCCCCAGAGGTGGAGCTCAGCCAGCAGGAGGTTTACCAGTTCAATGTGCCTACTTTCGGGCCTGGGGTTGTCTTTGATGTGGATTATTCAATCAGGCAGGAGCAGTTCCGGTTTTTCACCGAGGCGCTGAGGGTGACCAAATTGAGGAGCTATGTGGATCAGATGGTTGTGGAAGCTGAGGTAATATAAAGGATGGCTCTTTTTTATGTTGCAATTTGCACTGGTTATACATCGATGACCTGATCACACACACACACACAATCTCTCTCTCTCGCTATGTTCTTTTGTTGCTCAAAGTTTAAGGTGCATAGTTTGACATGTTCTATCTGATTAAAAATGGTTATCTGGATGAAATGAACAAGATATTGATGAAGTTAATCTGCAAGAACTTTTCAGATTGATATGAGCATTCATATATTAACAATCTATCTATATCTACCCTGTGCTTTTAATGCTACGGTGCTTAAAGCCAAATCTGAAATCTGATACTCATATTTGGAGCTAATCTCTGTAGCTTTTAATTTTGTCTGGATTCAACATAAGGGAGTGAAAAGGTAAGATCCATGTTCATCATATGAGTACTATTTTTTTCTAATGTGTGTTACAGAATTAAATTGTCAGTTCCAGATGGATATCGATATGACCAGTCAGTTTCAGTGTCAATTGTTCCTTGTTGCTGTCTTTTAAGCAAAACAAACCCATAAGGTTCAAGAGGTTGGAGTTATTGTCAAATGTTTGATTTCATATTCAACCAAAAAAAAAACCTGAAGTATGCACAAATTATTTCATATATTTAGAAATAAAATTACAGGATTGAATTAGTCTCAATGCTTCAGATTGTTCTTTCTTTTTTAGTTCCCAAAAAGGTTCATATTTTTGCCTCTCTTCTATTTTGTAAGTGTGAATATGCTCTCCTGAACAATTTTATTTCCCTTGCCTACCAATAATTAATACTTTGTCACCATTGAAGGATATTTAGGTTGTTTCCTGCTGTTACACGTTTCTCAAGCAACAACGATGAACTGCTTGGAGTAGCTATATTTGATCTAGCTATCGTTTGCATAAAGAAAATTAGTCTATATTCCACCTAGAAACTCATGTTAGATGGTTTATAGAGAATGTTTTGTCTAAGGCGCAGTTTGTTCCTGTGGTACATTACTTGGGGCATTTAGTGTTAACAGAAAACTGGTCCGGCTAGTGAAATATTGGGCAGATTGATTAAGAACAAAGTCATGGGTAGTGACTTGCCCACCATATGATGTCACTGCTAAGATTATTGCTTTGTTCTTTGTACTTTTCATGCTTTTGTATTTGTTGAACTTTCAGCACCTTGTTCTGGCTTGGTTTATGCTGAGGCTTCCTTTCTTGGGGAATACAACCTGTTAACTATCTCTGTTAGATTGTCCTGCTTCAATTTTGTGGTCCAATATGGTTTGAAATTTATAGTAATAATTTGTTTGACTACTTTTTACAATTTGACCACTCTTTCTGATATGAGACTTTCTTTCTTAGAAAAGTTTATATAATGATTTATCTTGAGGCTTTCTTTCTTAGAAGATACAATGCCTTAACTGTCTCTGCTAGACTATCCTGATTCATTTTTGTGGTCTGATATCTGTAATAAATAACTTGTTCGCTCTTCATTCAGTGTGTGCGCATGCATGCATGTGCGTGTTTGCTTGTGTGTGTGACTGCTGCAGTCTTTTCACGCTTGGTAACATGTGAACTTTTTCAAGTTTTCATCATTTTCATGCAGTCATATTAATAAAGAAGTTCAAACTGCAGTGACATATGAACCTCCCTTCTCATAGTTGAGGTGTTCCCTGGTTTCCTAATTACTAGGACACCTGGGATCATGAGTGTTTCAACATTCCACAAAAGCAATTACACTAATTGTTAACCAAATAAACCATGCTTGCTAGGTCCCGTATGGCCCTGTAATCTTTAGCTCATATACTGGCACCTTCTGCAAGTGAACATCTTTGAATCTTCAACAAGTTATGCTTTGACTTCTCATAAGTTTCCAACCTCCAGCTCCCTAAATTGTTTATCATAAATGCCGACTGACTATTGATACTACGCAAGGTCTGTCGTACCGATGTACTGGTAGGCGCCGGTACCGGTGCGGTACCGTACCGTATCCAACCGAACCGGTACCGTACCGGTCTGGCTGGTTCGGGCCAAGAGCCAAAAAAAATTTAGGGCCGGTCGGTTCGGGCCGGTACCGGTTCAGTACGAGTCGGTATAGATTCGGTACGGGTCGGTATAGGTTCGGTATGGGTTGCGAATGGTCGGAACCGAAAAATGTAGCTGTACCGTACCGGTTCTGTCCGATACCGGTACGTACCGGCCCGTACTGACCGGTATGGCAGACCATGATGCTACCAGTTCTCTGCTTGCTGCCCTCATTCCAAAATGCACGACTTTTTTCTTAGAATGTTCTGTCAATGTTGAATGAACTGATATAGGTGAATTTCCCATGAAGGAATTAGTTCATTAAAAACAAAGAAAAGGAGTAAGTTTCTTGAGGCACCTTGTCCTTCAAAATACTAAACAAGGACTAATATAATGGGCTAATTGATCAAATATATTTATGGCCCAAAATAAATGCTTTTAGAAACCCCTACCATCTTCTTCTTCCAACTTTGGTTTCAGGATATCTAAAAGTAAGTATTGTGGAGCTTTTCCAATCACTCCAATTTAAGCTGGTTCAATTAGTCTCTTCAATTATCGGAAAACTAAGCTTGCAACTGAAAAGTTCAAAAGATCTGGAATTGGTTCGTCTGTGCAAGTCAAGCTAGATGCAACAACTATGTTGGCTGATTTTCTCCTTTGAATTTTCGCAACATGGTAAGCTAATGTTGACTGTCCCTGAGTGGGACTAACACCTAGCATGAACCCTTCAACTGCTTGCTGAATTATGCATTAATTATTGGCCCTTTGACTAATCCTTGCCTATCTATTCATTTTAAAAGGAGGAAACTAATTCTAGAAACTTTCATTTATTGTGTTCTCTATTTCTATACCTAATTTATTGTTTCCATTATACTATAGTCCGAGATTCCAGTCCTCTTTATTTTCGCTATGGATATGCTTTTGAATCTTTTCAATATTTTTAGGTCTTCTAGTGGGTCTTGTAAGCGAGATTACCATTTGCATGCTGATGGATGTCACAGGTCTGTTTCTGAAAGTGTAGATTTATTTTCTCTGACATGCCAGCCCCTATAGAATTTGGATTGCCTTTGAAAATGAGGTAACTCCCTATGGGAGCATGAGGCTTGAACTAAAGTTATGCAGCAAGAGTGTTTGTGGAAATGGAGCTGGATGTGGGGATGTGGGGTGGGAGTGAGTTTCCAAGGAGATTCTGAAGCGGGTGCAGCACCCTGCATTGAAATTTCCAGCTATTGGGAGCTAGATAGTGGGGAAGTGTACCTTGGTTGGGCAAAGTGATTATTGCCTTCATACATTTGGCATTTGAATTCAAATAGGAAATAATTGCCTAGAACCAAAAGAATATCGTTTTTAAAATCTCTTTTTTCAAAGTTTATTTGATTAGTACTGGTGTTAGTTAGAGAAGATATTCTTAATATCTAATTAAACGCAGTGATCCTAATGACATTTCATAGTGAACAAATAAATTTTGTAGTTTCTTCAACCTCATTTGAGATAGCTGTTCTTGGCTTCTTTGCTCCCCCCTTGTCCCTCTGAATTTCTAAGTATTAACAGTGGATGATAAATTTATTAATTCCAAGGTTTCAATAGCAAGATGTCAAAAAGGTCTTACCAGTCAGTGCAGAATATTTTTGAAGTCATCATTATTATTGAGAAAAAATATTCGAGACATTGTAGTGCTGGTATATGAGCTTGTTATCCGTATCACTGAGGCTCATTGCTTGGCATTGTACAAGTTGCTTTTCATAAAGTTTTATTGTTACTACAACTTGCATATGGTTTGCAGGATTATTTCTCAAAGTGGGGAGAAAGCGGCACAGTGGATTTAAAGTATGAGCTTGAGCATCTCATCATTTTGACAGCAAGTCGATGCCTCTTGGGGAGGGAGGTTAGGGACAAGCTCTTTGATGACGTCTCCGCACTCTTCCACGATCTCGACAATGGCATGCGCCCGATCAGCGTCATCTTCCCCTACCTTCCAATTCCTGCCCACCGTCGTCGTGACCGTGCTCGTGCTAGGATTGCTGAAATCTTTTCCACCATCATAAACTCCCGCAAGGGATCTGGCCGCTCGGAGGATGACATGCTGCAGTGCTTCATTGACTCAAAATACAAGGATGGCCGCCCGACCACCGAGGGTGAAATCACTGGACTACTCATTGCTGCCCTCTTTGCTGGTCAGCACACCAGTTCCATCACCTCTACCTGGACTGGAGCTTACCTCCTCCGCCATAAGCAATATCTCTCAGCAGCTTTGGAAGAGCAGAAGGATATTTTGAGGCGGCACGGGAATAAGATCGACCATGATATCCTATCGGAGATGGATGCGCTCCACCGCTGCATCAAGGAAGCATTGAGGCTTCATCCTCCACTGATAATGCTGCTCCGCTACTCACACAGCGACTTCACTGTGAAGACAAAGGAGGGGAAAGAGTACGATATTCCGAAGGGCCACATCGTGGCTACTTCCCCGGCGTTTGCCAACCGGCTACCTCATATCTACAAGGACCCAGACAGGTATGATCCTGATAGATTTGCTCCTGGAAGGGAGGAAGACAAGGCTGCAGGCCCATTCTCGTATGTTTCTTTTGGGGGCGGCAGGCATGGGTGCCTTGGGGAGCCCTTTGCCTACTTGCAGATAAAGGCAATATGGAGCCATTTGTTGAGGAACTTTGAGTTTGAGCTGATTTCTCCTTTCCCTGAGAATGACTGGAACGCCATGGTGGTAGGGGTCAAGGGGGACGTGATGGTGCGTTACAAGCGGAGGAAGCTGTCTGTCGACACCTGACCGTTGCCGACTGACCGGATGTTCGATCATCAGTAATAATGATGGCTTGCTTCTTCTCTTCAACAACTTGGGACTTTGTGCTTCATAATTTAGTTTTGCTGGGGGCTAGCCCCTTGCTTTCAGAACATGCTTGTCTGTAGCTCTTTCTATTTCATGTAGTGAATGCTTTGATACTGTGATCTATGTGCTATGGCTGGCTCATGGAGCTATTAGCGCCCAAGACTTTCTGATGCTTTGTAGTGGTCTCCTTGCTGCTTTCCTTTTGGGACATATTTTGGGTACTCATTAGGCCAACATTTCTAGTCTCCTGCCACTATTGTGAACTTCTTGATCTCAAAATAGTATATTAAATTAATAACATTAGTAAATTCATTTATTTCATGTAAAAAATCAAAATTGTAATTTTTTTTTTATATCTTTGGATAACTGTTATATCACATAAGGTTATCTTGGTTATTTTTTTTTTTTTTTTGACGTGGTAGTTGGTTTTTGTTTAAAATAATGGTTTGAGTAATGCTCTGTTGAGTTATGAATTAAAGTATTGAAATAGAATTTTAATACTATTGAGTATAATGTAATTTATTTCTAATCTGAAGAAAATTTTTGTAATTACTTATTCTTTTATCTACTAAATGTGGAGAATTATTTTACTCTTGCTCATTAAAAATACTTGTTGATGCATTTTGGCCGTCATGGGCTATATTCTTATTAGATGAGTAGATATTATTATAATGCCAGGGTAAAATTTATTTTTTAAAATATGATAAAATATGTACTGTTCAATCTTCTAATGTACAGTTCAACTTAAACTGGACCAGTGTTGACTTTAGGTTTAAGAATTAGATCATATGGATCATTTGCTGAGTCAAGTTAGGTTTATTTCTCAATCAAGAGAAAATTGAGTTACTTCACGTCTTGTATATGGTAGCTATCACCCCACTCCTTATGGGAACTGGGTTTGACCATACTTTTATTCCAAGACCATTTATCATGATTCTCCCAGCCCTATCCTGTATGAATTAGGATTAATCCTGCATTCCTTCCACCAACGAGCATGGCACAACATGTAGTGTAGTCTAAGAAGCCATAACATTCTCCTCTCCTTTATTAATAAAAACTTCTTTTCCTAAGGAAACTAAATGAAGTCATCCATCATAACATCCTTCGAAGCAAAATTTATGTTTTGATCAACTTTAAAATATATTAACCCACTAGAATTCTATGGATTTGCCAAATGATTTCCAACCAAAGTATTCCTCCATAGTGGAACTGAGAAGACCGAGAAATTGCAAAGTTTGATGTAGAATTAGAGTAGAAATTTTGAGTTTTCTTGTCCTTAATTTGCCTCGAGCATACTCCATTATTATTAACCGTTGAGCTAATTGCTATAGTTGAAGCTATTGCAATAGCTTTGCTATGCTTTTGGAACCCCATAATTTTAGACCAGATCAAAACCGCGCGAACTTAGGCTCCCTTGGCAATTCAATTAGATGATTACATATCAATTTTTCTCTTAGAAGGGTTAACTTCAAGATCTAACAAGTTAGAAGGCTACAAGTCAGCTCCCCTACTAGGAGAATCAACTCTCTTGTGAGTTATCCCTCCTAGAGCTTCCCTCCCTATGACCTGTAGTATTTCTTGACAAATCTTTTATAAGTCTTCTCCATTCGCTGTTAAACTCATGTAAGCCTCTCAGCCTAATTTCTTTACTCGATATTAGATTTCAACTCATATTGCAAAAGACCCTTGATTGATTTGCAGACCTAAACTTTAACTTTAAATTTGACACATCCAATAGTCTCCAACAAATATAAGAAAGATCTGGTAATTTGATCCAAACATGGTAATTTAGATTATCAAAAATTCCACTAAGATGCATGCTCTATGAGCTAACAATAAAATCAACTCCACTAATAGGGAAAATACTCAAATCTGCAATATCTCAAATGATTTTATTATCTTCTTCTTTTTATCGAGAACTATAAATTCACTAAATTATCAAGAAATAAAGTGACTAGTCTGCTTCAACTCGGAAGAACCAGAAACATTAAATAAAGAAGAAAATACTCATGTATTTTTTTTTTGAAAATTTTATCCCTCTCAGTAACAGTCTGGCTTTTTTTCCCCCCGATTGGTTGATAAAATTGAATCTACAGTAGCCATTTCCCAATTTGACAAAATAAACTATATTTTCATCTCTTTTCTTAAGTCAAATCTGTCTCAATCCACTGAGTTCCATCCACCTGCCACCTTCTTGATGGCGGGTGCTCGTTCGGACTAACCTTGATCCCAACCTTCTCTATTGATCTCCACATCGTCTGCACCGATTCACTGCTCGCTTAGATCTCAAAGCTCACCATCCTTTGTTATTCATCCACCCGAACAGCTCTCAAAACACTCCGTCCTCTGTCATTCATTCATCTGCACAAATCTAAAAATGTTCCATCTTCTATTATTCATTCATCTGCATAGATTTCAGAGTGCTCTATCCTTTATCATTCATCCATCTGCCTACACAGATCTCAGAGCACTTCATCATCTGTTATTCATCTGGCTGTACAAATCTCAAAGTATTTCATCCTTTATCATTCATCCATCTGCCTGCACAAATTTTAAAGTATTTTATACTTTGTTATTCATATGTATAGATCTCAAAGCAATTATTGGATGATCCTAGTAGATGCCCTAGTTTTTTTTGTCATTCTTTTATTTTTTTCAATCATCTTCCTCTTTTCTTTAATTCCCGCCAAAACAAGAATTCTCCTCCTAAATTAGTGAAAAGGTTATTACCAAAATTTTATGAATATTTTGTTATTATGTGTCAATCATGTGATAATAATTTATAATAAAAATGAATGGATTGATTATATTGTAGCGAAAATTAAGTTTTGGTTGTTTACCGAAAAATTTAATAATTTAGGGTGAAAGTGAAACATGCCGGAAGTTAAAAAGAGATGCCCGTAGGACGACCCAGATGATGATTGACTTGCAGTGGGTACATGTGTTCAGAGAGACGAACTGGGCAGCAGACTGGGTTACCTCCTTTGTCGCTTGGCATTCCCGCGGTTTTTTTTTGTTTATATCAGACGTTCCTCCACATTTATACTTTTTACTTTTCTATGATCTGGATAGCTGTACTCATATTCGATCTACATGAGATGAGTAGCTGCTTTTATCAAAAAAAAAAAAGAAAAAAAGAAAAAAGAAAAAGATGCCTCTATAATTTTTAAATAAATTTAAGAACACCATGTGCCTCGTCTTATCCAAACAATTGCCATGCATCGAGCATGACTCCAGAACAACCTAACTTCCGTACTACGTTATACGTGGCAACTTTAAACTAAAACGTACAGACAAATCAGGCGGGGTCCACGTGCACTGCTATCTTACTCCCTAGGAATACCAGAACTCAGCTTGAAGTCGCCACTCTCCGTCCCCTGCCGAGAAGTAGAGGCCAAGTTATAAGACTCTCACCATCGAAAGCATCGCTCTCTCTCTCTCTCTCTCTGGCCCTTCTCCTCCTTCCGCTGCCGCCGCGGCCGTCCGCCTCCATCTTGAGCGGAATCCATGGCGATCGACCCCATTCGCCGACGTCCTCCTCTCCTCCTCTTGTTCCTCTTTCTCTTCGTCGGAATCTGGGCGCCGGTGGAGTCCGAGTACATCGCATACAACACCACACAAAGGATCGTCCCCGATAAGCTCAACGTCCACCTCGTCGCCCACACCCACGACGACGTCGGCTGGCTCAAGACCGTCGATCAGTACTACGTCGGCTCCAACAACTCCATCCAGGTTACCTGCACCCAACTCCGTTCACCATTTTTTCCGAAATTTTTTTACTGATTTTTTTTTTGTTGTTGTTATTTTTGGGTACTAGGGGGCTTGTGTGCAGAATGTTTTGGATTCGATGGTGACGGCGCTGCTGGCGGATGAGAATCGGAGGTTCATCTATGTGGAGACGGTCTGTCTGGAGTTCTGTTCTTTGATTTGGGTTTGGTGGGGGAGTGTTCGATTTTGAGTTGGAGTTGTTGGTTGGGATTAGGGTTTTGATTTCAAGTGATTGCAGGCATTCTTCCAGCGATGGTGGAGGCAGCAGAACAATGCTATCAAGAAGATAGTGAAGGAGCTAGTCAGCTCTGGTCAATTAGAATTCATGTAAATTCTCACTTACTTTATAGTAATTATATCATCGAACATTAATTGCGGTTAATTATTCTCACAATAAAATGCTCCATAATATCAGTGTTCTTGTTGACCTTATTTTTTTTGTAATCATTTTCTTTTCTGAATTTTTCAAGCGAACTGCATTATATGAGCATGGAGATTTTTGGTTATTTGCGTATCCCTTTTTTTTTGCAAATAAAGATTTTCTTTTTTAAAAAAATAACCTTTGGTGTAATTTTCGGGATTGAAGAAATGGGGGCATGTGCATGCACGATGAGGCAGCGGTGCATTACATTGATATGATCGACCAGACAACACTTGGGCACCGATTCCTCAAGCAAGAGTTTGGTCAGACTCCAAGGATCGGTTGGCAGATAGATCCATTTGGACATTCATCAGTGCAAGCTTACTTACTTAGTGCAGAGGTGTTGCCTTTGATTCCTCCTCTCTCCTTCTCAAGCTCTTACTTTTTATTTCTTAAATACACTCCACATCAGGCTGTGGGTTAGTGATGGGTGTTAGGATGTAATTTCTAATGAATTGGTTTCTGGTTTATGTTATAAAGCTCAACATTCAATGCTAAAGACCAGGTTGACTTGATATTCGTGCACAGCATCCGTCAAGAGAATTATCACTGCCCAACACTTGCCTTATCTGCAATAGATTTTAATATTGCCTATTAATTAATCTTTTGACTAGTCTTCCTTTTCTTAATACCTGATCTTCTTTGTATCTTGATCTTAGTTTGTGATCCATAGCATGCGATGCTGATCTATACAACTGTCACTTTCCACTCTAATGGAGGAAAAAATGCTGCTTTTGGTAATTAATAATGCCCACTGGACTGATCATTATTGAAGAAAATTAGCTGATAAATCAATGCCCTTGGCTTTAAATGTTTGATCTGTAAGTTGAACAAAAACATTCTTACACTGTGTCAGAAAGGCACATGAGCAGGTATTCATGTTTCTTTGCTCATTTTCTCTGTTTATTAGTTGAATTGATCTTTGTTCATCTCCCCCTGATTGCTTTGATCCACTTAGTGTTATCTTCCATTTCATTTATTTCTATCACTTCTATCAAATTACTACATTCACCTCTCCATCCATCTAATCAATGGTAACATCCTTCCATTGCATCTCTTTAGTTGAACAACTGAGAACCAGCACTCTTTCACATTCAGTGATGCAATTATTGCATCCTTTCAGTCTGAAAATGTATTTGCTTATTTGTTTTCTATATTTCAGAATATGCATCTTTTCTTCCAACTTTTATGGATTCATGTTCATAGGATGGGACTCTAGTTTTAACCTACCACAACCCTTTTCCTTTATCTGGGCTTAGGACCGGCTATGTACAAAACATAGGTGGAGGACCTCCTTTATCCTCCTTTCTTCCCACTACACATGGGTGGGTTGCTGAAATCTTCTTACAATCTGCAGGTTGGATTTGATGCTCTTTATTTCTCACGTATCGATTACCAAGACCGGGAAAAGAGGAAAGACCTGAAAAGTCTGGAGGTTGTCTGGCGGGGTTCCAAGACCCTTGGCTCATCTGCAGATGTGAGCATCCTGTTATACACAATCTCTTGGCACTTGTCTTATAGAAGATACATCAGTTCGGAACCTGATTATTGTTGGCACTATTCTATTAGTATGTCACTTGATTTGTTGAATCACTGTAACTTTTTTTGCATTACACTGTCTAAAGTATTTTGTAATGTTTATTCTTTCATTTTAGATTTTCACTGGCATATTTCCCAAGAACTATGAACCTCCCCCTGGTGATTTTTATTTTGAAGTTAATGCTGAGTCTCCTGTTATTCAGGTGATTCTACTGACAAGTTCCTTAAATGTTTTGGATATATGCTTAGGAATTGACCTTTGTGTTCCTTTTTGGTGTAGGATGATGTACTTTTGTTTGATTATAATGTTGAAGAACGAGTGAATGATTTTGTAGCTGCAGCTATAGCACAGGTAGGCTGATTTTTAGCTTGATTTCAGTCCATATCCCCATTTTCTTTTCGCACTTGGATTCCTGAGTTCCTTGAGTTCCAAAGTTCATTAAAAATTTAAAATGCTTGTACAAGACAAACTATTTGGGTATTCTCTGTGGAATCTTATTAGTCTATCTTGAGACGTGTAAAAGAACATGGTTTCTTTAGAAGTTCATGCGAAGCTTAAGCATAAATTCTGGTATATTT
Organism: Phoenix dactylifera; assembly: GCF_051530095.1. Classification (NCBI taxonomy): domain Eukaryota; kingdom Viridiplantae; phylum Streptophyta; class Magnoliopsida; order Arecales; family Arecaceae; genus Phoenix; species Phoenix dactylifera. The sequence goes on along the minus strand of NC_143193.1, from coordinate 1,226,852 downwards.
CTGCAAAATTGTATGAAATAAGTGAAAGTTCCAGGATGATGCCATTTGGTGTGGGTACGACAAGTTGCATGGAATCTTGTGTACGGTGAGAACCGAAGTTATGTGGACACTTTACAACTTTCACAGTGTCAATGCCTTTTGAAGCTGGAAACAACACCACATTCCTCGGCTTTATGACCATGGAGTGTTATGCCCACTTGCACAATTCTTGTTGATTCTCATGGACACTCAACTGCAAGAAACATTGTCGGAATTCTACACCATTTCAGTTATTATAACCTAACATGACGTTACGCTGCATTCTTACAGTTGGAATTTGAGTTCAAAATTGTGGCGGTGGAAGATACATGTTGGGTTACAAAATTGTGAATCCACATTTAATCAAGACCTACAACATCTAAAATGATTACATAACCAAAATTCCAATGTTTTAGATATTTCTTTTCTCTAGACTGAGTGTTCATAAATGTATGGCGAGATATGTAAACTTAGAATCCATATAGTTGTTGATAATTTCACATTGTAAATTACTTTGGATTCAAATACTTTCAATCCATGAACTGAATCAACTATTTAATTTGTGCATCTTAATCACTAGGATTGTCCATTTCTCTGCCAACCAGATATATAGGCAAGAAATACCTAAAACATTAGATTTTCGATTTTGTAGGTAATTTAGATGTTTAGGTCATGATCCTTATTGCTGATGTGCAATGTATTTTGCAGCTGCATCTTACTTTCTTTCTTTCTTTCCTTTTTTTCTTACTTCTATTTTTTTTGGAGAACTATGGTGGGAGTGCCACCTTGTGATTTCACATCAGGACCTCTCCCTAGTGCTAGCCTGGATGAGAGGGGTGCCAACGGGAACATCCTAGTTTTGTTAGTTGCAGTGATACAATTTAGGTTGATACTCTATGCATGCATATACACATATACATGTATGCATGCATCCATGTGCATTTGCATATATGAAAGTGCTGGTGTTCTGGGACTTCAGAGGCTGAAGTTTTGGCTACTCCAAGACTCCTTGTCGCTTTTTCTGCATGTCATGTTTTGAGGTAAACTAGGTAAATATTGCTTTTGAGTGCAACATGTATAGTTTCTACTTTCTATAGTTGGTCTAGGCTCCCTGAAATTGTTTTATTATAACATGCTTCTGGTATATGAGAAATTTTGTAAGAAGTTGCATTTCTTTGCAGGCAAATGTGACGAGAACAAATCATATCATGTTTACCATGGGGACAGATTTTAAGTACCAATATGCGACTTCATGGTTCAGGCAGTTAGATAAATTCATTCATTATGTCAATAAGGTAATTTTTTTCTGCTGGCACATTTTCCAAATACTACCAATTCATTATTGTATGTTTGAGGCTTTGAACAAAAGAGTATCATGTTTGAAAACATGTCTCTCTTTTTTACCCTTCACTAGCAAATTTTTCCTTATTGTTTGTGAAATACTGTGGTCCGAAGCCCTATAATTGTCTCAGAATTTCCTGTAATAGGAAGGATGGCTTGTATGTTTGAACTGATTTTAAGTGAACTTGTCAAAAACCTGTATCTATGGACTGCTTATTTGGAATGTTCCTTTGAGCACATCTGCACCTGTCTCTAATAGCAAAAGTCAACTTCATTCCCTTAGTAGTTAGTAGGTGACTTCCACAGTACCTTTGACTGCTTGTCTCTGTCCTTTCGGTCTTATCTTCCAACTTTCCAATGGCTTCGAAAATGAGCACTCTCTAATGTGTGGTCAGTTGAAAGGAGGGACATACAGTCATTGCCAGGAATGTTACTTTAATTTGATTATCAGGCTAACGAGCTTGAATTTGTGAGTTTTCACAGTTATATCCATTTTCTCTGTAAAATCTGGGATTTGTTATCTCCTTCTGAAGTACTGTTTCCCTGCACTTAAGGATGGGCGGGTCAATGCCTTGTATTCAACACCATCCATTTACACTGATGCAAAGTATGCAGCAAATGAGTCGTGGCCTCTGAAGACTGATGACTTCTTCCCGTAAGTTAAATATTTAATATGTGTAACCACTATCAATTATCTAGAATTCTGTTGCATCTGTACAGAGAATTAATGTTTATATTTTCAGATATGCAGATAATCCAAATGCATATTGGACAGGGTACTTCACAAGCAGGCCTGCCCTAAAAGGCTACGTAAGAACAATGAGTGCTTACTATCTGGTAGGTTATCATTCACTTCTGTACCTATTAAATATTAAAATTTTAAGGTTGTTTGCAGTTTTTATATTTCTAAATGTATGTGTTTATTGTTTATCATTTGTCTTTATGAAATGTTGTATAAGTTCAGGCAGCTCGGCAATTGGAATTTCTCATAGGAAGAAAGAACTCAGGCCCCACAAGTGACAGTCTGGCTGATGCTTTAGCTATATCTCAACATCATGATGCAGTTAGTGGAACAGAAAAGCAGCATGTAGCAAATGATTATGCCAAACGATTATCAATTGGCTATGCAGAGGTGATAAATTAAATTTAAGCATATTATAGTCTTATGTTTCTTCCACGTCTCCCTTCTAAGATAAAAAACCACTTCGATACTTTGATATTATTTGCAGGCTGAGAAGTTAGTTGAATCTTCACTTGCTTGCTTGACAAGTTCAGACTCAAAATCAGGGTGTTACAAACCAGCGATGAAGTTTGAACAGGTAACAAATAAATAGTTATTTCTGTTCATATGTTAGAGCTTCTAATATTTCATGCAATTATCTGTCTACATCATACTGCTGACTTTGTGACATGATCACTTATAGCAAAATGCTGCTAAAGTGAATGGCAGTTAAAGTATCAATGGATGTCTGGAGATGGTTTTCTTGGACCAATACCATGTTTTTCCACCTCTCAAGGATCTATTTATTGAACTATTAAAGATATGTGCTACTTGGATTATTGTTAAGGTCAGAGTTTGCATGTGCAGTGATACAGTGTGTTTCTGTGAATGTGGAACCACACCTTACGAAATTACCTGTTATGCTAACTGCAGCCATGCAAACTGCTGCATTTTTTGACTTTGCTAGATGTATTCTACTGACTTTAACTTTTGAGAAAATAGATCATATAAGCATATTAGTGTGTAACTGCTGCAATTACTACGGTAATATTAGATGGTGTCTTTTCTAAACAATACCTAAATAATGCCTTTTTTGAAATTATAAACTCAGATTATATTTACTAAGTAAATAAATGCACATGCTAATTTGCTGGAGATGAAACATATTTTTGAAATACAGTATAGTTGTATTTTTCTAAAAGATTTTCCTCGTTTCTTTTACACAAGATTTAGGTTTCTGTTTTCCCATTTCTTGCATAACTTGTGGGACTTTGTAATTATATATTTCTGATCTGTACTCTCTATTTTATGGATAAAACTTGAGTAAGAATTTTGTCTCTCAATTTCTTGAATCTTAATATGAGTTTTTTTCCCCAATTTGCAGTGTCCTCTTCTCAACATAAGTTACTGTCCTCCATCTGAACTAGACTTATCTACTGGAAGAAACTTGGTAAGACTTAGTTCGACATTTCATAGTTCGTTTCTTCTAATGACTTACCTGTTTGGGGTTCATGCACGTATTCTGTTTAAAAATTTCAGGTTGTTCTTCTCTACAATTCTCTTGGGTGGAAACGGGAGGATGTCATCCACATACCTGTATGTACATTGATTGTGTGACTCATCCTGATTCTTATTAATATCATTTTTATGTTATTTTGATTTGTCTTCTTATGTGAATGTACTGTATGCTTATAAAGAGCTAAAGTCCTATATTGATTGCATTATCTCTTCCGTCAGTGTTCAATGATATGATCTTGCCTGGTCAAATTCGAATAATGCATCTGCTTGATCTGCATATGGTAAGAAAGAAACGATTGCCTTATAATATCACCTCCTCCCGTAGCTTTATAGGATATCAAATTTATTCCAATCTTACATCTAAAATATTCCAATCTTACATCTAAAATGTTTTCTATCTGGTAAATAACACACTCCCCTATGGTCAGATCTGGCAATCTGGCATATAAGAAGTTCTTAATATGGTGTACAATGCATTATTTTCCCCTCTTAATGCCTTTTAACCTTGCAATTCATCCCAGCTTTATGGTCTTTTTGTTGATCATTGCATTCTCAATCGAATTTTGCAAAAATTTTACACAACTGGCTCCTATTCAAAAAGATCTACATGAATCAGTCCCAAATTCATGGTGAAGCAAGGTCCGCCGTACCGACCGTAACGACGTACCTGTGGGCGCCGGTACCGGTACGGGCCGGTACCGACTGATACAAGGTGGTATCGGTTTTTAAGACCAAACTGGATCGGTCAGAGCCG